>NW_017731394.1:3598240-3612450 GCF_001890085.2 Hipposideros armiger
CACACACACACACACACACACACACACACACACAATCAGGGCAGCCCCAGTTTCAATTCACACCTATCACTCTGATTTTGATTCCCTCTTTGTTTTTGGACCCATGGGGATTTTTCTTACATTTTCATGAGCTCAGCTATGCATTTAAAAAGATGTTTGTTATATTTTATAAAACATTTATAGGTGTTTCATAGAGGGAAGGCTATCAGGTTATTTGCCTTATTGCTGGAAGCAGAGTCCACCTGAGCTCTTTCTACCCCTGCTATCAAATCCTGCTTGCCAGAAGCTGGCCCTTACTTGAGGGCTAGATGCCCTATGTGGTTATTCAGAGATATTTCCCCACAGTGGAGACATTTACTTTAACAGGATTTGACCTAAAATAATTCATGAAACAAGTGACCCGGGAGTCAAGAACAAATTCTGTTCTGTTTGCCACTAGCAAGTTTGAGATATAAGCGAGGAAAATGATTGAAGGAAAGAAGAAAGAAAAATATTGGGGGAAAGTGAAAAGGGGAATGAGAAGGGATTGTTAAAAAGACTCACATGTGGCCGAGTGCCCAAGGGGCAGCCTTTGCCTCTGGAATATCCAGCCCTCGGATTTACCTTTAATCATCGTCAGAGCCAGCAAAAGTGATGCCACATTGCAGAAAAAAGAGCTCGTGCCTCTGCAGGTTACATTTAGGATTAAAGGAAGGTCAAGTAACTTCAGAGAAAATGACCTTCCGTCTGCAGTCAGCTTCCCGCCTCCTCCACAGCTCCCCACTATGCCAAGTCCAGCCATCACCACTGGATCTTTGGCCCCTTGACCCTGATGACAACACTCTGCCAACATTGTGAAGAAAACAAGGGCTTTGCTATCACACGTGAACCTCAACCTTGCATTTCCAGGGGCAGCACATTCGGCTTCATCATTTTAGTCAGCCCATCTCCAGCGACCTATTAACAACATCAAAAATGCTAATGAAGGAGGAGGTTCGGCATCTCTGACTTCTTAAGACATCAAGCTAAGTAAAGAGGTCCGAAAAAGTTGCTGTGCGGCTCCCTTCTCCTCCAAATGTCTGTAGTTGAAACCCATCCAAAGCCTCCCTATAACATTCCTGACCTAATTCCACATAAAGTGTGTATCTTTCCCGATGCTGTGATCCTGGGTGCATGACTCATACCACACAAATTATTGTAATGCTTCTAGATTTAGCAACTCAGAAGTTGGTGCTCCATGTGAAATCCCTGTTGGGTTATTTTCAAGTGATTACACATAGCCCAGGTATGTGCAGTCTATATCGGTATAGTTATGTTGGTTATTACACTATTGAAATACTTCCAGCTTGGTCGATAAATACTTACTGTCCTGAGTCCACAGAGTGCCTTCCTCACTTTGCCAAGCGCCCCAGCCTTTCTCCTGACCAATGCCCTACACCTTTCCCTGATTCAGCTACTAACAGGTCAGCACCTGGACCATCAGGAAGCCTCTTAGAAAAGCGCCCTAGCAACAAGACCAACAGGAAGTTCTGATTGCTTCTTATATAATGTGAATAACATTCTTTGGGCATAAGTCTTCACGTTATCTAGTAAACAGACGCTGAGCATTCCACAAATATTTCCTGGCTGCTTACTTTGGGTCAGGCACTGTGTTAGGTGGTGGGGAGAGGTCAGTACACTAGAGTGACATGGTTCCTCTAGTATTTTTCAAGTGTAGCATCTGGGAGAGGAGACAGACATTAAGCAAATCATTACTGTAATAAATGCGATGACAGAAAAATACATGGCCTTATGAAAGTGTTAATAGGGCAGGGATGTGGCATTTCAACGGAGACCAGAGTGATGAGTGGAAGTCAGCCAGTATAAAGGGGGAAAGAGGGAGTGGAGAACATTTCCATCAGAAGGAGTTGCATGCTTGGGGCCCTGAGAGAAGGAGCTTGCTGTTCAGAAATGAAAGAAGGCCAGTGTAGCCCCAGAAGAGGAAGGGCAGAATTTGAGTCTGCAAAGGTAAGCAGGCACCTGCTAAGTGACAGGTACAGAGAACAGTAGGTAGATAATACAGCCCCTGTCCCTTAGGGAGACACTATAGCATAGTGGCAAGGGGCTGTATTCTAGAATGAGACTCTCTGGGTTCCAACCCTGGTTCCTCTCCTTATTGGCTCTGTGGCCTCGGGCAGTACTTATGTTCTCTGCTCCTCAGTTTCCTCATCTGAAAATATGGACAATAATAAGACCTACCTTTTATGAGTTAACATGAAAGCACTTAGAAAAATGCCTAGCACATATTAAGGAAACAGGAAATATTAGGACTTAATCATTAGGACAAAATAAAGACATGAACTTGCGGACAGCTAAGTGGCTTCTTTCCTACCCATTTTCACCCAAATCAAAGGTGGTTATAAGTAAAATATTCTGTGTTTAATAATCCCACTTGAGTAAACCCAATATAGTCTGTGTTATTGTCACATAATAAAATAGTTCACGAGAAGCTCACTTGTTGGCCCCCCTCTCATGACCCATTCTGTCAAAAGCAGTGTCCATGTCTTTGGTGGTTCATTATTGATCTTCCCTGAACAAATCTCTTAGCATATTCCTCAAAAGAAAAGCCACAGTCACCTGCTGATAAAGGGAGATCATCTAGACAGTGCCAAAGAAATGAGGCCATCATCTACAGAGCTGTTTAAAAAAAAAGAGAGAGAGAGAGAGAGAGAATGAACTAAAGAAGATAAAACCACCTTTCTGAAATCGATCACAATGAGGAATAGAAGGAAAAAGAAATTCAAAGCAGAAAAAGCACACCAAGGCCCAGCACTGCTTCTGACAGATTTACAAAAGATTTCCCCGAGTGCTTCGTTCATGCCTGTGCGGGGGCCTGGGAGGAAACAAATCTTCCTAGGATGCCATCCCAAGATTATAGATCCCTGGGGATTCTGTGAAGCTGTCACCTAAGCCACCATCACATTAATCAACCTGGGCAGGAACAGGAGAAATTGGAGGTGAAAAGGGCCAATTAAGTTCTTAAGTCTTTCCCCAGAGAACGCCACATGGAGATCACTCTGTGAAGTGTACTCTCACAAACTCCATAAACTTTGGGATTATTCAAACTAAAGGAAGGGAGCTCTTCCCTTGAGGTTATTCTTTTCTGCAGCCTGGTGGACCTTAGGGGTTTGTCACTGACCCATGCTGCCATCACATTCTGTGAAAGACCACCCATGCATGTGAAGTTCAGTTGGTATAACCATCCCCTTTGCAGAAGGGGGCCATACAACATTTCTCACCAGGGCAGGATGAGAAGGTAGAATGAACATTTGTCATGGTTGTGGCCACCCAGCATCCATTTCTTCAAGAGCATGTGGTTTACTTTGGGAAATTACCCAGGTGTGGGTAATTTTGTTGAGTCCTAAATCTCGAAAACCCTACACAGCCGACAAGTGGGCACGTGAGCTAAACTCAGTCAATTGAATTCTCCCTTCTAAGACTTTGCATCTTAATCAAGAAAAAACAAACAGCTTAAAGCTTAGTTATTCCAGCTGGTGAGACAGTCGGAGGGTTCCAGCTACCAGAACTTTCTGCAGCTGCCTGGGACTTGTCGGCTCCAAGCCACCTACTTCCAATTTCCTCTCAAGCCTATGAGTGCACCATTTCCTACCATGAGTTTCCCCTTTTGCTTATGTTGGCCAGAGTTTGTTTCTGTTGCTTCCAGTTAAAGATACCTGACTAAGGAGAACACTCAAAAAGTAGGAAAGGTAGAAATGGTGTCCAGAAAGATTGTCTCTGACAACAGATATTTCGCCTGATGCTTTGTCACAGGGATAGATAGGGGTGAAGACTACAGGATCTGCTTAATTGGGTAGTAGCCTTCAACCTGCCTGGCACTCCTGTTCTCACCTGGCCCTGGAGCTGTGGAAGGCAGGTCTAATGGCACCATGGGTTTCCTTGTACCCAGCAGTGTGTTTGATCATTGGGTTTGGGTAGGAAGAGGGGAAAAGAGATGATTTGCAATGTTTGCCAATTTCCATGGTGTAAATACTCTCAATTTCAAGCTACCAATGTGCTGTCACTGAATACAGGGTCTGAAAGGGATATGCAGCATCAGCCGTCGTAAGTCAGTATGAGCCAGCACCATCTCTACCCCTCTAAGTATGGCAGCAGCATAGGAAAGCTTCTGGCTAACATTTATTAAACACTTTACCTTGTGTGGGGCACCATTCTAGTCACTTCACATATATTGTCTCATTTAATTTAATTATGACCTCTGAGGCAGGTACAATTCTTATCCCCATTTTACAGCAAGAAACTGAGAGAGAGGGAGGGGGAGGGAGAGAGAGAGAGAGAGAGAGAGAGAGAGAGAGAGAGAGAGAGAGAGAGAGAGAGAGAGAAATTGTTCAAAATCATAAGGCTTGGAAGCTTCCATGATTTGATCCCTGGTCATTGACTCCAGAAAGAGGCTTGCTTAACCATGACACTGTGCTGATAGAGAGAAGTGGATTATGAAAGGCTGCTGCCCCCTGGAGTGTGGGAGGGGGCATCAGACTCAAACATCCCAGCAGAAATGACAATAACAACATCCCCAGGAAAACTCAACACAAATTTTTTTAATTTTTGATGCCAGATTTTATGTTCTGTATGTACATTCTGATTATTGATTCTCCGTCTACCATCAAAGAGACGGAAGGTAACTTGAAATAATAATATCTAACAATTATCGAGTCCTTGCTCTAAACCATTTACTTGTTCTACGTTTTATCTCATCTTTACAACAATCCTTTAGAAATAAGAGTTAATCTACCCATTTTGCAGATAAGGAAACAAAGGCTCATTAAAAGTTGACCTACCAGAGTCCATATAGCTAACAAGTGGCCAAAGCAAGGTAGGTTTTTAAAATAATCTTCATTTTATTGTTGCGGAAACAGGCACAGAGAGGTTCATTTGCCCCATGTGACATAATTAGTCCTGATGCAAATCCCAGTCATCTGCTGCCAAAGCCCATGATAGTCACACCATGTGAATGACTTCTCCCTCTAAACAGACCCCTTGATGATGCAGATAGAAGTGATTTTTCTGGAAAGCCCTGTCTGGGTGACTTAGGAGGCAACACTGCCAAGGGCCCATTGAAGGGCCAACTGCAATTTCATGGCCCAGAGGGTTCCCTTCTAACCATTTACTCCTGATCCACCAAGTCAACACTTTTCTCTCTGAAAAGCTCACCTGTCTCCTAAGATCAGCAACAGGTTCAAAGCAACATCAAAAGAATAATGAATTTGGTCTCTGTCTGAATAGGGGTGACTTCTGATCTTCAGCAATTTCCCTATTGGGGCTGGGCTGGATGGGAAGGTATGAATACATTACCAGAGAGCAGGATTCTCCTTGTGTGTGATGCTAGAGCTGACTTTTTTTGGATAAAAACACGACCCAGCCTGACTGCCTTGACAGGTGTGATATGGATGAGGTGCTCTTGTGATTGGTGATAATGAGACTTTTCAGCGTCTGTCAGTTACAGAACAATTGAAGTCATCAAGTGACTTGGCAGCTTCTCAGCTAACTTCCTGCTCAGAGGCAGGGCTGCTGAAATATCAAATGCTTTGAAGACGTCATTGATGCTGGTTCAGGAAGGGTTAACACGCCCCACTGTGCCTGCCTTAGCTCTGCCAGCAGAGAGAGAAGGGGGTGGGGTGGGGGTGGGATATGTGTCATATTCAGACACATATCCATAGCAAAATAGTGGAGAAACAGTTTTAAACCATATTGTGCCCCGCTCTGGTTTGCATACTAATATCTTTGGGATTACTTTCGCCTGCTGTGGCAATCTGTCACCTGTAACTGGGAGGAGAGGCAGGCAACAGAGAGCCTACATGACTGAGTAGCATGGATTTTATGGAATAGCCTTGTAGATCTTTGAAGTCATTGGAGACTGATGGTAGGGCAGGCCTGCAGGAGTACCTGGGAATCTCCCAGAGTACCACGCAATACCTCTTTTACTCCAAATACTATACTATATAAGAGCCATCCAATCTCAAACAATGAAACATAGAATTACCATATGATCTAGCAGTTCCACTTCTGGGTATATACCCCAAAGAATTGAAAGTAGGGATTTTACACCCACATTCATAGCAGCATTATTCACAGTAGCCTAAAGGTGGAAACGACCTAAATGCCTGTTGATGATGAATGGATAAACCAAATGTGGTCTATACCTACAATGGAATGGTAGTCAGCCTTAAAGGGGAATGAAGTTCTACACGCTACAACATGGATGAACCTTGAAGACATTACGGGAAGCGAAAGAAGCCAGGCATAAAAAGGTAAGTGTTATGTGATCTCACTAAAATGAGGTACCTAGAATAGTCAAAGTCAGAGAGAAAGAAAGTTGAATGGTGATTGCCAGGGGTGGGAGGGAGGGGAAAATGGGAAATTATTGTTTAGTGGATATAGAGTTCCAGTTTGGAAAGATGAAAAAGTTCTGGAAATGGACACTGGTGATGGTTGCACAACAATGTGAATATACTTAATGCCCCTGAACTGTACACTTAGAAATGGTTAAAATGGTAAGTTTGGTGTTATGTACATTTTACCACAAAATTTTATAAAAAAAAGACAATCAGTACAGTGTACATAGAGTACTTAAAAAGCATGAGCCAAATCGAAGAGAGTTTGGTATGCATGGCCATAACCTGTAAAGTGTGCTGCAAATGTTAGCTAAATGTGCACATTTGCTTTCCTTTGCTTAATCTTCAGGGAGGTATCAGCAGCTTCTTTTGACAGAGGAGGAAGTTGAAGTTTGGAGAGGGATACTAAGCAGCCCAGGTTGTACTGCAGTGATAGAGGGATGATTTAAATCTTGATCTGCCTGTCATCAAATGCAGCACAATTTCTATATTCCAAAATGCCTGGGAAAAAAGGTAGCACTGTTTCAGGGTGTTCATAGGCCAGATAGCTAGAGGAAGCTGAATTTACCTGCTCCCTGAAACATAGGAAACCCAAACTCAGAGACACTTTAGAATTCATCAGTAGAAGAAGTCAACTTGTAATTCATAGAACTAAAAATATGCAGATGCTTTGATGCTGGCTAAGTGAACAGAGACCTGGAGGATTTCTCTAATAAAAATGCAACTATCTGTCATATGTGGCTTTTGTTGGTGTATAGAAACAGAATCACCATATTCAAAGCATTCCACTGTAATCAAGACAGCCACACCTGAGCCACATTGAACCACCAACCACTGGTTATTTTTCTAAACCTGATTGGAATAACTGATATATCCCTGGCCAGGTCTCTCTCTTGTTTTAAAATAGTAATGGCGTGTCATTGTCACTGTGTTTTTCTTATAGGTTTGAAGATCCTGGGGATATGTGCTTTTCCCAGGGATTGATGTCCCTTGCCCCATATTTACGTATATTAGGATGTACATCGTTGTTAAGCTCGGCAGTACAGCACAGTGATTAAGATCATGGGCTCTGGGGTGCTACTGCCAGGGCACAAGTCTTGGCTCTACCACTTGCTGGTTATATGGCCCTGGGCAAGTTGCTGCCCTTCTCTTGCCTCAGTATCTTCATCTGTGATATAAGGATAATAATAGCACATACTTCATTGGATTCTTGTGAGATTGAATTTCTTTGAACACAATGATACATCTCATTTCCCAAATTCCAGCAATATGAAAAAGATCTAAGATTATTTCTCTTTGAAAGTGTACCCATTACTATTTCAGCAGAGGGAGAGGCAGGGACCAGGAGGTAAGGACAGGTGGCTTTGAACCAAGTATCAGCATCATACATTCTCTTCTGGTACAAATTACTGTGATAAATTGAAGGTGACAAGTTATTTTATGACATAAATGCAAATCAGCATTCCCCTCACTGTTATTTTCCAATGCCTTGGCACTTTAATGGTCCCCATAAGTTTGCTTCACTTGCAGCAAGTATCAGTATGTTCGCAGTCAGCCAGAGAATTTATTTTTAGGTGGGGAGTGCAATGAACTGAGCCCACTGGCTGACTTAGAAAAATGATCGTATTCCCATCCACAAATTATTCCCAAAGCTACTTAGCATTTGAACCTGTGTTGGTGAAATAATACAATAAATAGAGATTTGTCGGAAGGGCTCACTTCCACCTGCCAGATTCAACTCTCTAAATATTAAGCATTCACATATTTGTGGGTGTGCGTGTGTGTTTATGCATGTTTATTGGAAAAACAAAAAACCTGCCCCCAAATGTAACAATCCCTTCAAGTGACCAGGAGTTGAGACCTACTCCTAAACTACACGTTATGCAGAGGAGAGGATGGCTTCCTGTCTGTTGAGCCAGGCAAGTTTCCTTATACCTGAAACTCTAAAGCCAGTGGCGACTTCGAAGCAGACAAAAATGGAGAGATCCTGATATGTGTTTGCTTTTCACCATCGAAATTGATTTTCTTGTCCTGCCAGTTCCACTAGTCTGTTGTCACTTCTCTCTGGAAAGAAGAAACAAAGGAACGAAAGAGATAGGCAGCAGCATTGTCACTATAAACAGGCCTGCACTCCCCACCTGCCGATCGAGCATGTTAGCATTAACAGACAGTGGAAGCTGTTAAATACCCTAATTAATTTAAAATACAACTTCCGAGAGACAACCCCTAATTGTTAAAAGTGTTTTTTTATTACAGCATAAAGATAATAACAGAATTAAGTCATTAAAGTCATGAAAAGGAAACTAGTGCACCAAATGAAATGCGATCCCCTTTCTCTGCTGACAAGCTCCTGGCTGCATTTATTCATTTATTTATTAACCAAATATTTAGTAAGCACCTACTACCCTGCTCCTGCCAATAGGGTCCTACATTCTGAAGACAGGTGGTTTGTATTTTTCTTTCAAGTTTTCTGCTTCATCCCCAGAATTACTCTTTGTGTGCATGAGTGTGCATGTGTGTGGATAGAGTTTACATTCTGAGATGCATGCAAGGGCAGGGAAGATTGAAGGAAACAGGCAGTGAGACACATTTTTTATGCATGACACAGAACAAGGAGTCTCTATCAACACCTTTCCTTAAGTGCATTGCATTAGGCATTCCGTCTGACAAGTTGCCACCTAGAGACACAGCCTTACCCCTCCTCCAGCCTCCAACCTGAAACCTGACATTGCTTCACATCCAGTGTTTAATTTATCATTGTTTGAAATAAAGCAGTATGTAAAGCATGTGTTGCCATGGATGCAAAATCCAACCATGCATACAGAGGTGTCAGAAGCCAGTAAGTAACTTTGGATCTGCCCAGGTAGCTAGTGCTGAATAAGGCAAAAGAAGAGCTAGCTGACCCTCCCAAAAGATGCGTCTGGTGGAGGGTTCTCCAGCTGGAGCCATGCACTAGTATATTCCACAGCAGCAAGCTCTTTCGTCTTCTTGGAGAGAAAGTGCCTGCTCCATTTTGGCCTCATCTGCTGTCAAGAAAGTCTTTTTTTTTTCCCCCCTCTCTATGGAATGTTTCCAGGGGTTCAAGTCCTTGTCTAGAAGCTTCTCTGAAAAAGTTCTTGAGCAGTGATTCCTGAGGGATGAAACCAAGGTAGCTTAATTTGCAACGCTTGAGGTCGGGCAATCTCTACTAAAGACATAAACATTTGATTCTACTCCTAGGTGCTACCCAATAGAAATGCATATATATTTTCACAAGACACACACTAGAATGTTGATGGCAGCACTATTCACAATAGCCCCAAACTGGGCCTCACCTGAGGAGCTGGCTTCCACAACAGGGCTGTAAGGCCTCCATAATCCCACCTCTGGCTCTTTCTTTCTATGACTTCACCTAACACCATCATCCCTTGCTTTCTGAGCTCCAGCCAAACTGGGCCATTTTGGCTTTTGGTTCTTTGATGTGCCTCAGTCTAGGCTGAAGCTGAGACTTTACATTAGCTCTTACCCTTACTTGCCAACTCCTTACTCCTCAATGTTCTCCCTGTCAATCACCTAACATTCATCCTTAAGGCATTAATTAGTCACTTTCTAGGGGAGGCTTACAGTCTGGTGGGAGTTGGGCATTGCAAATAATAAGGAATAAAGGGGCAGAATAAGGTACAATGGGCGTATGTAGCAGGGGGCCTAATGTATTCTGGGAGTCCGAAAATGCCTCCTTTTTTTTTTTTTTCCCAAAAGCCAGGCCCCATCTCTAGCACCCAGCAAGGACCCCCCCTGGGACACAGAGGACAGTCAATAACTATTGCTTTTTATTCATCAAACCCCCCTCTTCATGGGTAAATAATGTATTTCCCTTGAGACAGCTGGGACTCATTTTTACAGCAGGTTGAAGTGACAGGAGAGCAGAAGGGAAAACTCACATGTATTGGTCAATTTGGGGCACTGTACATGGTGCCAAGCACTTTGCCTGCTTACAAGACCACTACGAGGTAAATGCTTTTATATTTCATATTTCCACTTTACAAATGAGGGAACTCGGGCTCAGAGGGGTTATATAACTTGGCCAAGGTCATATCATTGCCCCAAGTCTCAATTCCTCAGCCTCTATTGCATCAAGTAATTGTTCATGATGTCATAGGTCCCTCACACAGCCGGCAAAAATGTCTCAGAAATAGCAACAGTTAATTTCCATAATAATTATGTGAGGTTGTTTTGAATGTGTGCTGATATTCTATTTTGTCACTTTAGCAATGACAGGCTTGCATTTCGGCATCGTTTAGCTACGCTGGCTTAGTCTTGACCTCTAACCTCCCCCTACTCTTTGAAATTGCTTAATTTCTCTCCCTTCAAAGGGAGCCAGTATTGCCTCAGTTAGGAGGCCCCACAACAATTTCCTTCCAAATCCCTCTTTTCTCAGGCTGCATGAGGTTATTGGTTCTCTAAGAGGCTGCCCCACCCTCATCCCTAACTAGCCTCCAGGGTGCATGGCCTGCTGGCCAAAGCAGGTCCAGTGTTCAGCAGTGTCATGGCCAAGTGCATGTATGGCCTCTGGAGTCAAAATACCAGCTCAAGTCCTGGTGCCACCACTTATTGTATGAACTTAGGTAAGTTATTCTCTCTACCTCAGTTTTCTCTCCTGTAAATGCAAATGAGGGCCGGCCAAGTGGCTCAGTTGGTTAAGAGCTCGCTCAAGAGTTTGAGCTCTGAGCAACAGCGGTTCGATGCCAGCCCGAGCTGAGCAGCCGCTAAGCTACCAATAGGTAGCAGGATGGCTCAGCTTAAAAAAAAAATGCAAATGAGAGTAGTCTCTACCTTCTACCTTATGGGGGTTTTGAAGGGATTAAATGATATAAAAACTGGGTGGTGCTTAGAGCAATGCCTGGCCCATAGGGAATGTTTGATCAATGTGAGCATTTATCAATATTGATGCTGCACACAGCAGAACTTGAGAGACCCTAAGCCACTTTATCTCAAGCCCAGACCTCCTTTCTGTTTTGCTCACTTTCCTTCTCTCAGTGGACTAGAAGCTAAGGACCCCTGAGCAGTTGAGTAGTGAATTCAAGAGAGCGTGGCTCCTAGTGGCAAGAAGAATAAACCCTGGTGGGGTGAGCAACTGGCGTCCTCCCCTCTGTGTTGAGTTTTCTTCCCCCGACAGCACTATTGTCTTCTCTCATTTCTCACCAGTGCTCCTGTGGCAGAAAAATTCATTCCCCTTTCTAACTGCATCACATCTTTAATAAAGCTATTGTATTTGACCACAGGCTTAGGTAACGGTAATATAACATAATAAGAGAAGATCATTAAAGTTCTATAAAGCGAGAATTCAGGTTCCTCATTTCCAGTGTCCCCGAGCCTTAGATAGGGGATAAACATTTTTTAATCAAAATCTAAATAACAGCAAACCTCACTTTTCATTTCAAGTATTTTTCCATTTAAGTATGTGGTGTTTTCTAATTTCCTGTGTAGATCAGATGGACTGTAAAAGTTTTTGTGTGGTTTTTTTTTGTTTTTTTTTAGTTTTCAGGGCACTTTTCTGACTGCAATTCCAGCACATGTCTTTGGTAAGGTTGTCAGATAAGTGAGCCAAGAATGATTAAAATTCTGGAGACTGATTTGTCAGGGCACAAGAACCAAGGAGTACCAGGAGGTAAAAGCACTTATCAGAGGGATAAATGGGCAAGTAGCTCAGAAAGACTGAGCAAAAGCAGATATTAAATTATATGATGCAGAGTTATGGGTGGAGAAATTTTTATAGAGGAAAATAGAGGCTTTCTCCTCCCTGCTTTTGTTTATAGGAGAAACAGCAGTTAAGGGTACAGACTCAAATTTTATCCCTGCCATTTGCCAGCTGGGTAGCCTCAGACAAGAAACCAAACTTGTGTGAGCCTCAATTGTCTCGTCTGCAAATGGCAATAACGAAAACCTAATTATTCACATGATGATCCTGAGAAATCAAGAAGGGTAGTGCCTTTAATGCACTTAGCATAATGCCCAGCGCATTAAAAATTGTATATTTCATTATTAATGTTTGTGGAGATACTTCTTAATAATACTGTATTTTGAATAATGAAAAACTTCCGAAGGAATTGTTCAAAAAGAACTTACTCAGACATTTTAAAACAGTCTGGGTTTAGGTATAAGAAACCTAATCATGGGTCAGCCTGGGAGCAGATCAGTGAACTGGGAGCTGACACTTCATTAACATTGTCATTAAAAAAATGTTTTTTAACTCTGTGTTATGGACTCCAAGATGCATGTATTCCCACACTTTGACATCTCTCAGATTGGGAAGTTTTACGATCCCTAGCATTTTTTTTTCTTTCTTAGTGCTATATGGGATGATGGCGCATATTCCAATTGGCACAACTATTTTCACACAGATAGAATGAGTGCATGTGCAACTTTTGCTGATGTGCATGTAATGTAATAGCTTGCACTGAGCAGTTGTTTATGATGTGTTCGGCTCAGTGTTAAGTGCACTATTGCATTTAATCCTCACACTGAGTCTATAAAGTAGGTGTGACGCAACCCCCACCCCCCACCCCATGTTACAAATAAGATAACTGAGGTTAAAGAGGTTAAATAAGGGTCACCCAGATTAGTTGATGGTAGAGTCAGGATTCAAATCCAGATCTATCAGGTTCTGAACTACTTGCTCTTTTAATCTTCATGGTACACAGCTTCCGCTGCCTACAAAGGCATTTTCCCCAAAACTCAAGTTTTTCTTTCTTGCATGATTCTATTCAGCCCAACTCTGCATCTTATGTCTTAAATGTCCCTTCAGGTAATAATGAATTCCAGGATGAACCCAGAGTGGACGTGTTTGGATCCTTTTAAGAGTGTTTCCTTATTGGTCATTTGCTCAGTAATGAAGATTCCAAGGAGAGAAATTAAAAAGTCTTGAGTTTTTACCCCATGCAAGAGCTATAACCGAGACACATTCCACCCTACCCCCATGCGCTGTATATATTCCATCAGGATTCACGGGCTCTTCTCACCTTCAAATTACCTTGTGAAGTGAAGGGTGAGAATTGTAGCATTGTGGTTTAGCAAGTTTATATGAGTCTTGCTGAGCAAGGAGAGAGAAAATAGGAAGAGAAGAGGAATGAAAAAAAGAGGGATAAACAGGAATGAAGTTGGACAAATGAAGGGTAATATATTGATCTATTATTTTTGGATTAGAAAAATCTAAGGCTGCCTCCCTAGTCACCTTATCAGGGAGACTACATTTCAATTTACTCAGGACAGTTCTGGTCCATGCCTAGTGTCCTGATACAATTGTCAATAGTGCTCCGTTTTCACTGTCAAGGTGTCCTAGTTTGTATAATACATCATATGATAAGCCTCTCAATCATGGCTCCTCAGTCCACCATTTCAGGTTTCATGGAAGGGAACTAGGTACTAGATGCTAGGAGGGGTTCTGAGGACACCAGGGTCAGCAGATACAGTCCCTGACCTCAATGAGACCACTGCGCAGTCAGGGAGGCTCATAACAGCTTTCTGATGTATGAAACACAGTAATAGAGGCACTGCTAGGAGCACTGGTGGGCAGCGCAAGGGGGAGAAATGAGGCAGTGCCTTACAGGCAGAGGGGGCAGCAAGTGCAAAGACCTAAAGGCATGGAAAGGCATGGCATGGTTTAGAAAACCACAGTAACCAGTCTCTCCCAATGGCCACATGTAAGCAAGGTTCTCCCTCCCCCAATTATTTTTCTGAAAAGGGCCATCTTATAGTTTTATACCTTTCAAAGAAGCATTTTATGAGGTGATCTCCTGGTTACTTTATTTTAAATAAAATGAATTACAATTTGGGGAAGAAAATGAAATGAGAGAGAGAGAGAGA
>NW_017731394.1:3612566-3621171 GCF_001890085.2 Hipposideros armiger
TGTCCTCAAAATTATTAGTGGTACAGGTCATTATAAACTGGCCTCTTAAAGGCAATTAAAAAATAACATGTGGTTATACCATGGGGAATACATATATACACCTGTAGGACGCTTTTTGAAATGTCCTATTGTTATATTAAGGCGTATAGGTACATGTGGCTGGCTTGTGATAAACATTCCAGTGGCAGCATCATTCACAGCTTCAAAAGTTCTGTATAATACAAACAACATAAAAAGCTGTAAAGACAATATACTCTGAAAATCTGCATCCTGTGACCCTAGTGATGATGAAGACAAGTACTGTTGTCAGAGCTGCCAATGAAGTTACAATATAATTATTTCATGAAATTTGAGAGGAAAACAAGGGATCAATATTTCTAAATCAATATTTCATGTAATGTTTAATTTAAAATGTTTAAATTAACATGTTAAATATATAAGTTGATATTTAAAATGTTCAGCTATATCCTCAAACATTTATATACATTCAAGTTGGCCATAAGAGCTTTTTTGGGCGGTCCTGTCATGAGAAAACGAGGGGATTGCCTTACATTTGGGGTCATGTGAGGTTTAGTACATACAATGGCTTGTTCTATTGGGAACCAGTCTGTAGAGTTGGGGGAGTAACAAGAGATAAATTTGAAGAGGTGGGCAGGTGGTCGAATCAGGGAAGACCTTGTATAACATGGTAAGTCTACAGCAGCAGTGGAGATCTACTGATGAAGGTTCTTAAAATGAGTACATCTTAATTAACCTTGCATTTGAAGAATTGGAAGAATTATTTTGGTGGTAGTGTAGAGGGGAAACCAGAGATGAAGACTGCCAACTTATGCTAGAAATACAGGTGCACTGGAAGCAGCAATCTTGTTAGTCTTGTTTTGTAGTTGCATCCTCAGAGCCCAGAAGAGTCCATCAAAATGTAGTAAATGAATGAATGAATGAGTGAATGAATGAGTGGCCCCCTCTGAAACTACCTGTTGTCACCCCTCATTTTACCCTCATCAGAATAGGCTACCTCCAGAATTTTCAAAATGGCTCTTCCCATTGTGGACTGTGTCTGTGACCCCTCTAGTTTATCTGCCTTTCCTGAACTGAAGCTGCTGCTTCTTCAAACCAATCCCCCTCCCGCAATGTCTCACCAGTATAGTCTAAACAACTACTCTGACAATATTTTGTCTTAGAAGTTTTTTGAAAAGCTACCATTTTTAGGGAGCATACTTCTGGGTAATAAGTCATCTGTTATTTGCCCCTCACCCTCTACTCTTAATCATTTCATTATGGTACTTCCCTTAATACGAATTTCTTTATTCATGGTTAGTATTCTAAATTGAGTCAGGATGTTGAGAAAACTGTTTCACTCTACAGAAAAAAATAAAATTGGATCTCTACTTCAAACCATATACAAAGGTGACCTTTAGATGGACCATAATGTGAAAAGTAAAATCATAAAGATAAAGACAAGATGCTGGAGTATATATTTATACGAGTGGGACTTCTTAAACAGGATGGGTTTGACCACATCAAAACATAAAACCTCTATTCAGAAAGGAAACCGCTATAGACAATGTTAATGGGCAGATGACAGATCAGGAGAAGATATTTGCAATGTCTAACACTGACCAGGGTTAATCTGGAAGGTACAAGAAAACCGTGCCAAACAATAAGAAAATGATAGAGAATGCAATCAAAAATGGGCAAAGGCTAAAAATAGGCTATCCATCGTTGAAATAAATTTCTAGCCTGAAAATGGAGCTGCTTCTGCTCAGGGTGCCATGTCAGCAAACTGAAGTTTTTGTTCCTGGACAGGCTCTGCTTGACCAGAAACAAAGTTTATTCGGTCAGCCAATCCCCAAATGCCAAGCCAAGTCTGGGCTCTATACTTATTTCCTTGTACCTTGATTTTTCTATTTAAGGTCCGATACGCAACAGCCAATCTTGCCCTGTTTCCCCATTGCTGCTTGGAACTCTCCATAAAAGTCACTCTTTCCCAAAATCCCTTGGGAAGAGCGCTCACTACTTATGAGGCACTGTGCTCGCCCAGTTCATGGATTGTTTTCCTTGGCATAAAGAACATCAAACTCATTAGTAAATTGTTTTAGCTTTGTCATTTGACATCACATAACAAGAGTTTAAAGAGATATTTGTCTATATTAGTAACTCAAGAAATGCAAATATATTACCATGGTGAGTTATCACTTTACACCCATTAGATTGACAAAAACTAGGAATTCAGATAATACCACATGTCAAAGAGTAGATTTCCAAGATTTTAACAACCACAGCATTGGGTAAAAAAATAAAATGAAAGAAACAGAAAGCATTTTTGAGTGTCATATTTATGTAAAGTTTAACACATACATAGACAAAACAATAGAATACTTTTTAAAGATACGTATATATCCAACGATATTTATCAAACACATTAGAGAGAGTTTCTGTGGGAAGAAGTTGGGGGAATGGGAGTGGGGTTTGGCGATAAAGGAAAAATAAAATAAGGTTAAATCAAAATAAAATAAAATAAAATAAGAAAGCTGCCTTGCATGAACTAAAGACAGGTTGTGATCTGAGGAGCGTGATTAACTAGCCTGTCTGCTCTGGAGTTCCAAAATAAATAAATAAATGGAGGGAACAAGCCTTAGCGAGATTTTCTCTCCTAATCCCTGATTTACAAGGGCAGTGCTCTAACCGCTGAAATACAAAGTCTTTAATTAGTTCCTGTCCATAGGTGACTGCTTTTCCAACGGGTGTAATGGAAGGCAAATTTAAGGATTTTTCTCACTCCCAAAGAGTACTGATTTTACAGATGATTAAGTGTCTGCCCTGATCCCCGGCAGCCCACTCAGACAAAAGTCAAGACCACCCTTAAGAAAGCATTTACAAGGAGAGAAGTTCGAAAAATATCATTTTGCCAAAAAGAATTAGAATCACCCAGGGATTAAGGAGTTGGCTTGAAGGCCAAGGAGGAAGTTGGAGATTAACTCAAATTGACTGGATGTTCTTCTAATAACTCTCTTGGCATTTAGTTTCCCACTGTTAAAACAGAGGCATGTACTAGCAAGGACTTTGTAAAAAAGTATCTGAAGAAAACAGAAACAAGTATCAAGGGAATTTTTTGAATTCTTGGGTTGAATGAAATGGTGGTTATGAAAATGAGGTATTTTTATTATTTGTGATTGTTATGGGAAATATTTAGCACCATTTATAAAGCAACATACTACATGAATGTACTGAAATTAAAATGTCTTGATCAGAGTTTATCTGGGGTTATCTTTACATATACTTATTTTTTTAAGGGGGTAGGGGGGTTTACAGCATTATAATATTAACAAGCAGTGAACCATTCACTTGTAAGAACTGGACAAAATGAAAATGTTCAGAAGGGTGTTGGGCCATGGAATCATTCTGGTATCCATTTCCAATAGGCTTCTGAGGAACAAAAAGTCAGGCTCAGCCATAAAGTCGTCATTCTTTATATTTTGGCAGAGTTGGGATTGGCTAGGGGATATCATATTTCACTGCACTGGCTTTAATAGGATAAGATATTGGCTAATATGATAACAGCATGAGGCGAGCTTTAGGTGATCTCAGGAGCTTGGAGCAGGGAGACTGAAATCAGTCACTGAAATGACAGTCTAATTATATAAGAACGGGACCAGCTGAGGGGGTGCAAATACCTTCCCTAAAGCAGTGGACTTAGAAATTCCACGCTGTTCTCTTTTCAACTTCTAGAGCAGCGGTTCTCAACCTTTCACAGGGGTCGCCTAAGACCATCAGAAAACATATTTTTGATGGTCTTAGGAACCGAGACACCACTCCTCTATCCGTCTCCAGGCCCACATGCAGATACGCCCACATATGAGTACACGGCGACCCCTGTGAAAGGGTCGTTCAACCCCCAAAGGGGTCGCGGCCCACAGGTTGAGAACTGTTGTCTAGAGGTTTTCCTGAAATTAAATGTACTATGTTATGAATCTTACTAAATCCAGTTTGTCTCTTTGGCACAGGTGAAGGGGACAGAAATTGATTTCACAGCTGGAAGTGAAAACACAGGTAAGGTTACTGGCAAGCAGTTAGTCAATTTGGGGTATCACCTATTCATACACAGTTTATATGGTAAGATGGAGTCAGATCTGAGTTTGAATCCTGACTCAGCCACCTTCTGGCTGGGAAACTTTAATAAGTTTCTTCACCTCTCTGAACCTAGGTTTCCTCATATGTACAGTTCAAAATGCCTAATAATTTAAGAACTATCATCTACATAATTAGCAGACACCAGTTCATTTTAGGAATACACCACTTATTAGTCAAAATCCTACATGCATTCACAAAACAGTCTCCAATGCAAACTGCCCTGTGTTCCACATCCCACTGTCTGCTGAGCACCTTGGAGATGCCTTACAGCTGTCGCTAACCACAATGAGAAGACAATGCCAATATCAAGTGTGGTAGTCAGCCCCCAAGAGGATTCAAAGTTTGGAGGAAACTTATCATTCATTAATAGACAATAATACATATTTACTATGAGCAGTGAAGTGCTTCCATAACAAAAACCTAAAACGTTGGATTGGCTTTGATACTGGGCAGTAGTCAGAAAAGCTGAAAGGGCTTAGAGGGGAGTGTTAGTGAAAACCTGGAGAGTCTTGAAGAAACTGTTAAAAGAATGCTGATGGCTTTTGAAAGGCTGTAGATTAAGGCCTAAGAGAAAATGAGAAAAATGTTATTGGAAACTGGAGGAAAAGGGTCCTTGTTATGTAGCGGCAGGAAGTTTAGCAACACTGTCACCTGCAATAATGTGTAAAGCAGAAATGTGCTTAATTAACTGGGTGTTCTAGTAAGTGCATTGCCAGCTAGGGTGTTGAAGGTACTGACTGATGTCTTCTCCCTGATTATTGCAATATGTGAAAAAGAAAGAGATAATCTAAAGTAGGACTTAAAAAAAAGTATCCAGAGCTTGCTAGATTTGAAAAATCCCATCTTCTCTAGATGGGAAATAATGCTAAAATGAAAAAATGGTTTTCAGTCAAAACTAAACTCCAGGATGCTGCAAGGAAAGCATTATGAAGCTACGAGTGTGGCTGTAAAACCCTTTGTTCATACTTCAAAAAGATCTACAGCAGTGATTCAGAGAATCATCCAAATGATAGGGCTTCAGAGAAACTTATTAGTGTGGTGTCTCAGCAGTTTCAGTAGAGGGACGCTCAGAGTAAAGAAGGTCTTATCTTGAAGATATTCGTAGGTATGATTTCTGTCCAATGAAGTGGTGCCCCAATAAGATTCATAGGAAACTCACAATATTTTAAAAGGAATTATATTGGCAGAAAGACTGCCAATGGGACAGAGACAGTGCAGAAAGAAAAGGGGTCTTTAGACTGCCTAAATTCTACTGGCAGAAAACAGACTGACAAATTATATAGCTGCAAACATGGGCTATTTTTCATAGAAATGGAAGGATGACTCAGAGAGTGGAATCAAGAACTTAGAGGGTAAAGTCAAAAGCCATGGAGAGTCACTCCAGCAGTAGAAGTGAGCAGAAATAGGACTGAGCCCTAACTGAGGAACTTCTAACAAATTCCAACTGAATTTCAGGATTGCTATAGACCAGTGACTCCTCTGCAGCTCCTACCTTTTCTCCTTTTTGAACAGGAGTGTCTGTATCAGTTAACCTAAACTTGTCCCACCATTGTATGTTGGGAGAGTGGAGAAAAACAAGTATTCAGATGAAGAGGAACTATACTTGAGGAGCTGCATTTAAGACACTACACAGAGGAGCTTCATCCACACCTGGACCTGATTTAGGAAAGATCCTAGACTTTAAGCTGATGATGTAATGGATTGAGACTTTGGGGATCTTGGGAGGAAGTGAATATATTTTGCATTAGAGAAAGACGTGAATCATTGGGGCCAAAAGGCCGAATATGGTAGCCAGCCTCAAAGATGGCCCCAAAGACCCCCACCTCTTGGTATTCATGCCCTTGTGTAGTCTCCTCCAACAACGAACAGAGCCACTTTCTGTAACAAATAGACTATGTCAGAAATGACGATGTGTGACTTCTGAGCTTAGGTCACAAAAGACATTTCATCTTCCACTTTGCCTTCTCGGATCACTTGCTTTGGGAGAATTCAACTGCCGTGTCATGAGCATGCCCAGTACAAAGTGGTGACTCTTCCTGCCAACAGCCATGTGAGTGGACCATTTTACAAGCAAATCCTACAAGTCAAGCTTTCAAGTGACTGTAATCCCAGCCAACATTTTCAGTGAAATCTTTTAGGAAACCCTGGGTTAGACCACCCTGCTAAGCCACTCCCATGTTCCTGGCTCACAGAAAGTGTGAGATAATAAATGTTTATTGTCTTAAGTCACTATGTTTTGAGCTAATTTTTTATGCAATAATAGATTAACATAATAATGTATGGGTTGTTTTGTTTTGTTTTGTTTTTTTATCCTGGATGGTCCCAAAGATTCCAATTCCTGGGGAGTCAGACTGTTTTAATTTTTATACAGAGGGGTACAGAAGGTCTGTCTCATTGAGTCTGTCATACCTCATCACCAGAGCTTTATGAAGTCCCTTTTTAGCAGTTCCATCAACTTCTGCCTCTAAGACCCTCTCACCACGGAGGGCTTAAAGAAGGATTGTGAAGTGTCAGATACTGAACTGCAAAGTATGATATTTTAACTTTCTGTCAGGCAAAATTAAGAACGAACAATAACAACAGTAATGGCAACAAAAAGACACCCCTCTTCCTCCCCATCAAAGATCTCCCACATACAAAAAAATTATTCTTTAAGACATAAAAAAAATGGTTTTCATTGAAAAAAAAATTTTTCTAAATGTGATGACATTATGTTTGTAAAATCTATTTCCTTTTAAGTCTAGGGAGGTGGAAATTAGTATGTAGAGAATAGTGTTTCTCGCTCTCTAACCACACAAGAAACACTATTTGCTAGGTGTACTAATGTTGATGTTTGAGTTGACATTTGTTGAATATTTTTTTTCAGAATGCTGCATCAATCCCTGTTTCGATTGCAGACATAAAAATAATTTCCAGGGAAATGAACTGGAGAAAAGTAGAAATGTGTACGGAATTGGAGCAAAACCAACGTGACTTTTCTTTCAACATTCTATAGAATTGTTCTGAGGTTAAAAACACCCAGAGATTTCTAAAAAGCAAATCTCTGACAAAAGCTATACAGAGAGTAAGTATACATTATATGTGGAGACATTAAAATATATTTTAAATGATTTTTACCCCACCCCATCCCCTGGCATTGTTGTGAAGTTCATCTGGAAATCCTAGCTCAAAATTCTCCAAGAGAGTCAAAGGAAAACAGACACCATTCCATCCCCCTCCATTCTTCTCAACCACACCCCAGCCTCTCCCTTAACTAGATCAAAATGTTCTTTTCCTCTTTAAAATGCAAAACAAAAGCTCTTCAATGAGTGGGGGTTTGCTTACGCTACCAGCAGCCAGGCAAAAATGCTCAAGGTGTTAAAAATATGTTTAAAACTTCTTTCAAAGGGTCATTATGTGCATTACATATAATTTGTGCCAATACTAATAGTTAAAATGCAGTGAATACTTCTGCAAGGCAGGCACCTTTACATTTCATCCACAAAACAGCCCCATGAGGTAGGTATTACTATTATTTCCACTTTACATACATGTTTTTTTTTTGTTAAGTGGAAAACAGAACGATTAATTAACTTCACATGGTCACAAAGCCAACAAGTTGTAGTATCAGGATTTGGAGGGTCCCAGGCAGTGGATCTTCCCAAAACCGTTTTGTAGAGAGCCACAAAATGATATAGCCCGATTCTTGGCACTTTAGTTTTGGTTAATAAATAAGTCCCCTTCCATTCTTTGGAACCCAATCTGAATCTAGATGGTCTCTTTACATAAAGGAAAATGACTGCACACTGGAACTTTTATTGGGTAAATACTGTCTCTCTCCACCTACCTCACCTGACATCTCAGCCAAATCCAAGGCAAGCTCTCAGAAAAAGGCACGGAAGTTGCCATCCTATAGGTTCTGAGCCTCTAAGAGGCTGGAAGGCAAGCAAACAGACTTTGCAAATAGACAAAGTGTAGTAATGCTTTGGGTCGACAATGTTTGCTTAGCCTGAGATTCCCTGAGCCTAAAACAAACACAACCCTTCCCAGCGCCCTCTGGAAATCCCCAGCGGTCAGGCTCAGTCTGATAAACAACACCCTGTCCTGGCACCTTGCAGAGCACGCAGCAGAGGGGACCGAAAAGGTTGGCGACAAAGGGGAAGGAAAGACTGAACTACACGCGTGCACCCGCCTAGTGGCCTTGAAAAGTCGGGCTGACACCTGCAGGGAGGGCGTGGGGGAGGTGGGGCCTAGCTCCCGCCCCGGGAGCGCGCGGGAGACCTCTACCAGCCTCCCCTCCCTTCAGGGGATGCGGAGCCCCCGCGGGAAACGCAGAAAAAGGCCATTGCCACTTTAAATGACTCAGGAAGTGAAAGGAGGCCGCCTGACAGGGAAAAGGAAAGTGGAACCGGGGCGTCGCGGGGGCCGCGGCGCCGCGATCTCGGCGGCGTAGCGAGAGGCCGAGCGGGCGGCGCGGCGCGGGGGCCGACGGGGG
>NW_017731394.1:3621251-3644962 GCF_001890085.2 Hipposideros armiger
GGCGCCGCGCCGGAAGTGCCCCGGCCGCCGAGCGAGCACAGCGGGCGCCCAGCGGCCCGGCTGGCGAGAAGGCCCTCTCTGCTCCTGGGCCCGGCAGGGGCTGCCTGGAGCGGGCGGCAGCGGCGCCGCAGCCCCGGGCCCGCTCCGAGACACGGCGCGGCCCACGCGGGCGGCGGCTCCCTGGGAGAGGAACGGGTGGGGAGCAGGACGCAAGGAGGCCGCGCAGAGGCCAGGCGGCGCGCTCGCAGGCCCTGAGGTCTGGGCGTCGGCACTGCACCCACATGGCCTCCGGAGTGGGCGCGGCCTTCGAGGAGCTGCCACACGACGGCACGTGTGACGAGTGCGAGCCGGACGAGGCCCCCGGCGCCCAGGAAGTGTGCCGGGAATGCGGCTTCTGCTACTGCCGCCGCCACGCAGAGGCGCACAGGCAGAAGTTCCCGGGGCACCGCCTGGCCGAGTACGTCCATGGCTCCGCCCAGGCCTGGACCTCGGGCGGCCCGGGGGAGAGCGAAGGGAAGGAGGACGTCGAGGCGAAGGCGGAGAACCAGAGAGACGTAGAGGTCGAGATGGGGGAGGAAAGCGAGTCCCAGGAAGACAGTGAGTCTGAAGAAGAGAGCGAGACCGAGGAAGAGAGCGAGGAGGAGAGCGACGAGGAGAGTGAAGAAGACAGTGAGGAAGAAATGGAGGATGAGCAAGAGAGCGAGGCGGAGGAAGACAACCATGAAGATGGAGAATCGGAGGCTGAGGGAGAAACTGAGGCAGAAAGCGAATTTGACCCAGAAATAGAAATGGAAGCGGAGAGGGTGGCCAAGAGGAAGTGTCCGGACCATGGGCTCGATTTGAGCACCTATTGCCAGGAAGATAAGCAGCTCATCTGTGTCCTGTGTCCAGTCATCGGGGCTCACCAGAGCCACCAACTCTCCACTCTAGACGAAGCCTTTGAAGAACTGAGAGTAAGTATTGTGCTATTCGGAGCGTTGGCCTAGAGGTCAGGCCACCTGGGTTTCCACTCAGGTGGCGTAGTTGTGGCCACGTGCGCTTTGGTCCTGTCCCTGAAAAGCTAGTGTATTGAGCTTCTTGGGAGCAGTGCTTATTCACCCTTGTGGTTGAACCCCTTGGAGAATCACTGGACGCTGAAAGCTCTGGACTCTCTGACCCAAGAAAAATATACGTACATACATGCAAAAGCTATACACAATTTCTGGGAAATTGCAAGCTTCTGGTCTCTGGATCCCAGGTAGAGCATTCCTTGGGCGTTTTGACCCCACTTAAGCCAATCCCCCCAGCACCAGCATTGCTGAGATCAGTGCGCGGCCGGAGTGGTTTTGGTAAAGCAATCTCTTTGCCTTATCAAAACATGGGAAACCTTGCTTTTACCAAATGAACCCAAGCAGGTGGTTCCTCTGTAGCGTAAAGACTCCCTGAGGTTGTGGTTTTGGTAACTTCATGTGTGCCCTGAGTTCCTTTGAGGTTCTTCATATTTGATGCTTATTCGGAAGGGAGAATGAGAGGGTGGACGCAAAATTGGAATGGGAGTGGGGGTTCCCATGTCCTCCATCTTTTGGAAGAGGTCTTTTGGGCCTTTATCTTGAACTTTGCCGGTTCCCTAGAACAGTGTTTGTCAAGTAGTAGACATTAATAAATGTTGAATGAATGCATTTGCAAGTGATTTGTCTTTTACTTATATTGTGGATTTTTACAATCAGTGAGAGAAACTGCTGGAGTTAAAGATTGAGTGTAGAGATCAGTTCATTACGTGATCGGTTCATTAGTGAACGATGTCATCTTATGAAGACTTTTGTTTCGCTAAGCAACCCTGTAATTGCTGGTGCTGCAATAAATACTTTGATAATGAAAATCCCCTGTATTCAGATTTTCCCTTTTTATTGTAAAATACACACACGAAATGTGTAAAAACATGCACAACCAATAAATACTTATGAAGCAAATACTGACATAACCTCCACCCAGACTAAGAAATATTAGTAGCAGTAGTGAAGCCCCATGACCTTGTCCTATTATAACCATCTCCCTTCTCCATAGGTAACGATTATCTCGACTTTTGCAGTGATAATTTCCTTGCTTATCTTTATACTTTTATCACATACGTATGCATTCCTAAACTGATGTGAACTTAACGCAACTGGTATCATATTGTTATCATTAATTCTTTGGGATTTTGCTTCATTTTTTTCAACATTATGTTTGTGAGATTCATCTCGTGGGTGGCTGTTGTTTGTCCATTGTCGTTGTATAGAATTCCATTTTATGAATATGCCACAAGTTACCTGTTCTCCGTAATGAACATTTGATTTCCAGATTCTGAAGCTTCCGGCTATTATAAACACGTTGGTATAACCATTCTTGTTTATGTCTCCAGGTGCACATCTACATATATTTAAATGGAATATAAACCAAAGAGTGTGATTGTTGGGTCATAGACTGTGCGTATTTTTTATAGTACTAGATATTGTCAGCTATTTTCCAAAGTGGTTGTACCAATCAATTTGCATTGTCATAGGTGTTTGAGAGTTCTTGTTGCTCTGTATCTTCACCAACTTTCTATAACAGAATTTTTAATTTTTTAATCAACCTTATGGATCTGTAATATCTTCTTGTGGTTTGAATTTGCGTTCCCCTGGTTACTGATGACCTTGAGTATATTTTGTATTTCTTCTTTCAAAGTGCCCATTCAGGTCTTTTGCTCACTTTTCTATTGGATTGTATATCTTTTTTCTCATTAATTTGTAGGAGTTATTATATATTTCTGACTTCTTTGTTGTTTATATGGGTTGCAATATTTTCTACTATTTTCTCTTTTTCTTTCCTTTTTAAAAAAAATGTGCCTTGAATAGGAGTTCTTCATCTTAATATATTAGAATTTATCAATAATTTCTTTATTGTTAGTGCTTGTTGTGTCTTGTTCCACTTACTATTGCTTTTTGTGTAGTGGAGGCAGGAGCTCAATTTCATTTTCTCCCCCATGCAGATAACCAGTTGCTCTAGCAGCGTTTATTGAAAAGCCTGTCTGTCCTTTTTGCACTGATCTGCTATGCCACCTGTCATATATCAAGTGCCCACATGTGTATGAATGTGTTTCTTGGGGTTTTTTTGGTCTGTACTGTTGATCTATTAGTATATCCCTGTGTGAACAACATGTTTTCTCAGTTACCATAGCTTTATAACATGTCTTACTATCTGGTAGAGCAAGTTCTTCTACTTTGCTCTTGTAGAACTGTTACATAAAATCAGCCTGCAGGACTTTTTTCTATTGTATTGAATTTATAATCCAATATATGAAGAATTAATACCAACAAGTATTAATTACAACAAGTCTTCTGATTCATTTATTTGGTTATTTTTTATTACCTCACAATAAAGCTTTATAATTTGTTTTCTACAAAAGATCTTGTACATTATTATAAAACTTACTCCTGGATACTTACAATTTGATATTACTGTAAAAATGTTTTCAAATTGTATACAGAAACATGACGAACTTTTCTATATTGATTTCTGTGTTAGGGTATCTGCTAAATCCCCTTACATAGTGTCTAGTAATTAATCTGTAGACTCATTCTACGTTACCTGATCATATTGCCTGCAAAGAGGGCCAGTTTTTTATTCTTTCCAATCCTTATACCTGTTATTTGTTTTTTCTTGCTTTACTGCTTTGGATGGGATGACCAGTATAATGTTGAATAGAAGTGATAGTGGATATTCTGGCCTTGTTTCTAATTGAGGGATAATTTAACAACCTTTCACAAGTAAGTGTAATAGAGTTTGTTTTTTCACAGATATATTTCATCAGATTAAGAAAGCTTCCTTCTGGTCCTAGTTTGTAAAGAGTTTTCCTTAATATTGAATGGATACTGAATTTTATCACATGATTTTTTGCTTCTTTTGGGATGTTTGTGTGATTTTACTCTGTTACTATGTTAATGTGATTAATTACATTAATTTAAATTTAATTTAAAATTAGTAATATGTTCACATGTCTCAAAAGCCTCTCTTTCACCTTTGCCCCTTTCACCTGGCTCCCCCAACAACTATTGGTAATCACGTTTATTAAAAATTTTTTGCCTATTCTTCAAGTGTTTCTTTTAGCAAATATAGGCATGTGCATATATATAGTCTTATTTGCATCCCTTTGTGTCCTTATTATTATATTGTGCAATTAAAGACCATGTATTTCTGTGATAAACCCAGCTTGGTCATGAGGCAGTATCTTTGTATTTTTGAATTTAGTTTAATAATTTATGTAGGGGTTTTTTTTTCATTTATATTTAGGGGAGAAATTAGCTTTTAAATTTTCTTACTTATACTGTCTTCATGAGATTTTGCTATCAAGGTTATGTTAGCTTCATAGTATGAGTTAAGTTGTTTGCTTCTTAATACTTTCTTTTAATGCTCTGGAAGTGAATGTATAAGATTGGAATATTTCTTCCTAGAATGATTGGTAGAAATGACCATGGAAACCACCTGGACCTGGAAAGAGAAGGAGAGTGGGGAAGAGGAGGGGGAAGACGAGGGAAGGGAAGGGGGAGAAGGGGAGAGGGAGGGAAGGAGAGAGAATATTGTTATTTTGATTTGTATACTATTTTTGGGTATGAGTCAATTTCTTTAATGGTTATAGGTCTGTCCAGGTTGTTATTTTCCTTAAGTCAATTTTGATAAGTTACATTTTCCAGAAGTTTGTCCATTTTGTCTAAATTTTCAAATGTATTAGTATAAATTTGTGAATCATATCCTCTTATTATCTTTATTCATAGTAGAGCTATTCTCTTTATTCCTTTAAGAACAGTAAGCATGTTTGTTTATAATCTCTCTGATAATTCCAGTATGTAAAGACTTTGTGGATCTCTCTCTGCTATTGTTTTTGATGTTTTTCATGTTTCTTTATTTTCTTGTGTGCTTAATTGACTGTGTAGCTTCTCATTGCCCTTAAAAAATTATTTGTGAGGATTTCCCAAGCCTTGGCATGAAACTATATTCTTCGAAAGAAGATTTGAGTTTGCATCTGGTAAAGTATAAGAGTAAACTTGTTTAGAACCCTCTTAAACTGAATTAATGTGTGAGACAAAATTTTCAGGCAGTATCTGCCGAAGTTTATAACCTCTTAAAGATTTTCCTTTTATCCACCTCAAGCCATCCTCCACCTGCCCCAAACCCATTTTGTTCAGCTCCAAGGCAACACTCCCTCCCCACAGTCACTTTTGGAGGGTGAGATAGTGGCAAATTTACTTTAGTTTGCCTTTAATCTAGGATTTTACTCTTTGGCAGTTGTAGGAGGATCCCAAGTCTGTATGGAAAGGGCTTCCTTTAATGTCCCACTCTGAGTATTTCATAGGCCTTGCTTTCACTTGCTTTCTCTTCCCCTACCACCTCACTTTCCGCCGCTAATCAAATGCACAATCCAGTGTCTGTTGGTCCGTAAATGTGCTGAGATCAAAAGGTGCTTACTGTACTCGGCTTATCTTAACACTGGAACAGTATTACTAACTAAACTATAGACCTTTCAGAATTCACCAATATTTCCTCTCATGACTTCTGTACCAGGATCTTTTGGTCACATTACATTTTCTTATTTATGATGATGACCTTGATAGTTTTGAGGAGTGCTAATCAGGTGTTTTGTAGAATGTCTCTCAGCTTGGATTCATCTGATGTTTTTCTCATGGTGAAACTGGAATTATGGGGTTTTGGGCGATATAAATTCTCTTTTGTGCTTTTCTTTTTTCAATTAGCAATATGTCTTGGAAATTACTTTATAGATCTGCTGTTTACTTTAAAATTTATTTTACAGCTACAAATACTCCATTGTGTGTCTGTTGCTCATTAAATTCTTAACCTATGATATTGTATTTATAACTCTAGAATGCCTATTTGGTTACTATTTAAAGACCTATTTCTGAATTTTGGGGGGTCTGATTCTATGTCATATTTTTGTGATTTCTAAAAATCTCATAATCTTTCACCCAATACTAGACATTGTATTTAAAAGAACTGTAGACCCTAGAGTAATATTTTTTTCTCCTCATAAAGGGCATGCCATTTGCTCTGTTAGGCAGATAGGATGAGCTGATCATTTTGATCCAGTTATGATCTGAGCTTGGTCAGAAGTTGGTTGCAGCTTCAATTAGTTTCAGTTCACCTCTGGTTTCATATATTTTGAGGACAATGCATGTTTGCTTATTGGCCATAGAGTAAGTGTCATGGAATATTAAAAGTGGCTCAGCGTGATAATGATGAGAGAAGAGAATCTTTGTTATACTTCATTCATTCATTCAGCAAGTATTTATTGAGCATTGGTCAAGGGCTGGTGCTTTCTAAGCATTGGGGATATAGCAGTGGGAAAAATGGGAAAAGTTCCTGCTTTTACTGGAGCTTACACTATATTAGAAGGAAACAGAGAAAAACAAATAAGCAAATAAACATGTAATAAACATTACAAAGAAAAAATAAAACACAGTGTGGGATTAAAGAGGGACAGGAAGTATCCTAGCTCTGCCACTTGCTTTTTGACCTTGGGCAAGTTAGGTGACAGTTTGGCCTTGTTTCTGTATCTCTAAAATGGGTGTAAAATTAAGAAATAGGTAGGATTTTTGTGAGAATAAATGACTTAGTTTGTGATAAGATGTTTAATGCTTAACACATTGTAAGTGTTCAGTAAATATTTGTTGTTTTTATTATTACTATGAGGTGGCTAGTTTAACACACAAGTTTAGAATTGAGTTTGTACAGTGTGTTTTGATGCCTCAGTGCTGACCAGGCTGTGAGTGGTGGTATTGGGGGTAAGAGGCCAAATTGTTGTGAAAGGCTGCTGACACTTAAAGCAAACATCAGAATAGGCCAGAATGGGCAGCAAACCAGGGTGACTGTACAGCAAGAGGGGATCCGGGCAGAAACAACCTAAAGGCGAGGCCAAAAGAACTCAGGTGAATACCCTGAAGGGAAAGGTTAATACCTAGTCACTAACGTGACATTTAAAGTTCTGTGCTGTATTTCTAGTTTAGCTCCAGATGATTTGGTCTCCAAAGAATTTTGTGGGTCCAAATTTGAATCAATCCTGTGCTCCAGCTTTATCATAGAAATATAGTTACACAGCCCAAATTATGACTTCTCATGTGGGTCATAACTTCTCATCTCAGACATGCAGGTTTCTCTTACTGCGACCATAATATCTGGCCCTAAAAATGGGTCATTGGGTCTGACAAAGGAGCTTGATCAGGTTTATGCATTTATTCATATGCAAGTTCTTTTTTTTTAAAGATTTAATTGGGGAATTGGGAAAGGGGAACAGACAAGTTGTTGTCCTTCATTCTTAGTTGTGGAGGGTGCAGCTAGCTCAGCTCCAAGTCTGGTTGCCATCCGTCCACCCGACGGCAGCTCACAGCCGCTCCGCTCAAGGTGCCGTGTTCAGTCTTAGTTGCTGGTGGGTGTAGTCACCATCCCATGTGAGAGTTGAACTGGCAACCTTGTTGTTAGGAGCACGTGCTCTCACCAGCTGAGCCATCCTGCCACCTGTTGGTAGCTCAGCTCACTGGCCCATGTGGGAATCGAACTGGCGACCCTGTTGCTCAGAGCTCGTGCTCTTAACCAACTGAGCCACTCGGCAGGCCCCCATATGAAAGTTCTTATGTTGTCAAGAGAATTTGCATTCATAGTTACATTTAATGATTTAGTTTTGTTGAACAGTAATAGTGCAATTAGATATACTCAGAACTCTAGACCAGTAGCTTAAAAAAATTATTTTGAACATAACCTACAATAGGGGAAATATATTTTACATTGTGACCTTTTACACACACACAAACAACTTCTAAATAACTGTAATGGAACCCTGTTTACCTTAGCGCATAAATGTGTTCTGTTTCTATTCTGTTTCAAAAAAAAATTCTGGATTCTCCCACTAAATTGATGTCATTGCATACTAATGGGTCATGTCCTATGGTTTGAAAAGCCCTTATCTTGTTCACTCTATGATACCCGAAGGGGGAGTCTTATAAAATGGCAAAGGGAGAAGTGGTTGGCAGAGTTCAGCAAGTACGTATGAGCATCTGTGGAGTTCTTAATATGGCTTTGTTATGGACAGACCCAGAAGTTTTTAAACCACACCCCCTTGCCCTTGAGTGTGCCTTTAAGATGGATATTTGGGAAGCAAAATGTTTGCTTTAAGTGACATTGGGAACAACTCCAGCGGGGAGCTGGTGAGGGGACACTGGTAGCCTGGTGGTTGAAAGGGTATAGGCATATGCTCAGAACAGCTGTGACTCTAGAGGGGCAGGAGGTGGAGGTATGCCACTGCTGTATCCCATAATGATCAGTGGCTCTGGCTCTTTAGCCAGCTCATAGGAAGCAGCTCTGGTAGGGAGGCAGAAGGTTGAAAGTCTGCTGTAATGTACTTAGTTATATTTTTTATTCTTGTCCAAAGGGATTTGGGGCACCTTCTTATAAAACAATGAAGCACTGGCTACACAGCAGTTCAATTGATGTCTTATTTGTATAGAATAAGATAAAAGCTTGAAGACTAAGGTAAAGGGAGTAGTTTGTTGGAGCCACCCCAAATGGTTCTATGGGAAGTTTATGCGAGGCGTGCAGTTCCAGGATTCCTCATCTCAGTCTACCTTTCAAAATATACTTTCTTAATCTGTAGTAAGTCTTAGAAATATGCAGTGAAGAGGACAGATTGGGCACTAGCTTTCATGGAGTTTACCCTCTAACTGGGAAGAAAGATAGTTATTTTGGATGGTAGCATGTACTATGAAAACAATAAGAGTATTAAATGAGTGAGTGTTGTGGTAGGAAAGGATTACTTTTTTTTTTTTTAAGATTTTACTGGGGAATTGGGGAAGGGAAACAGACAAGTTGCTGTCCTTTTGTTCTTCAGTCTAGTTGTGGTGGCCCATGTTGGTATTATCATTGCGCTCTTCTTGGGTGAGGCAGTCTCTCGCTGGCCATTGGATGGCCGCTCACGGCAGCTCACGCAAGCTCACGCCAGCTGCTGGCCAGCCCCAATGCAGTCTACACCGTCGCTGGCGACTCACGGCAGCCCAGCTCCAGGTTGAGCCGTTGTTCACGATCTTAGCTGTAGAGGGCGCAGCGTCACTGGCCCTCATGTGGGATCCAAACCAGGGTCCTGCTGCTCAGAGCTGGTTTCCCAAGCCAACTCTTAACCAACGCTCCACTCGGCTAGCCCAAGGATTACTTTTTGGTAAACAGTCATGGAAGGCGTCTCTGAGCATGTGACATTGGGACAGAGACCTGAATTATGAGATCTTGCAAAGATCTATTGGGTTGTCGGAAAAGTCATGATACATGTTTACAACAGATGGCACTAGCTCATTTTTGGAAGTACTAGAGTCATTTGCATCTATGTTATTGCTATGTCATTTGACAGCTGACAGTTCTAGCTTCATTCTAAAAAAAAAATTGAGCAATTTGGTTGACTTTTGGAGATTTTACAAGTTGAAGATGGAAGACCAAACTGTACATTTTTGCCATATTTTACTGTTTTACTTCCATAAAGGGAAGAACGTGCATCAAGCTAGTGAAAAGTTGCATAAAGTTTACGGTGACAATGCTCTACAAGAACGTCAGTGCCAACCATGGTTCACAAAATTCCGTGCTGGTGATTTTGATCTCAACAATGCTCCTCAGTCAGGGAGGCCCACCGAGGTTGATGACGACAAAATAAAGGCAGTGATCGAGTCAAACCCACATGTCAATTACATGACACGAGAAATTGCAGAAACATTGAACATCCATCATTCAAGCGTTCACAACCACCTGAAGAAGCTGGGATACATAGGCAAGCTCGATATTTGGGTTCCGCATGAACTCAAGTTCATTTGACAGAGTGTATAAACATTTGCAATATGCTCATTAAACGTGAAGAAAATGATCCTTTTTGGAAGCGACTGATAACTGGTGATGAGAAGTGGATTGTTTACAACAATGTGGTGTGCAAACGGTCTTGGTTCTGACGTGATGATTCACCTCAACATCGAAAGCACACATTCATCAGAGGAAGGTTATGCTGTCAGTATGGTGGGATTTTAAAGTGGTCGTGTTTTTCAAGCTCCTACCAAGGAACCAAACAACTCGAATGTGTACTGTCGGCATTTAGACAGTTTGAACGAATCCATCATTCAGAAATGTCCAGAGCTTGTAAGGAGTTGTGTTCCATCATGACAGCATGAGACCACACACAAGTTTGATCACCTCTCAAAAATTATTGGAGCTTGGATGGGATGTGTTGCTACATCCACTATACTCGCTTGACCTTGTGCCATCAGACTTCTACTTGTTTCGTTCTCTTCAAAACTCCTTGCAAGGTATTACGTTCAATTCAGATGAGGCTGTAAATCAGCACCTTGTTCAGTTTTTCTCAAATAAAGACAGGTCTTTCTATGAATAAGGAATTATGAAGCTCATTGAAAGATGGTAAAAGATTATCGAACAAAATGAGCAATCTATCACTGATTGATCTTTGTTTTTTATATAAATAAATGACCTTTGGAAAACATAGACAAAATACGTCATGACTTTTCCGACAACCCAATAGAAACCCTTCTATTGTGTTACCATTCAGTGCTGCTTGTGCAGAGTGCAGTGATTCATAGCAGTGATGATTGGTTTGATTCATGAAACTCTTCGTAAAAGGATTAGTTGGCTCTCGAGGTGAGAGGAATAACAGTTCTAGCAATTGTAATGTGCTGTTAGCACAGCTGAAAATACTGCTCTATAGAGGGAAATATGAGCTTGATGGGGATCCCTTTTACAGCAGCTCAATTTTTCAGGGGATTTAACATTCAGGGCGATGGAGCTTTATTAAAGAAAGCCTAGAGGGCTTCTGCAGGATTAAGTGGAGGGGAAAAGTGTCCTGTTTCGGGGCATGGACTCGTCCCACAATCTCCATTATGAAAATTACATTTGATAGTCTAAGAATTCAGAAAAAGTCTGGGAAAAGAGTGGTTCAAGCAGAAAGAATGGTGAATGCAAAGGCTTTAAGGTAGAGGTGAACTTGGAGCATTGAAGGACAGCAAGAAGGTCATGGAGTAGAGTGAAGTGAAAGAGGAGTAGGAGGTAACGTCAGCAAAGTAATCAGTGTGTTTCTCCCCTTGGTGCCACATTTTAAAATCACCTGTGGAGGGACATTCTTTAGAAAATACCTGTGATTGGCCCCACATCAGCCAATTAAATCAAATCAGAATCTCTGGGGATGGTCAGGTATACTTTGTAAAATGTCCTTCTGTTGGGATTTGTCTTGTGTTCATCTCATGATTAGATTAGAGTTATTTGTTTTGGGGAGGAAAATCAGAGTTAAGGGTACAAACTATCTAGATAACTTATTACTGTTGTCTGGGAGACAGAATCTAGGAGACAGAACAGAAAGCTCTCTGGCACTTTCTGTCTCTGACCGTCTTTTCTATGGTGTCCCATGAACAAGGATCATGTGATGTCTCGTGCACTAGCCTGGAAAATGTCTCCTTGCCTTTCCTTTACTTGCTGGTCAGTTTTTGACTGTTGCCTGATTTTTGAAAAATTGTTAGTAATATTAATTGCTAGCTCTCATGTAATACTGTGTGCCAGGCACTGTTCTGAACACTTTGTATATATTAACTCATTTGATCTTCATAACATTTTATTATTATCTCTTTTTTACAAAAAAAGGAAACTGAGGCATAGAGAGATCAAATAGTTGATCTAGGGTCATACATTTGGAAAGTGGCAGGACTTAGCCAGGAGTCTTAACAGTGACTCGAGAGAAAAGGTCCAAGCTTTCCCTGCTCTCTCTCCCAAGAATCCAGTGCCCTCTTCTTCTCTTCCCTGACCTTTCAATCAAAATAGAATGGGTTAATAGGCATTTTATACTATTAGACTATTGCTTCTCACCCTAAGGTTGCCGATCAGTAGTCCTGTCGTCTCTGGGGATAGAGGACTATATGTCTGTCACACCAGCTTTTCTTGACCGCAGCTCACGACATGGAAGTTGCCCTCCCTGTCCATTGGTATATCGCCTTTTCTCTTCCCTTGCCTCTGACCCAAGACTGAGAAGTCAGAGATCAGCCTGTGCCAGTGCCCAGTGTACCTGAAGTTACAGTTTAGTCTGGGATGACTAGCTTAGTTTCGTGCTCCCCTTCCTGTTGTTTTAGTATGTAGAGCCTGGAGCTAAACTTGTGTGGCAGAAGGATGCTCGGAAGAGGGGTCAGAATATAGATGAAGAATGGGTAGAACAGAAACTTTAGTCTTGATATGCGGGATAGAGATGCGATGAGAACTCTGGTCCTGGGAGACTTAAGTCCTTTGTATGTGTGTTTTTGTTTTTTAGGGGTGTGTGCGTGTATGTGTATGTGTGAGAGAGACTATGATAGGGATCAAGCCAACATGGTATCAGGGGGAAAAATCAATATTGATGCCATTTTCATATGTCAAAAATGAATCAAGAATGAAAAAAATAAAACCAGCCAAACAAAATCCTGCAAATATAGTAAAGGCTGAATCGATAAGTTATAACAAATAACCATATGGGCAGTGACTATGATGTACATTATAATGTGCTAGATTGTCCTTGTTGAACATTTAAAGATAAAACTCACTTCACATGTTTTAGCTAGTTTTCAGGTAGCAATCTGCTTTTAACTTAGCGAAAGAACATTAGCGAAAGCATTTATTATAATAGGTTCAAACTAAAGCATATAGTTAGCTTTAGTGTCAAAGGCTGGTGTTTTTTAAGTTAATTTTGTCTGAAAAATTTTTGAGTACTTATGGTGCGATGTGTGACTTATTTAGAAGAATAAAGAATGGTTCATCAGGAAGCTTATAGTCTAATTGGAAAGATAGTCTTTTCATGTGTTTATTTGTTTGTAAGTATTGGAGAAGAGGTACAAACAGCATGTTATGGGGCCTCAGAGAAGAGAGAAGCTAATTTCCGCTGGAGGCATGGAATCAGAAAAGATTTCTTGGAGGAGGTGGTGTTTGAGGTGGGCCTTCAAAGATGGGCAGAATTTTACTACGTAGATACAGACTGTTACATAACGCTCCTTGTGTTCCCATAGCAACAGCTTATGCATATTTACTGTAGACCTAAATACAGTATACTGTCAATGCTATTTCTTTCCATGTCTGTGTCCTGAGTGGGTTATAAAATCTTCTAGGGTTAGTTAGGATTGTATGTTCTTCATCTTTGTGTTCCCAGCACCTAGCACGTGGTCTGTTTGGTAGTAGATGTACCTGAAATATTTGGTAAATTTATGATGTGAAGTATAATAATCTCATCTAGTTCCAGGGCATCATTGAAGAACTGAAAGAGACAGTATTGCATAGTGATTTAGTATATCAATGATTACATTAAGTTCAGCTGCATCTAAAATAATGAAATAAATTTTGAAAAATCCAAAATAACCGCTACTCAAACAAGATAGATGTTTATTTCTATCTTGTGTGAAAGAAGTCTGGATGTAGGCAATAAGACTGGTATGTTGGAACCATGAGGTTATCAAGAATCTAGGTTCAGTGAAATCATATTTCACTGTTATCTGGGATATAAAACTGAAAACAACAAAGGAACAAGACGAACAAATGAAGAAACAAAAACTCATAGACACAGATAGTAGTTAGTGGTTACCAGAGGGTAAGGGGTGGGGGAGGGTGGTGGATGAGGGTAAAAGGGATCAAATATATGCTGATGGAAGGAGAACTGACTCTGGGTGGTGAACACACAATGTGATCTATAGATGATGTACTACAGAATTGTACACCTGAAACCTATGTATCTTTATTAACCATTGTCACCCCAATAAACTTCAACTCAAAAAAAGATAAAAGAAAATACTAATAGCAACAAAAATGTGAACATATAGCAATAAACTTAAAAAGAAAAACAGAAAAGACTCTAGGTTCTTTCCAGCTCCACGCTGCCATCCTTAGGGTGTCATCCTTGTGATAGACCAAGATGAGTACTGGGGGTGTAGCCAGCACATTCGAGTTCCGGACAGCAGGCACAGGAAGGTGAAGAAGAGCACGCCCCTCTATGAAGAGAACCCTCCAGCAGTTGCACACATTGCTGCTTATATCTCATTGGCCAGAATTCAGTACCATGGCCTCGTCTGGTATCAAGGAAGGCTGGGAAACAGTCTGTCCTCCAGGCCACAGTGTATCTCGCTAAAAGCTGGGGTCTGTTACTAAGGGAAAATGGGAGAATCAATATTAAGGACCAAGCAGTCTTACCTTAGTTGGCTTTGCAATCTATGGGTTTGAGTCCTCCCTTTGTGACTTCTTAGCTGTGCCATGTTGGATAATTCACTCTCTGAGTGTTGGTTTCCTTCCCTGTAACATGGAAGTAGTAATTGTTTCTCCCCATTGGGTTATAGTGAGGAACAAACAAGATCATATATGTAAAGAGTCTACCACAATGCCTGGGATACAACAAGCCCTCAGCAATGGTGGCTTTTATTCTCGTTACCATTATAGAGCAACTTGAGGTTCTATTCTGAGTTCAATGCCAGACCAGTTAGTCTGGCAGCAGTAGAAGTTCTGGATACCAAGTTTCTTTGGGTGAAAACTGTTCAGCCCCCTCTCCTTCTGTTCCTTCTGCCTGCTCTATTCTGGTGCGTAGATAGGCTGGTGAAAACTTGTCTTCAAAGAAGAGGCTCCTGTATATTTCAGTGTCCTGCTGCTGCCATATGCACTAGCTAACCAAAACACAGCTGGTAGGTCTAATTTTAGGTTTACAAGCCTTGCTTGTTGTCCCCTTGAAATTCTGTTTTACATTCTGAACTATGGGAAAGTTGTATAGAAGTAGAGGGGAGGCGGCGGCAATATACCCTTTATTTTCTGTTAGAAAATAGCCTCTGTTTTCTCTCCAGTAGGTAATCATGGGGAGAGACGTTATAGGCATTTCTGCTATTCTCCTCTCTGTACTTTGGGTCTTTGTGAACCCTGGCAGAGTATAACCTGTGTTGAGTGGGAAACTGATTTCATGTGTGTGAAGAATGAAAATGCCAACCTTCAACTGAGGTTATGGAACTAAGAGAGTCTAGAAACTCTTGTCTACTGTGGAATTTGTTGCTGAGGTTCTTTCCAGAGGTGAGAATACTAACAATAATAGTTATTGAGGGGTTTTAGGTCAGGTGCTTTTCATTCATTTTTGTTTTCAGTTGAACTCAATACAACTCCCACAATAAGCTCTGTTATTATGGTTCTCATTTAACAGATGAGGAAAGTAACACTCAAAGAGATTGTGCTTTGTGGAAGGTCACCTAGCTAATGAAGGACTAGAATTTGAACCTAGGCCTGACCCTAAACTACATGTTCTTTCTACTAACCCATTTTGCCTCTATTCTTACTTAATCTTCCCACTTAAATTTAACCTTTCTAAGTTGTACACACACTCTCCTGATGTTTGCTGTTTGTATGAAGGTATTTAATAGTAATAGATACCTATTTTCTGAACATTCTAAAACTATCCTTTTCCTTCTAGCTGAAGTTTTCTTCCTAGATATTTTGCAGAGTATTTTCATTAGTAACAGATTGTTTTGTTCATTTTTATTCCAGTCAGCACTTCTCAAGCTCAGTACTTGATATACTTAGTAGTCAGTTGCTCAATATATTGTTATTCAATTAATAATAATAGCAATGATAACTAAAACTTACTGAGAACTTATTATATGCCAGGTTCTGTACTGTAAACTTCCTACGTATAATCTCATTAAATTTTTAGCACAATTCTTTGAGGTAGAGTATTAAGACTTTTTTTTTAAAGATTTTATTGGGGAATTGGGGGAGGGGAACAGTGTTGGGGAATTGGGGAAGGGGACCAGACAAGTTGTTGCTCTTCAATCTTCATTGTGGAGGGTGCCAGTTGCCATCTGGTTTCCCTTTGGCAGCTCGTGGCCTCTAAGGTAATGGTGCTGTGTTCAATCTTAGTTGCGGGTGGGGGTAGCCACCATCCCATGTGGGAGTTGAACCAGCAGCCTTGTTGTTAAGAGCACACACTCTATCCATTGAACAGTCAGTCTTGTTGTTACACCAGCTGAGCCATCCTGCCACCTGTTGGCAGCTCAGCGAAAGCGTCACTGGCCTATGTGGGAATTGAACCAGCAGCCCTGTTGCTCAGAGCTTGCGCTCTTAAGCCAACTCTTAACCAACTGAGCCACTCGGCTGGCACTTAAGGTATTTTTATATATTGTTTGAAGTTAGAGGCATAACATTTTTTTTACTTTGATCTGTTCAATCAGGTGGAGTAATTTGGGCAGCAGGGAATTTAACAATGAACAATTCTAAGTCCCTGGTCTCATGGAGCTTATATTGTATGAGCAAAACAGGCATAAGCAAAGTAAACAGTAAATAATATTTCAAATAATGATAAGTACTATGAATAACAAACTAGGTTAAGGAGAAAGAGAGGAACTGGGATGGGAGAATGAGAGGGAAGCAGTTTAAGGATCTAAGGACTTTTGCAGGACATGACCTGGGTACAGTTAGAGCCAGCGATGGCAAGATCAGGGGCATAGTGGTCCACGTGGAGGGAAGAGCAAGTGTAGAGGCTCTGAGACGGAGCAAGCTTACTGAGGGATCAAAAGGATGGCTGGAATATAATGAACAAGGGTGGGCGGTGGAGGAGGAGCGGGCGAGGCCAGATTACCAAGTAGGCCATGACAAGGATTTTGGATTTTAGTTTAAGTAGCCATAGATGTTCAAACAAGGGAGTGAGTGACTGATTTATGTTCTTAAAATTTCACTCTGATTCCTTTGTGGAGAATGGACTGTAGGGTAGCAAGAGTGGGAACAGTGTTGCTGCTTGAATAGGGAGTAGTAGAGATGGTGAAGAGCAGTTGGATCGGCATATATTTTAGAGTGAGGTCTAAGAAGACTATAGGCAATGGGTCTTCTTAGGCCCAAACATGATTTTGGAGCTGAGCATGATTGCCTAGCATATGAGTAGATTGGAAATAGAAAAAATCAAGTAATGTGAGAAAGATGATAAAGAATTTTTGTGCATGGCATGGTGATACTAAAATTTAGTTCTGTTTCCTTTTGACAAAGCTTTGCTTTCTGATTTGATTCTTTAGGAGGACTTTTTATATATTGGGTTATTGGAAAAGTCATGATGCATGTTTGCAACAGATGGCACTAGTTCATCTTTGGAAGTACTAGAGTCATTTGCATCTATGCTATTTTTATGTCATTTGACAGCTGACAGTTCTAGCTTCATTCTAAAAAACAATTGAGCAATTTGGTTTAGTTTTGGAGATTTTACAACAAGTTGAAGATGGAAGATCAAACTGTGCATTTTTGCCGTATTTTACTGTTTTACTTCCATGAAGGGAAGAATGCACATCAAGCTTGTGAAAAGTTGCATAAAGTTTATGGTGACAATGCTCTACAAGAATGTCAGTGCCAACGATGGTTCGTGAAATTCTGTGCTGGTGATTTTGATCCCAACGACGCTCCTCGGTCAGGGAGGCCCACTGAGGTTGATGACAACAAATAAAGGCACTGATCGAGTCAAACCCATGTTACACGACACGAGAAATTGCAGAAACATTGAACATCCATCATTCAAGCGTTCACGACCACCTGAAGAAGCTGGGATATGTAAGCAAGCTCGATATTTGGGTTCCGCATGAACTCAAAGTAGTTCATTTGACAGCGCATATAAACACCTGCAATATGCTGATTAAATGTGAGGAAAATGATCCTTTTTGGAAGTGACTGATAACTAGTGATGAGAAGTGGATTATTTACAACAATGTGGTGTGCAAACGGTATTGGTCCCAACGTGATGATTCACCTCAAACGACATCAAAAGTAGACATTCATCAGAGGAAGGTTATGCTCTCAGTGTGGTGGGATTTTAAAGTTGTCGTGTTTTTCGAGTTCCTACCAAGGAACCAAACAATCAATTTGAATGTGTACTGTCAGCAATTGGACAGTTTGAATGAATCCATCATCCAGAAACGTCCAGAGCTCTTTAATTGTAAAGGTGTTGTATTCCATCGCGACAACACGAGACCACACACAAGTTTGATCACCTGTCAAAAATTAATGGAGCTTGGATGGGATGTGTTGCCACACCCACCATACTTGCCTGACCTTGTGCCGTCAGGCTTCCACTTGTTTCGCTCTCTTCAAAACTCCCTGCATGGTTTAACGTCCAATTCAGATGAGGCTGTAAATCAGCACCTTGTTCAGTTTTTCTCAAATAAAGACAGGTTCTTCTATGAACGAGGAATTATGAAGCTCACTGAAAAATGACAAAATGTTATCGGACAAAACGGGCAATATATCACTGATGGATCTTTGTTCTTTATATAAATAAATGACCTTTGAAAAACATAGACAAAATACGTCATGACTTTTCCGACAACCCAATACTATCTTCTCATCCTTTTCCACTGTTTCTCCCAAACAAAACCTGTTTGTAAAAATGACAGGAAGTTGGATTGATTGATTGTTGTTGTTGTTGTTTTTAAGTATGGTATCAACACAAGATCAGTGGGATAGGGAAAAACAAAACAAAACAGGCAGTCAATGTTCTTTCTGAACTCAGCATCTTCTGATTCTTTGTAATATAGAATTCAATACTTACGAGCTATTTGAGGATGTTTAACTGACTTATATTTTCATTTCTACTGACATTGGACTTTTGTCCTTTTCTTTTGGTGTCCGTTGGTTGTTGGCGTTAGACTAAACTGACTCCCATAAAAGTACAGCGATTGATTGTCAAGGACTACTTCTTGTTCTAATGCCACTTTTACCTACCGTATTCCACCTTTGTTTCTGTCTCTTGCCCATTTTCAAAGGATGTTTACATTAGGATGAGCTATTTATTTCTGCGTTTGGGGGTGAATGGATGGACATGTGTTTATGAGGTATTCTGAACCTCTATAGTATAGAAAGATATCTCAACTTTCTTGGTGTTCAAATACAAGGACCCTTAGAGGTAAAAAAAAAAACAAACCAAAAAACAATTTTCAGAGAGAGTTGCTTCCAGGGATAGCAACTTCAAGTGTCTACAGGGACCAGAAAAGTAATATGAATAAGAGAAGCAAGCCAAGGTAACCGAGAAACTGAAGATAGCTTGCCTTGCCTACAGCGGGTAGCTGCTGCTATGGCTCAGCTGCAGCCAGTTGCTTCTCTGTGGGAACGGGAGCCTAGGACAGTAATACCTTCTAGATTGTCAAAAGAAGCTAGACATCTTTATTGTTATGTCCTGTCTCCTGATTTTTCAGTTAGCAACTAATTTTAAAATCCCCCGTATGCTGCATGGGGCAACACTCTAAAAGCCTGTAGGCTGCAGGCTGTGAATTTGTAGATCCTGATTTGTCCCCTTTTCCTCATTTACAGATTGAGAAACAGAAACCCAGAGATATATAAAATGACTTTCCTAAGGTCACACAGCAGTTAGAACCTGGGTCTCCTTTCTCTTTGTGCAATGCTCTTTACATTATAGGAATGTTAAACTTTTGGGGGACTATGGGGAAAGCTAATGTCCCTTTTCCTAGAAAAGTGCATGTACATTTCAAATTTTGCATACAGTTTTCAGGAATTTCAAACTCCCTGAAATTTACACATGAACACCAGGTAAAGAACCCTCTCTTTTACTTGCTGGTTCATTTGTTTCAAGTGCACAGGGAGCAGTGTTCTAGTATTCCTACTTAGGCATACTCATGGAGAGAGGCACTCGAAGCAGAAGCCTGAGGCCTGTCTTCCTTAATTAGACAATAGGACTGCATTTATGTAAGTCTAAGACTCTTCCTACTACTATCCCTGCTACCAGTCCCTCCAACCTTTGCTTTTCCAGTCTTTTACATACATATGAGTATATATTACTCATAAAAAAATGAGTTTTGTGGTTTTTTTAAAAAGAATAAATGATATTTATAGTATGTATTATTTTGCAAGTTTTTTTTAATTGAACGTTATGTCTTGTATCCAGGTACATAGAGATCTACTTCATTCTTTTTATTTGTTATGTCGTATTCCATTGTTTGTCAGTTTCGTGGTTTATTTAGCTACGCACTATTGATGGATGCTTAGGATGTTTCCAGTTTTTCAGTATTACAAATAATGCTTCAATAAATATTTTTGTGCATGCCTCCCTGACACATGTGCTAGTGTTTCTCAGGGGAAAAAGAGAGAAATGGACTTGCTAGGCATGTGATTTCAAAGTAGCTTTATCATTTTTTATCAGCGATATATGAAAGTCCACAATTTCCCCAAAACCCCACATCACTTGATATTATAAAATCAAAGCTTTTTTTTTCAAGATGATGGGTAAGAAATGATACCTTAATTAAGTAATTTGAGTTTTTAAAAATATATTTTCACATGTTTATTAGCCATTTCACATTTCTATTATGTTCATATCCTTTGTTGGGATTTCTCTTGGGCTTATTTGTCTTTTTCTTGTTTATAGGAATCCCTTATGTATTTTCTTGTGTATTCTTGATACTAACCTCTTCTGGTGTATGCGTTTTAATCTTTTTATTTGAATCTTTATGATCCTGGTTTTGCTATTAACTAGCTCAGTGATTGCGAGGACATAAGACCATTTTTTCTCCATTATAAAGTGAGACTACTTTACTTCTTAATTATTTTGTTGTTGTGAAATGCCAGTGAGAGTGCATGAGCTCTGATTTTGCAGTTCCTCATTTGATTTCCATCACCATTTTTTCACCTGTAAAGTGAGAATACACTACTTTTTAGGTTTATTGTGAAATACCAATGGAAAAGCATATGAAAGTGCTTTGGAGATTAAAGAATACCTTTGAATGTAAGGCATTTTGTTTTTTCTTTGGCTTTATTATGGCTCATCCCTAGGAGTTGGCTTTTGTGAAACATATGGATCTCCACAGATTGATTAAACTGAGGGGTGAGTGTCACAACATAGCACTTGTCTGTTAATTCTACTCTCTCTTAGGGGAAGAAAGAGGTGCATAAACAAGAACGACTCACATTGAGTTTCACATTCTTGGAAGGCATCGGGTAGGATGGAGGTGAGGAAGAGTGGCATCAGGAGAGCCTCGCCGCTCCCCCATGCACCGTGCCTGCCCCAAGCACTGACGTAGTAGAATCTGGCCGTTTATGGAACCAAGTGTCTACAAGGCTTGACTTCTCCTTTTTTGTTACTATTCTGGTCCACTGCTCAATAAGAAAACACGTTCCAGAGGTAGCTGTTCTCTTCCACCACAATAGCGAAGTATCAGGGTACAATCTCCTGTTCCCATTCCTTTTTCATTGATGACTACCCTCTGCAAAAAAATAATTAACTAAACTATGATACCATTCTATGGTTTGGGGACACTCATGCTCAAATACCACCCTAGACCTGAACAACCCTGTGCCCTATACTTTGGAGAGCCATGCCTGTCCCCTTCTAGACCACTTTCCAAGGACCCAGGAACCAAGAATTACCTGATGAAATGTCCTGAACCTGCTTCCAGGACCTGGAGAGCCTCCTTTTGAGTTCACCCTCCAAAGATGATCCAGCTATTAGACTTCACCCCTGATAAGTGCTTTCCTAGGTCCTAGGGTAGCCAAGGTCAACTGCTGGACAGGGATGTTCCCAGCACTTGGGCGTACTGGCTTGTACTTCTGTGTCAAGACCCCCTGAGGCACCGGAAGGGACTGGGGGGTGGGGAAAGAAAGGAGGGGGTTTGGGGGGGCCAGAGCCCCCCATTTGTACTCTTGCCTAGCCCCACAGCTGTCAGGGGCAGGTCTGCCCAGAGGAGCCTCTCCCTTCTGACCAACTGCCAATTTTAAGGGTTAAAAAAAAAGCCATTGACGGAGGGTTTCTTCACCACCCATTTAGAGACTTAGTATAGCTGGTTCATTGCAGACCCCAGGTGATCTTTGAGAATAATTCTGTAAGAGAGCCGGGTGGGGAAGTGGGATGGGCGAATTTCCCGAAGGCAGAGTCCCTGGGCCTGCCCTGTCTCTCCCTGGGGTAGGCAGTGCTGCTGATGCTTTGTTAGAAGGAGAAGGGATTCTGCTGACGCGTGATGTTTTATGAAAGAAGGCTAAGGGTTCCCTTATCTCTCTACACAAGGCACATCTGCCCGCCAGCAGGCTATCTGCTGCTTAGGGATTCCTTCGTCGTTCTGTTTCCTTTCTGAATGTTTTAAGGCTCAGTTTCATGCATTTCTTTCTGTTCTCTAGAGCCGGGGGAAAGTCATCATATATCAGGACTTGCTGAAGAGCTTAAAATGGGTGCTGGCAGCTGGGAAGTGGGGGAAGAGAGCTTTTCAGGGACAAGTGACCTGCTTGTTCAGCCAATGAGAAGCAGGCTAGAGGAATGATGTCACCAGACAGGCTTTATTGTCTGATCATCTCATAAAAGCAGGATTGTGTCTCAACTTAACCCCTTTTTAGGTACTTTGGGCTTCACCCACGCCCTGGTATGTGACCTCCAGACTCCTTTTCCCAGCTGTCTGCTGTGAGACCACAGAGGTTAAAGATTTAAACTGGTGAAAATATTTGGAGAGTTGTAAACCATCCATTTAAAAATACAGATTATTAAAATTTAGAACCACAGTTGGGAATGTCAACTAAGCTGCGTTTGGAGACCCCAACTAGAGCGGATATCAGTCTTAGTCACGTTGCCTCAGACTTACTATATAGACTTGGGAGGGAAAGGAGGCTAGAGGGAAAAAAAGGTTTAGCCTTTAGGCTTTTTTCACTTATATGATGGGATCTACTAAATACATATTTCCTGTCTTGGAGGAATTGGAATTGGTTGTGCAAATTTGGAAAATATCACTGATTCTGAGACCAACTGCAAGGAGCAGCTATTTGTAGTGTTGGTTTATATTGTACCTCTTTACTGTCCCTTCCCGCATAAAAATGGTGATCCTTTTACTTCTTCATGCTTGCTTTCTGTCACTGGTAACATGAGGGTGATGGTCCTACCCTATCCCATACAGGAGTTGAGATTAGAAAATAAACTAATCTATGTGATTTTTAGATTGTGCTATACACACATGTTAATATTAGGACATTCGTGTCTTAAGACTGCATGTGCATTCATTCATTTGTTCAGCAGACTTTTTCAAACACCTTGATGCTGGCCACAGATACAGAGATAAAAGATGTAGCTCTTACCCTTAAGGAATTTAAAACATGGTGATGGAGACACTAATAATAAGAATACATCTGTTGAGTTTACCATGTGCCAGGCTGTGTTCTAAGGACCTTGATATATATTAACTCATTTAATCTTACTACAACCCTATGGAATAGATATTGTGTTTAGCTTCATATTACAGATGAAATCGAGGCACAGAGTGGCTAAGTGATCTGTCTAAGGTCACATAACTAGTCATAGAATTGGGACTTGAATCCAGACAGTGTGGCTCTAGAGTCTTTGCTCTAAATCTGTACTATCAATACAGTAGTCTCTAGCCATAGATGGCTTTGGAGCTGTTGAAATGTGGCTAGTCCAAATTGAATTGGGCTATGTGAAATACACACTAGATTTCAAAGACTTAGCGTGGAAAAAAAATGAAATAGCTCATTTTGAAATTACCTGTTTCAATGATATTATTTTGGACATGCTGATTTAAATTAAATATATTAAAATTAATTGCACTTTATTTTTGTGTCTACTAGAAAACTTAGAATTACATACATGCCTTACAGTTGTGGCTTACATTACATTTTTTTTAAAAAGATTTTTATTGGGGAATTGGGGGATGGGAACAGTG
>NW_017731394.1:3648529-3654885 GCF_001890085.2 Hipposideros armiger
CTGTGGAGGGCAGTGTCACTGGCCCTCATATGTGGGATCCGAACCGGGGCCCTCTGGCATCCCAAGCGAGTTCTTAACCATCGCGCCACTCGGCCGCCCTAAGTAGTTTTTCTTTGGTGAAGGTGAACCAATTAATAATTAAAGATCACAGAAAGCTTTTTTTTTACCAAATTTCTCTGGTTTCTGGAACAACAGCTACACTGAAGGAGACAACTATATTTTCTGTTTCTGCCATACCCACATGCTTGTAGGCAGTAAAGAGCAAGAAGATATGCACAGATTACACTGAGTGGCCTCTGTGCATGATGATAACACAGGTAAAGTGCTTTGGGATCCTTTATGAATGCATGAAATGCTTCTGATGAAAAACTTGCCAGAGGTGAAATAATTGAGTGGTCCCATGAGAGCATCTGGTGGACACCTCAGGATTTTCCCATGATGCTAAAGGATATTTGTTAGGACCTGACTTGATCTTGGATCTGTATATACACACTCACCTTTCTTTTATCTTCTCTTCATCTTGCTCTGGGTTATTTACCACCAGTCGATTTTATTTCCAAGCCCCTGTCTAGTCTGTCATATGCATATGCATGTGCATGTGCTGTTCTGTGTATGCTATGCTGTGTGTGTGTGTCTGGAGCCAGCTTGAAGAAGGACCATCATAATTGTTGAGTGACTGTCAGATCACAGAGCCGGGTAGTGAAAAATGGGACACTTAAATACATAATTTCTGCAACAAAGAAAATTTTCCCAGAAATAAATAGTGTCTTCAAGAAAACCCTTAAGTTTTTAGTCTGTTCTGTTTTCCCTCAGAAACCCACCATCCCTCTTTTAAGCTGGCCTATTTAAGAAAGGCAGAATCTCTCAGGCTTTGTGACCTGTCACTTCCTGGTACAGAAGCTTTACATAGAAGCACTGATTGAGTCATGGAGCACTGAGCATTGTCTCTACTTCACTCACTTCCTCAAGAATTCCCTAAAGCTTCACAAAGCTTGATTAGTCCAGACACTGAAGTCTGGTGACTGAGTTAATTTTTACCTCCAAGTTTTTCTAGAGAAGAGAGTAAGATGCCTAGATTTTTTAAAATAAAAAATAATATATGCTTACAGATTAAACAATACAGATATCCATAAAGGAAAGGTAAAATGAATTTCCCCTTAGTTAACCACTATTAATAGCTTAGTGTGTAACCTTCTAGGCATTTCCATGTGTAAATACACCTCTAAGATCTTTTACAATAGATACACCTATGAGTTTATTACACAGAACACGAGGTGTGATCAACAAATACAGTGAATGTTTAAATTTTAAAAAAGGTATTACAGTAAAAGACACATTGCCATTAATCCGTCTCAAAATACTCCCCTTCACTTCGAACACACTTATCCCATCATTCTTGCCACTTTCTGAAGCAGTTCTGAAGTCATCTTTTGTGTCTTCACTTCATCCTCCATCATGTCAACACTCCATGTCACACATCACTTCTGGCACGGCAATTTCTGTCAAGTAAAAACATTACGGTGTGTCCTCACCCACTTTATTCACTGGACCTGGCGCTGTGTGATTTCTTGCTCTTCTCCAAAGTCAAAATGACCATGAAAGGAAAACGTTTTGAATCGATTCAGGACATCAAGGCAGCCACGACAGCGCAATTAAAGACACTCCCAAACGAGGACTTCCAGAACTGCTTCACAAAGTGGGAAGAATGATGAGATAAGTGTATTCAAAACAAGGGGGGGTATTTTGAGGGGGAGTTAATGTCTTTTACTGTAATAAAATTTTTTCAATTTAAACATTTACCGCATTTTGTGATAACACCTGGTATGTTAGACATTCTTTTGTGTCAGTAATACAGACTTAACTCTTCTTAATGAGATGTTACATTTTGTCCAAATTATTTGTCAGACACCCTTTTTCTTTCAGACCAGTGGTTCTTAAACTTTAGTATGCATGGAAATCAACTGGGAGACTTATTAAAATAGAGTGTTGGACCCACCTTAGAGTTTCAGATTCAGTGGGTCTGGGGTGACGAGACAGTGCTGGACCTTAGCTGTTTTCCTTTTCTCTTGTTTTGATATTTTTCATTCTTTTTAGCAAATAGCCAGAAGAGCCCTTGCAAATAAGTCCAAGTAATTTCAACTGTGAAAAAAAAAGAAATTCATAAAAATCCAGGCTTAATAAACAAATCAGTTGAGTGGAGGTAGTAAAGGAACGGGGTGGGAGCGGGAAGGGGGGGGATGTGTCCTGAGGAGTCAGCTCAGGCTGCCTGAGAGGACAGGAGTCCTCTAAACTGGCATGTCCAACCAAGAAATAGCAATGCCGAAAAGAGGAAGAGAGCCCTGGCCAGGTTTTCAGAGGACGACAGGGCCGATGTCAGGGTACTTGAGTGGGCTGAGTTCTAACACCAGAGGAACAGCAGGAGACAGCAGATCCCAGCCACTAGGGGTGACTGAGTGAGGGATAGGAATCAGAGCCAGTGATGGCTAGTAAGTACAGCCCAGGACCAGACGAAATTGTGTGCATGCAGGTTGCCATGGTGAGCCCTGTTTCAAAGGGTGCATGCCTCCAGCGAGCTAGAGCTTTGCATAGAGTGGGTAAAGATAGTTTTAATTTTTTTTTAATTTATATTCTTTTTAGCTGAGCCATCCTGCCACCTGTTGGCAGCTCAGCTCGGGCCGTGAATTGAACCGGCGACCCTGTTGCTCAGAGCTCACACTCTTGAGCAAGCTCTTAACCAACTGAGCCACTCGGCTGGCCCTAACATAGTGTTTTGGTTTTTTTTTAAAGATTTTTCTTGGGGAATTGGGGGATGGGAACAGCGCTGGGGAATTGGGAGAAGAGGAACAGACAAGTTGCTGTCTTTTGTTCTTTTGTTCTTCAGTCTAGTTGTGGAGGACGTTGCTTCACTGGCCCAAGTTGGCATCATCATTGCATCATTGTGCTCTTCCCGGGCGAGGCAGATCAGTCGCTGGCTTCTGGACAGCTGCTCACGGCGGCTGCTGGCCGCTCACGCTGGCTGCTGGCTACACATGGTAGCCCATGGCAACCCACTGCAGCAGGAGCTGCAGCCTACACCGTCGNTTATTGGGGAATTGGGGGATGGGAACAGTGCTGGGGAATTGGGGGAAGGGGAACAGACAAGTTGCTGTCGTTTTATTCTTCAGTCTAGTTGTGAAGGACGTTGCTTCACTGGCCCAAGTTGGCACCATCATTGCGCTCTTCCCGGGTGAGGCAGATCAGTCGCAGGCTTCTGGACGGCCACTCACGCTGGCTGCTGGCTACATACGGTAGCCCATGGCAACTCACTGCCACAGGGGCTGCAGCCTACACCATCGCCAGTGACCCACCGCAACCCAGCTCCAGGTCGAGCCGCTGCTCAGCATCCTAGCTGCGGAGGGCAGCGTCACTGGCCCTCACATGCAGAATCCGAACCGGGGCCCTCTGGCATCCCAAGCCAGTTCTTAACCATCGCGCCACTCAGCGAGCCCTACATTACATTTTTATTGGGCTGTACTATTCTAAATCACTACAGTGTAATAATAACAGTAATAGTAGTGACATTTATTGAGCACATAACTATACTATGCTAATAGTCCCACATACTATGTTAATACCTTTACAAACACTATTTCAATTAAGTTTCATAATAACCCTGTTTATTATCCCCATTTATAAGGGGGGAGAAGGTTTCGAGAGAGTCTGATTTGCCCGAGGTTAGTCAGCTAGCTAATGACAGTCCCCAAATTTGAAACCTTATATGTCTGATTCAAAAGCCTGTACTCAACCATCATACTGTAATACCATTTCCAATTATATCTCGGGGCATTTTCTTTGTTTTTATTTTTATAAGAGTATTTAATGTTGCATACTTCTGTATTTGGTGTGTAGAAGTTTGAAATAAAAATCGATAGGTCATAAAATAGATATCCCAGAAGGAAATCTCTTTTGCAGAGCCTCGGCCCTCAGTGAACACGCATCGTTGAGCCCTGAGATGAAGCAGTGGGTCAGCCTGTACGAATTGCATTTCATTTTCATCCCAGTAGTTCTCTCAGGTCACTGGGCAATTTATGTCCCCACCCTCCATGTCCATAGAGAAGAGCAAGAGGGGCAACGCAGCTTTCCTCAGTTGTTTAGTTCTCTTGGCTGAGAAGAAGAAAAATTGCTTTCCGTTTCATTGTCCCTTGAAATGTGCTGTTTGTGTTCCAGAGAGCAGCAAAGTGCTGTCTAATGACCCCAGACTTTTCTCTTTTTTTTTTTTAGAGCAAAGACTCAGGCGGATTAAAGGCAGCTATGATAGAGCTGGTGGAAAGGTTAAAGTTCAAGAGCTCAGACCCTAAAGTAAGTATTGTTTTGGAAATGATTGGTATTGGTACTCCAAGAACAGTTATCCTCCACTTCTTGAGAGTTCACTTTACATCTCTTTGCTTTTATGAAACACCTATATATTAGTGCCTGTTTTCACTGATGGAAAGAAATCTGAAGAGGGCTTTCGCTTTTATGAAGAAAAGCGAAAATAGCCTTCAGCCTTTGTTTTGCAGCAAGCTGTGACAGAGGCAGCAGCCACCCTGTTCAGCCAGAGTGGCCCCTCCAAGCTCCTTGCCTGAGAAACTACACTCAGCATCTCAGCATCAAGGACCATAGCTTTGAACTGCATCTGTGAGCATCTGTGCTTTCTCGTCACTTATTCTGTGCATCTGTTAGCAACATGTGTCCTAAGGTATCAGAAAAGCCTAAAAAAATTCTAAGGGTGTTACACTTAGCGTAAAACTGGACACAATTAAGCATAGTTGGTATTTGGTAGGTTATTCTTTGGATCTTGGAATACTCAAAAAATTTTCCATATAAATTAATGGTTATGAAAGTTTTCATAGGAAAAGGGAAACCTGTATTTCATTCTCCTTGAGCTAAGTTTGAGGGATGTTAATGATCATCTATCTGAACACTGCATCAGGATCTAATTAAGCCTGCTCATCAAAAGCAGTGTTCTAATATGCCTAGAGATAAGTCATCTATTTTTCCCCTTCTGTATTTTATGACTTGCAGCACATAATCATTAATTGTTTTCTCTGAACTGCAGACAAGTGCATTTTTACTACTCCTTTACTGAGCCTTTGCGACTACTGTCCTGTGTCCATTAAATTCAACCCAAGGCATCTGAGCTACTGAGCAGCTCCATGCGGGGGACTGGAACAGGCTCGAGACCCATCTAGCTGGTGTTCAGCACTAGTGTGTGTCCCTTCCCCCACATAGAGCAGCCAGCTGCTGTTGCGAGTGCTTTTGTCCTCACAGTCTAGAGCCTGGTCTGGGAAATGGGTTAAGTTTCCCAGCTTTCTTTGCAAGATGTTGGGGGCCATAGGATTGATACTCTGGGAGATGCCATACCAGGGTGGGGGTGGACTGGGAACTGAACATGTTGGAGGGACCATGACCAACACCGCCCGCTTCTCCTACCCAGACACTTACTGTAGCACCACTGGTTGTGGTGCCAGCTGGCGCTGCCTGAGAGTCAAAGCCTCTCACCATTAAGTTGGGAAAGGAGTATGATTGACTTTTTGTGTCTCCGTTTTTTTCTGTTTCATTTAAGGTTCTTTATCAGGGCAATAAGACTAGCATTTCTTGAGCGCCTACTTAGAGCCAGGCATTGTTCTAGGAGCCTTACATACTGTTTTTAAAAAATTGTGGTAAAATATTCATAATGAAATTTACCATTTTAACCATTTTTAAGTGTACAGTTCAGTGGCATTAAGTACATTCACGTTGATATGTAACCATCACTACCATCCATCTCCAGAGCTTTCATTATCCCAAACTGAAACTCTGTACCACTTACACACTAATTCCTTCTCCCCCCCTCCTCTTGCATACTTGTGATTACTTCAGCAACTCTATAAATAGCTTATTATTTATATTATTGATAAGGACACTAAGGCTCGGAGATTTAGGGCCATTGGCTCCAAATCTAGTATAATTTAGAGCTAGGATTGATTCTGACTCCAGTGCTTGTGCTCTATCTTTTATATCATGCTGCAGACCAAGCCCTGCATTTCATCTTCTTTCTACCATATAATCACATCATGCCTCCATTTTTTAACCTGAAATATACTATTTGAGGCAGAGCCACAGACATTGATGAGTTCTTCAAAAAGTGGCAGCAGTCACCAGTCTACAAAATAATTTTCTCTTCTTATAGCATTGAAAGCATTGGAGGTACTGGTAATATTTCTGGTCTTCTGTTATAATTAGGGTTCCAGAGGTAGAGAGTATCTTGATAGATAAAAAAAATTGGGGGAACCTTTATCAATTTTATTAGCGTAGAAAGATCCCTCGTATAAGTAGTTTTTCTTTTTTTTTTTTTT
>NW_017731394.1:3658395-3695999 GCF_001890085.2 Hipposideros armiger
CCCTCTGGCGTCCCAAGCCAGCTCTTAACCAATGCGCCACTCGGCCAGCCCCCTAAGATAGTTTTTAATAACCTCCACTTTGTTTACATGATCCAGTGTTTATGTGATTGAGTTTGCAAACATTTTTTTCAGACAAACTTCAGAAAATCTATTGTACAAAGCAGGATTTTTGTCTGTAGATTTCTTATATGTTTGCTAGACTTTAGGGAAATTAAAAGACATAGTCAATCAGGGTGCGTGTGTACCTGGATTTTTAGGAAATTTAAAGTACGTATTCTGTTTTATAGCTTTCCTTTGTAGTGACTGGGCAGTTATCTTTCATACTTAACCCAGATGAAAGTGAAGCTTAGGAAACACATTGATTCCTTTCTCTTCTTTCAGCCCAGTCTCAGAAAGCATTGAACCAAAAGCATAACATGCTAAGTTCATTCAAACTAACCTCTTATTATGCAGTTAATAACAGCCACTTTATTATATACTGATTGGTTTTCTTTCCATCTGAGATGTGCTGTGCATTTGGTTTCTTACAGCTGGCGTGCTTGAAACAGCAAAAAACACAGTTGTGTATTTCAAATTCATGCTAATCTTATATAAGAAGTTATTCTAAAAAAAGTGTCTTAAAACTCAAGCCAAGTGGTTCACTTTATTCTCTCTGATTGAAGTGCTATTAAACATGGAATGCGGTCATACTAAGACTGCCAAAAACAGGTTTTTCCTTCTCATTTTCTCCAGTTTCTAAAGGTGTTCTTAGTAAAGGATGAAACCAAAGAATTGTCTAGCAACATAAAATTAGTTAAATAGATCTGAGAATTGTTTTCTTATTTTTATTTAGCATATATGTAGCATTTTAAAATTGCAAGAGAACTTTACCATCCTTTTTCATAGCTGATATCATTGGTGTGAAACACAGCCCAGTTCTTCATGCTCTTGTGCTAATTGGACTCTTGTAAAATGATGGGTTTTGTGTGTACAGACAGTAATGGATATATGCAAACCCGAATTCTTTTTTTTAAATTGGGGAATTGGGAGAGGGGAACAGTACTGGGGAATTGGGGAGGAGGACCAGCCAAGTTGTTGTTCTTCAGTCTTAGCTGTGGAGGGCACCAGTTGTCATCTGGCTGCCCGTTGGCAGCTCGTGTCCTCTGAGCTCAAGGTGCTGTGTTAACAATTTTAGTTGCGGGTGGGCATAGTCACCATCCCGTGCAGGAGTCAAACCAGCAGCTTTGTTGTTAAGAGCACATGCTCTATCCACTGAGCCATCCGGGTAGCAGCTCAGCTCCAGGTGCCGAGTTCAGTCTTAGTTGTGGGCAGGCATAGCCCACCATCACGAACAGGTAACCTTGTTGTTAGGAGCATGTGCTCTCACCAGCTGAGCCATCCTGCCACCTGTTGGTAGCTCAGCAGCAGCTCTGCTCGGGCACAGTGTCACTGGCCCATGTGGGAATTGAACCAGTGGCCCTGTTGCTCAGAACTCGCACTCTTAAGCTAACTCTTAACCAACTGAGCCACTCGGCCGGCCCTAACCTGAATTCTTGTTGTTAGCGTCCTGTTATTCATTGTGGTCAAGCCAGGCCTTGGGCTTGGTCCCTGCGCTGCCCCAAGACAGAAGCATTTACCAAGGCAGTGTTTATTCATCCAACTGAAGCAGAGAGAATTGCGATGCCAGTTATCAAGTTGACTCATTTCAGAAGTATTCCTTTGGTTGTAGGGTTATTATAATCTACCTATTTCTGTACTTTTCATAAAAAAGAATTTGTAAGCAGTAATCTTGGAGGCATGAATTATATTTGTTTTATCTCTGTATCCTCAAGCCCTGCTAGCATGGTGCCTGGAACAAAGTAATAGATATTTATCTATTACAACAACCCTAGGAAAAATACTGCCATTTGCCCTGTTGTATGGATGAGCGGGCCAAGACTTAGAGGGGTTAACTAGCTTGTTGGGAAGTGATGAGCCCAGGACTTAACTCACATCTGTCTTACTCCATGTTCTCCACCCTACACTATCACTGAACCCCTGGATGAGTACATACATGTACATACAGCCTGTCAGCATCCCTCGCAGTATGACTCTCCACTGATGATTTCTCCCTCACACTCTTCTTTTTACCCCCCTTTACTGGATCCTGCAGCCACAATCCTAGAGTCCCAGGACTGGAAAATGTTTTTTTCCAAAAGAAAATGTGGGGCGATGGCAAAGGAGCCATGACAGCCCCAAGCATGTAGCCCTGGCTAAATGAAGAACTCAGGTGAGTGCTCCAGTAATTTCCTCCTGTTGATGGAGGACACCAAATGGGACAAACACCTGTGCTTCTTGGGTCCTGTCTAGGCTCTGAGGCGTAATCCATCCAGAAGCCAGTATGGCCCCTTTTTATCCTCTACAGACACATGGGCAGCAGAAAGCAGAGAAATAAGCTCTTTGCTCTTCTTCACCATCTTCCTGACTATATCAAAGTAGAACAACTTCCCCCGTTCCCTGTCCCCCAGTTATAAAAGTAATACATGTTCTCTGTAGAAACCTGGAAAATGCAGACAAATATAAAGAAAAAAATCAGCCATCCTTATGCTACCTACCATGGTTTGTAAACTTTGAATACTTTTTTTTAATGCAGGTTTTTGAGCCTCACCCAGAGCATCTATTATAGTTTGGTAGTTCTGAGATGTGCTTTTTTAAATATGCAGCCTGGGTTATTCTGATGCACATGGTGAATACCCCACACTTGGAGACACACCTATGAAAAAACTGGTTAATATTATGGTTCTTTGCCTTTCAGATAGACAATTACTGTGTGTGCGTGTGTGTGTGTGTGTGTACCAGAAGTACCAAAAAAGTATATACACATTTTAAGAGATGTTATCTTAAAATGTGTGTACATGTTTTTGGCACCATTGTGTGTGTGTGTGTGTGTGTGTGTGCACACACACAGTACATGTATAACTATTATGTGTATGTGAACGTCAGACAGTTAAGTTCGCGAACTCATCGCAGAAAAAGTGCTACATACCTCATTGCTGAATATCACTACGGTCACCTTTGAAGTACTCCCCTTGGGAAGCTATGCACCAACGCCTGTGCCTAGTCTACCCTTCAAAGCAATTTTGGAATTCTTTTTCTGGAGTGGCCATCAGAGCTGTCGTCATATTACCCCTTGATGTCCTGAATGTCATCAAAATGTCTTCCTTTCAATATTTCCTTTATCTTCCGGTAAAGAAAGAAGTCACTGGGGGCCAGATCAGGTGAGTAGGGAGGGTGCTTCAGTACAGTTATTTGTTTACTGGCTAAAAACTCCCTCACAGACAGTGCCGTGAGAGCTGGTGTATTGTCGTGATGCAAGAGTCATGAATTGTTGGCGAAAAGTTCAGGTCGTCTAACTTTTTCACACAGCCTTTTCAGCATTTCCAAATAGTAAACTTGGTTAACTGTTTATCCAGTTGGTACAAATTCATAATGAATAATTCCTCTGATATCAAAGAAGGTTAGCAACATTGGTGCAACAAAGTTCACGAACTTGTCAAACCTCGTATGTATACACACATATAGTTTGTATGCTGTTTTTGCCACATAACATTGTTCCTTATAAATGCATACATTTTTATCATTTGAACCCACTTCCATTTTTGAACGCCAATTTTGAAAGCTAAAATCTTGAAGGCCATTCTGCCATTATTGCCAAGTAGAAATTTCACCTACTAAGGCATTTCATTTTTCTTCCTAATAAGCGTATTCTATGAGGTGGTTGTTGTTTTGTTTTGTTTCGAGGTAGGCATGACAGGGTCACAGTCTGAGGCACAGTGGTAACTGAGTTAATGCAAAGTCAAAATACACAGTTGTGCAGTGAACTCCAAGCTGTCCATTTCATAGCATCTACCTCCTCACTGGTCAGGTGCCTCACATGATGTGACTGACTGAATAAATGTAGGGCTCAGTGGGAGCTCTAAGGCCAACTTCTCCATTCCCCCCATTTCACAGATGAGGAAACTGAGGTGCCAAGAGAGGAAGGGTTCTTGCTGAAGTCACTTAGACAGTTTCAGCAGAGTTGGAGCAGGTTGATAGCTTTCAGTCCTACAGCTCTGTAGTTTTCCCAGTCAAGTTTTGTCCATTTGGTATAGATGTGGAAAAATTGGAACCTTCTATAATTTCTGGTGGGAATGTAAAATGGTGTAGTCAATTTGGAAAACAGCTTGGCAGTTCCTCAAAAAGTTAAATATATAGTTGCCATATGACCCAGCAATTCCATTCTTGGGTATATACCCAAAGGAAATAAAAACATAGGTCCACACAAAAACTGCACACTTATTCATACTCTCCAGAATGTGGAAACAACCCAACTGACGAATGGAAAAATAAAATGCGGCATATCCATACAGTGGAATACTATTTGGCAATAAAGAGAGATGAATTGCTGTACATGCTGCAATAAGGCTAACCCTCGGAAACATGCTAAGTGACAGAAGCCATTCGCAAAATACCAAAGATTGCACAATTCCATCTATATGGAATGCCCAGAATAGGTCAATTTAGAGAGATAGAAAGTAGACTTATTGTTGCCTGGACTGAGGGTGATAGAGGAATCGGGTGGGGGATAACTGCTAATGGATACAGAATTTCTTTTGCAGTTGATGAAACTGTTCTGAAATTGATTGTGGCGATGATTGCACAACTTTGTGAATGTACTAAAAAACCACTAAATTGTAAACTTTAAATGGGTGAGTTGTATGATATGTGAGTTAGTCTTAATAAAGCTGTTGAGAGAGAGAGAGAGAGAGAGAGAGAGAGAGAGAGAGAGAGAGAGATTACTGTCCGAATCACTTTTTTCACCCCTTCACTTGAAGTATCAGTAGTGAAGTCTTTTTCCTTTCCTCTTGTAGACAGGGATGAGGGTCAAAAACCTGATGTTAGCCCCCTTCACGGGGAGGGAGTACTCTACAGTTATTAAAAGCTCAGACTCTGGAATAAGACTGCACCGGGACAGGTACCCCCCAGCATCATAGCTATGAGATCTTGGGCAGATCCTGGGCTTAACTTCATTTCTCACATTTTTTTCAACTACAAAATAGGGGATAATAGTATATATATACTGCATGTCGCTGTTAGGAAGATTAAATGAGATAATCCACTTAAAGGGCTTAGTACAGCATCCTGTAAGTGGTGGTGCTGCTAGCTCTCTCCTAGTTCTGAGAACCACCACTGCTTCCAGCAGAAGGGCAGGAGCACATGGGGGCAGCTCCCCCCACAACCCCCCCAAGACTTCAGGAGACCTTCCAATCCTTGTGGAAAAAAAGAAGCCGCTTGTTTATAACTAACTAGACTCTATACTTTGATCAATTAGCACTCCCCAGGATTAGTGCCACTTACAGATTGCAGGTTTTAAAGGGCCATTGCTACCTCTTTGAGTGATAATAACATGCAAATAAGTTGAGTTAAATCTCCATAGTTGGGACCCTGTGGCGTGTTGCTGCCTGACTGGCTGGCTGACTCTCTTGACTTTGCATGGCTGCCTTGCCTGGACTTGCCTAGCTCTGTTGCCCATTCAAGTTGAGGCAGATACATATCTGTCTTGGGAGCGTGCAACTGTGTGTCCATGTATTCCCAGTAGAAACAAATCAGTGCAAAGAAACAATTATGTTTATTGCTATGGAGCAAACTCTAGTTAGCAAAACTGCCTGGTGCCAAATTAAAAGAAAAATAACGAAATTAAGGGAAGCATCTAAGAGACACATTAGGAGATATATCCCCGCTTTAAAGTAACTACCACTGAGATACTTGTTCCCTTTTTACTTCCCCTTCCCCTGCAGCTTTATCCTTTGGCTATTCTCTTACTATTAGAGCCTCAGAGCTCCTAACTGAAGCACTGTGGAAATCGACTCTAGGCATTTTAAAATTTGGGTGGACATAGTTTCTGAGCTGCCTGGTGGGCTGGAGCATTGTTAGAAAGCAAAGGGATTGAGTTTTAAATGGCCTAATAAAATTAACACGTCGTTCTGTCCTCTCCCTGTTCAAGCTCTTCTCTGCATTGATGGGAAGACTTGATAATTTATTCTGCCAGAACTCGAAGGGCTGATTACTTGGCCAGTGTTGAGAGGGGAGTGGAGCTGTCAGGACTCTCCCATAGCAACCTCGCTTCACATTTCCAATGCAGGATTGTATTTGGCATTTAATTTAGGAGACTGGGTATCTAGGTATAAAACTTTACCATGATAATAGTGATAAAAACCACCCAGACTTTTATTTAAAGGCTTTCTTCTCTCCTGTCCCCCTCCTTGCCCTTTTTCTGTTAGGTCAACCTTTTATTTAGCTAGGAAATAAAACTGAGGTTTGCTCAAGGAAAAAGTGTTTTCTTTGATATTTTAAGGCTAAAGCTATACAATGCAACTCTCAGTCTACGTCGGGTGTATATTTAAATGTGTGTGTGTGTGTGTGTGTGTGTGTGTGTGTGTGTGTGTGTGTGTGTGTGTTGTGTAGGTATTCCCTCCGTATTCGCAGGGGTTTGGCTCCAGGACCTTCACAGATACCAAAATTTGAAGATGCTCAAGTCCCTTATATAAGATAGTGTAGTGTTTGCATATAATCTACACACATCCTTCAGAATACTTAAAATCATTTCTAGATTATGTATAATACCTAATACAATATAAATAGTTGTTATACTGTATAGACACTCGTCATTTTATTGTGCTTTGCTTTATTGTGCTTCACACATGTTGTGTTTTTTACAAATTGAAGGCAACACCCTCCACCAGCAAAAAGATGACTTACTTTATTGCAATACTTGGCATTATTGCAGTGATCTGGAACCGAACCTACAATATCTCCAAGGTATGCCTGTATTCTTTAGGGAATAATGACAAGAAAAAAGTCTGTACATGTTCAGTGCAGATGCAACCATCATAGCCCTAACTAAGCGATACACATCAGCACCAATGTAACTTTTCTTTCCAAATATTTTTTTATTCATGTTTGGTTGAATCCATGGATGCAAAACCCTAGATACAGAGGACCAACTATACACAAAAAATTTGAGAACTCAGGCTTCTCCCCTGATTGACTCTACATTTAGCCAAAGGGCAAAATCCATCAGGTCTCTGCGTCTTGTAGAGAACTTCTATTCAACACAGTAATCCAGTTGTTGGCCATGGCCTTGTAGAATGGCTTTTGTTTATTCTGTAGCAAGTGAAATAGTCTATGATTACTTCCTTGATTCCTAACTCAATCTGGTTAGTCAGCAATAATCCCCATTTTAGAGATGAAGAAACAAAGATTTAAGAGGTTGATGACTTGGCTAAGGCCACAACACTAATGATTCAATAGACTTTCTATGATTGCTATGCAGAATTATTAGTAGTTGTAGAAAGTTATTAACTTTCGACCTACAGACAGTGTATTGGGAATAGAATACCAATATAGCATTTGTTCTGTCTTTCAGGGAAAAACATCATTTTGAGTATGACATGCTTTCCTTTCCTTTTATAGTGAAAGAGCACAGACATGGGAGTCAGATGACATGAGTCTATATACTGACACTTATTACCTGTGTAACTTGATTTGTCCGAGCCTTCACTTTCATCTATAAAATAGGACTAATCATGTTACGTTTTTATTAATGGGTACCCTGAAAACAGAAACTTTGAGGAAGACATAAATGATGGGCGATGATGGGTATCATGGCCTTTGGAGGCCTGAAAAGTATTTTAGCAACTGTACTTGGTTAACAAGCCCTGTGGTTCTTAGGTAAGCAGATTGTTAACTGCTCCAAGGGGTGTAATAGAGGTGCAGAATGCAAAAGAGAGAAAATACACCAAGTCTTCACTTAACGCCATCGATAAGTTCTGCGACTTTAAGCAAAATGACATATGAGACCAGTTTTACCATAGGCTATTTGATATAATCAAGAGTTAAGTTCCTCTGGCTTCTCAACAGTGTTATAATGAGATGACATTGAACAAAATGATGTTAGTTGAGGACCTGCTGTATGATAGAGGCAAGTTGTGAGATTGAGAAGCTGACTACCTGTAGACTATGTGTAAGTACCAAGCAGCAGAGAGTTACCCAGACTTCCTGTGCTTCTGTGCTGTGCTTCTGTATCGTTGAAGGAGACTGTATGTGATCTTATCGAACTACAAAAGGCAGCCATCGCTCCCTGGCCATTTACTGAAACTGAGGCAAGGAGCCTCTGATTGACATCCTTACTCTTCACTGCGTAGGATGTGTAAAAAAGTCATTCCTGTGTTCCTTTGGGAAATTAGAATCAGCACTCCCAGGGTGTCATCTCTCTTTCTCTAAGAAGATGAATCAGGGCACTCTATCTGTGAGAGCTCCGTGGGTACCATATGCGAAGCACCCGGTAAATGTTCATGGTTAACTGTTATCTGATTCGGAAGAACAATTCTGCGGATGTTTCTATGTGCCCAGAGAGTTCTAAGTTCTTTCCACGTATTATTTTGTGTAAATGTCACAAAAGTATCTGAGAATGGTATTATTACCCCTATTTTACAAATGAAGAAACTCTTACCTTCCTGAGCTTCAGAAGCAGAAAGGTAGCAGAGCCAGTTACTCAAACCTCTTTCGCCACCACAGCAAGCTCTGTGAGCTTCACCATTTTGAGCCTCTGTAGCAAAGAAGACTCGGGAAATGTGAGACCTGTGCCTCAGTGCCCTTTTCTGAGTGTTCCTGGTGGTGTGCAGTTGTTTGGGTTTTGCGGTTTCAATAGTTCACAAATAGCTGTGGTTTTGTAGGGAAGGTATTTGGGTAAAGAATGGAATGCAGGTAGAGGGTGAGTCTTGTTTTAAAATTACTGTAATCTTCAACAGATAAAATAGCCTTTCTTTGTATATTCAAGTCTAAGAGGCTTAAAATAGTATAATTTCTGCTTAATTGCCCCCCCAAAACTTTGTGTCAGTTTCCACCTTCCACTTTCTGTGTGATAATTCTTGAAGCAGAAGCTGTCTTTCTAGTTTATGCCCAGGTTAAGGTGAAAAGAAAGCAAAAAAAAAAAAAAACCCAAGGTGGAATAGAAGCTCTCACTCTTAGTCTCACTGTTACAGATCCTGGGTATCTGGGGACTCATTCTTCTACTTTCATATTTCTACAGAGGGGTCACCTAGAATTTTTTTCTGTTCACGCAGGAAAAGTGGTGCTCAGAAGTTTGTGATTGCTTTCTTTATTGCCACCCTGGGATCAGGCATAGAGAGAAGCATCTTAAGAGCAAGCAGTAGTATCGATTCAGAGTGAGCCCAGCATCCCGTCCAACTGTTGTCTGGTGCATCCCGTCAGTGCCATGACACCGGGTTACACGTCACATTGTCATGACAGTAAGTCATAGCAGCTGACAGCATGAACAAGCAGCCTGGGAGGAGAGGATGCTTGGCAATGACTCCATAACCATCTCTCACACTGAGGGCTGCTTGTCAGTCTGCTGGGACGAGTCCCTGTCAGATGACTGGGGACGCACAATGGCTGTCCACTTCACAGCTGATTAACAGATTCAGTGCATGTGTTTATTAGGATCTCAAGTGCAGAGCCTCTAGGAAACGCCATCCTGAGCCTCGAATGTGTGTTTGTGATACTTATGTGTGTGTGTGGGGACGGGAAAGCCATGACAGGGAGGAGATTCAGAAGAGGCACATTACAGGGTCATCTGCATGGAGCTGTTAGAGAACAATAGAGCACTTAGGCTCAAGTACTGAAATGTACTGTCAGGAAGAAGCACTGCAGCAGAAATAAAGGAAGTCTGGGGTATCCTGACTGAAATATGGGTTCTGATCCGAGAGAATGTTATTCTGAGAGTCAAGGGCACAAGTGAAGCCAAAGACTCTAAAAGACAAAGCTAAGGTCTAAACACCAAGGAGGGGCACATGTAATTACGAAGTCTGAAGCGCAGAAGGTGGGACTCAAGGTTAAGGTTGGAAAGCCAAGAAGCCAGGGCCAAATGGAGATGAGAAGGGAGAGAGAGCTGGCCTAGAACAAGGTGGAGGCAGGATCAAGGTCCTAAACAGTTTTTTTTAAGTCACCCGGAAGCTCTTTGTGGCTTAGAAGTTTGTTTGAGCAAGTTGCTGGTGCAGGTGAGTGTGGGGTGGCTTCAAGGGCCCAGGAGGGGCGGGCAGCTATGGTGAGCCTCTTCCCTGTGCTTGTTTCCATCTGTGTATCTGCTTTGGTGAGATGTCTGTTCAGGCCTTTGGCCCATTTTTAATTAGGTGGTTCGTTTTGTTGTTGAGTTTTAAGAGTTCTTTGTATATTTTGGATAACAGTCCTTTAGCAGATATGTCTTTTTGCAAATATTTACTCTATGGCTTGTCTTCTAATTCTCTTAACAGTTTCTTTCACGGAGAAGTTGTTAATTTTAATGAAGTCTAGCTTGTCAACTATTTCTTTCATGAATAGTGCTTTTGGAATTATATCTAAAAAGTCATCGTCATATCCAAGGTCATCTAGTTTTTCTTTTTTTTTTTTTTTTTAAAGATTTTTATTGGGGAATTGGGGGGATGGGAACAGTGCTGGGGAATTGGGGGAAGGGGAACAGACAAGTTGCTGTCGTTTTGTTCTTCAATCTAGTTGTGGAGGATGTTGCTTCACTGGCCCAAGTTGGCACCATCATTGCGCTCTTCTCTGGCGAGGCAGATCAGTCGCCGGCTTCTGGACGGCCGCTCACTGCGGCTGCTGGCCGCTCACGCTGGCTGCTGGCTACATACGGTAGCCCATGGCAACCCACTGCCACAGGGAGTGCAGCCTCCGCCGTCGCCGGCGACTCACAGCAGCCCAGCTCCAGGTTGAGCTGTTGTTCAGCATCTTAGCTGTGGAGGGCAGTGTCACTGGCCCTCATATGTGGGATCCGAACCGGGGCCCTCTGGCATCCCAAGCGAGTTCTTAACCATCGCGCCACTCGGCTGGCCCCTAGATTTTCTTGTATCATATCTTCTAGGAGTTATAGTTTTGCATTTTACATTTAAGTCTGTGATCCATTTTGAGTTAATTTTTGTGAAAGATGTAAGGTCAGTGGCTTGTTTCATTTTTTTGCACGTGGATATCCAGTTGTTTCAGTACCGTTCGTTTAAAAGACTGTCTTTTCGCATTGCACTGCCTATGCTCCTTTGTTCAAGATCAGTTGACTGTATTTATATAGATCTATGTCTGGGCTCTCTATTCTGTTACATTGGTATATTTATTTGTTATTTCACCAATACCACACTGTCTTGATTACTGTAGCTTTATAGTAAGTCTTGAAGTCGAGCTGTGTCAGTCTTCCGACTTTGTTCTTCAATATTGTGTTGACTATTCTGGGCTTTTTGCCTCTCCATATAAACTTTAGAATCAGTTTGTCAATATGTGCAAAAAAACCCTGCTGGGATTTTGATTGGGATTGCATTGAATCTATAAATCAAGTTGGGAAGAACTCACATCTTGACAATATTTGGTCTTCCTATCCATGAACATAGAATGTCTTTACATTTATCTAGTTCATTCATCAGAGTTTTGTAGTTTTCCTCATAGAGATTTTTTACATATTTTGTTAGATTTATACCTAAATATTTCATTTTTGGGGTGCTAATGTAAATGCCATTGTGTTTTTAGATTCAAATTCCAACTGTTCATTGTGATATATAGGAAAGTGATTGACTTTTGTATACAGTAGTCCCCGCTATCTGTGGTTTCACTTTACACAGGTTTCAGTTACCTGGGGACAACCGTGATCCAAAAATATTAAGTGGAAAATTCCAGAAATAAGCAGTTGGTAAGTTTTAAATGTCCGCCATTCTGAGTGGTGTAATGAAATCTCATGCTGTCCTGCTCAGGAGGTGAATCATCCACACTGTATACGCTACCCGCCCGTTAGTCATTTTGTAGGCTTCTTCATTATCAGATTAGTTATCAGAGAAAGAAACAACATTTTATAGTATGTAGATATATTTGTTCTATTTTATTGTAGTTATTGTTGTTAATCTCTTACGGTGCCTAATTTATAAATTAAACTTTATCATAGGTATGTATGTATAGGAAAAAACCCAGTGTACGTGGGGTTTGGTGCTGTCCATGGTTTCAGGAACCCACTGGGGGTCTTGGAACACATGCCTGTGGATTTCCTGTATTACCTTTGCCTCTGGCAACCTTGCTGTAATTGCTTCCTAATTCCAGGAGTTTTTTTAAATTGATTCTTTGGGATTTTCTACACAGATGATCATGTTGTCGGTGAACAAAAACAGCTTTATTTCTACCTTCCCAATCTGTAAACCTTTTCTTTTCTTTAATCTTATTTCGTGAGGTAGGACTTTCCTTATGATGTTGACGAGGAATAGTAAGAGGGTACATTCTCACCTTTCCTGATCTTAGCAGGAAAACTGGTTTCTTACCATTATGTTTGATGTTAGCTGTAGGTTTTTTGTAGATGTTTTTTATGAGTAGAGAAATTTCTCCTCTATTCCTAGTTTGCTGAGAGTTTTTATCATAAATGGATGTTAGATTTTGTCAAATCCTTTTCCTGCATCTATTGATATAAGCATGTGATTTTTTTCTTTTTTAGCCTGTTGATGTGATAGATTATATGAACTTACTTTCAAATGTTGAACCAGCCTTACATACCAGGGAAAAATCTCACATGGTCATTGAATATAATTTTTTTATACATTATCGGATTCGATTTGCTAATAAGTATTTTATTGAGGAATTAATTTTTTCTTTGGGTCATATTTTTAAAAATTATTGTTCAAGAAATAAGTGTTACACATTATTATAGAAAATTTGAGCTGAAAAGTAAAAAAAAAAATGTACTCTTAATCCTGTCACTCAGAGATAACCACTCTCCAACATTTTGGTGTATTTCTTATAATCTCATAATAGAAATAATAACAGCAACAGTAAATATCATTATCACTTTATTGAGTGGATACTTGAAATAACTAAGTGATAACTGAGGTAGAAGTCCAGTGGTGCTCTGTTAACAAAATGGGGCTGATGAAAGGAGTAAAGAAGATACAAATGACTACTTTTGTCTAGAGGCTTCTGATGAAGATGAGAAAAATGGTTTCAGGAAGAGATTAAATGTTCACTTTAATAACCTTTTCTCTACCCTTCTCAACATCCCATTGTAAACGCCAAACAATTCGGGCTTCTGACCAGGTTCTCAGAATAATGTTTGACAGCACTGAGAACATTGGTAATGGAATATAATTTATAGTTCAGGTCTGCTGTGTTTCTGTGCTGCTGGATAATTTCCCAAGCCTTAGGAATGGGCACTATTCACAAATAGTGGCTTTTCCACTCATACATAAAGACACAGGCAATGGAAGATGGCGCCATCCACTGAGAAAGGACTCTGTCCTCCTGGTTGTTGGTGAAGCTCTTCCATTGCCTGCCCTCACTGGAGCCTGGCAGGGGTTTGAAAGGAGCTTTCTTGGCGTGAAATGCCAGAATAAATACTGGAGGCTGTACAGAGCCTTGACTTTGAGGTTTACAACCTGAAAGTTTCCATGGACACTGGCATACTGCTGGCAGGGAATGTGCTGTGGAAGTGAGGACAGTTTGCAGCGTCTGAAAAAGTTCCATCTCCTGCCTTTTTATTTTTCTATTTTAGAATAGCGGCCATTGAAAAGAAGAAAGGGGGAGTAAAAATGGACTTTTTGCCCTGTTAGGGAGGTGGTTAGAGCCTTCACACTCTATTTAATGCAGTCCACTTTTTTTTGGTCATTTTTGGAGTAGGCTCCTTTGAACCTTGCAGGAAATTTGACTAATAGAACAAGTATTTCTGAAATTTTCAATCAGTATAAATTCTGCTTTTCTTTTGTGTAGCTTCCTGCTTCTGACCCTGTTCTAATCTTTTTCAGTTTATCTCAGCCGCACTTTTCTGGAACAGATCTTTCTTAAGCTATGATGCTTTCTAACTCCTAGCATGCTTATTTTTATAATCCGCCTATAATAGAAAAGTAATAAAAGCCTTGGTTTCCTACAGACCAGCTAGCTAGGAGTTAATGGCTCTAGCCCATGTCAAGCACATTGAATGGTGGTGTTTTTAAGTACAAGCTCTTAATTCAAGGTTTATGTGTTCAATTATGCATGTGTAAAGTGCCAGTCTGTGTGCCTCTTGGGTCCCACCTAGCTTGGAAATATTAGCTACAAGAGCATATAGAAAGTACCATGGGATGAAGCTTAACTCTTCAGATGTACATCCTTTATCCCAAGATTCACGTGGTGGGGAAGAATATCCCAGTGGGGATAACAACAGAAGCAGCGTGTTAACTCAGAAAAACATCTCAATTAAGAAGAAATAAATTTGACGAACCCAAAGCAGGCAGAAAGGGATCATTAGACACAATATGTTGTAACAGAAAGTACACTGGACTGGACCAGAGGAAAGTTGGTTTCTACACCTGACTTTATCGCTGCACTTCGCTGGGGCCTTTTTTCTTTTTTTCACTTATAGAATAAAGAGGTTGGACACAGCTCTAATAACAGCAATCAGATGTTTAGTAGTTAGTTCTGACCATTCTCAAACAAGCCACCAATTTTCAAATTACAGTGCTATCTATGTTTAAGTAATAACATAACTTTTCACCCCAGTGCAATTATAACAAAGATATATCAACAAGCTTGTAAACTAGGGCCTTAAGGTTTCAACAACTTAAGGGCCAATCAGTTGACCAAAGCGGGGAAACTCCTTTTAGGGTTTCATTTGTGTAGAGGACCCAGGTCCCTCGGGTAAGATGGAGACCACTACCAGTGCTCTAGAAAGTACTTAAAGGAGGAAGGGAAGACTTTCCTTTAATCTGAGTAGTTCTACTTTTGGTTCTATTACATTTTGGGGTTGCACATTAACATTTTGTTTGGCGTGAGGGAATGGGGAAGTTCTGTGGCTTTAAAAAGGTTTGGCAATTTCTGGTAGACACTATTTAAAAGGAACCTCTTATATCGCCAATTTCATCATTTGTGATACATCCAGCCTTCTCTCTCCTCTGCATATGTAGAATTTTCTCTTTTTATGTAACACTACATGCAGTATAGTCAAGAGTATGAGTCTGTCACTCTCACCTTTGGGGAGCTATAGGACAGAGGCAGAAGAAATCCTAAGAAACCTACTCAGAAATTATGTCAGTGGCTCCTAGGTAGCAGGTGCGAATGGGAAGGGCCTGCTGAGCTGTGAAGTTTTTAGCAGAATGGAGTTTTGATGGCAAGGAGGTGAGATGGGACCTGAGGGGGGTATTGAAAGCTGCTTCACCTTGCTATTGGAGAACCAGAGTGCTCAACCTGCCATGTGACCAGTCCCCCAGGGAGTCTTTTCTTTGGGCCCTGAATTAGAATGGATGCCTTGACCCAGAAGTTTGTTCTTACCATTTTGAGCTAAGTGGGCAAATACCTATTTGTGAATTAGTAGAGAACTGAAGTGAGAAGAAGTTTAATATAAAGGTGGATAAAAGTTTTATATAGAGGTGGATTATTCTGCCTTTCATTCTCATTTGTAACTTGATCTGCGTAAAATAAAGTATCATGTTGAAAAACCTAGTAAAGCAACAAGAAATAGAGAATATAACTTTTCGAAACCATAATTTATTCACCTATTGCAGTTTGGCTCACACCTTTCCTGGATGTGCTGTCAGCTTCTTAACTTCGAACCACATATATACACGTATGTTAGGTCTAGTAAAATAGGTTGCGAGTCTGTTTTCATTATGATCTCAATTTTTAGTCACTTGGAACTTTTAAGAGAGTTTGTTAGGCCTTCAGAAAAGTTCATCCCTTAGCAAAAAGCTTTTTTGGTTTAGTCTCTTAAGAGAAGGTCCTAGATCTTAGAAGACCTAATTTATTTCAAGGGTAGAGTTCCATTAATAAATGATCACCATAAAGCATAACAGTCTTGAAATATACACACTAAAAATAAAAAGGACTTACAAAAATAAACACAAATCACAGTTCTCACTCTGATACAGAGTTTGCAGGAACATTAATAACATTTAACACTCCCCTCCCCTTTCCTTTAGCACCAGGGAGAGTACCTGCAGAGAGCATATGAATTCCTGAGGGCTGATGTCACTTAGTCACTGGTATGTGAGCAGATAGAGGCCTGATTTTGCATTGACATTCTCATGGCAGCTTTACAAAAGCTGCATAAGTATCAAGCCTCTTTCTGTTTTAAGGGGGTCAATTAAAAATGGCTTGATCTCCCCTCTCATTGAGCCTTTCTCTTCCCCAGGCTCCTTTCCTAGGTTTTCCTAGTTTGACTTCCTTTCTGACAGACTGCTAGAGTGAACAGAGCACCGAACTGGGAACAAGGAGATTGGGACCCTCTGCGTCTCCTATAAGTTGGCAGCTGTGTCTGTTTCCTTATCTATAAAGGAAAGGGGATTCGCTTAGATGACAGCTACTTTCTCTTTCATCTCTAAATTCTCTGTTGGCCTTTCTCATTTTGACTGCTGTCCTACTTCTTTTCTGTTCCCTACCTCTGCTATTCAGGATGCATAGTTGTTTAAAAATATTCACAAAGTAAATGTGGTTATGAGGAAATATCAATAAATGCAGTTGTTGGCAAGATATGGGGCGTAGAAGTTCTTATCTTGGTAGTTTCTCACTTTTCTTTGCCTTTCTTATGCACTAGTCAAACATAGCCTACAGTCATAATTTATTTGGTCTGCACAGTTGTTGCAAAATAAAACAATAATATATTTTTACCCATCAGAGAGCAAAAAATTAAAGGCTTAATTTTATCCACTACTGATAAAGCTGTAAGGGAAATGCTTGCTTTCACATATTGTTGTGGGAATATAATTGGTGCATGTTTTTTGGAGCACGGTTTGTATCAATCAGTATGTTTGAGTATGTATAAATCAACTACTCCAAAGGCCTCTAAAGAAACTTATATGAAGATATTAAGAGGCATATCTCAGGATTTTCATTGATGTGTTGTTCACAATAGCAAAAATTTGGAAACATCCCGTTACTTCCACTAAGAAGGGAGTAATTAAATAGGTATATGTGTATACCTACACACACACACGCACATACACACACACACACACACACACACGATAGGTTTTTACGTGTGTGTATATATATATGTGTGTGTGTGTATATATATTTTTTCTCCATATATAGCTTATAGAGATATTTATTCATTTACTTACATATTTATATATAAATATCCATAAATTATCTTTATACAGATATTAAAAATAATGCAAAGAATGAAGTTGATCTGTAGGTACCAACATATTTTAAGTAGAAAAATAAGACCAGAACCATATGATATGTTCACTGTGGTCCATTTATGTAAAAACAACATAATTCTCTCTCTCTTTCTGTGTGTGTGTGTGTGTGTGTGTGTGTGTGTGTGTGTGTGTGTGTGTATGAAACTACATAGAAAAATGGCTGAAAGGATACTTAACAAATTATTAATAGTAATTTCCCTCTGAGGAGGGAAAAGGTATAGAGATGGAGAGAGAAGAGGAATTTGATTTTTTTTTACCATATATACTCATCTGTTAAATATTTTAAAAAGTATTTCTGTATTACCATTATAAAAATGAATACAAGGAAAAGAGCAGAAAGGGAGGATAAAGAATTCCTATAGAATAAAAGAGGCAAAATTTTTTTTACCTCTTTTATTTTTTTAAGCATAATTTTCATCAAAGATATTAAGGGAACCTTGTTTAGAGGATGTTCCCAAAACTTCAGGATCAGACAGAAACCCCGGTTTGCATTTTGGCTATCAGGGCTGCCTGGCACTTACAGTGACAGCTCTACTTTTCCATATTTTGTGTGACCAACTTATCCTTATTTGTCTGTGTTCTGCAGGTAACTCGGGAGCAGATGAAGGTGTTTATACAGCAGGAATTTAAGAAGGTTCAGAAAGTGATTGCTTATGAGGAGCAGAAGGCCCTTCATCTAGTGGACATCCAGGAAGCAATGGCCACAGCTCATGTGACTGAGATCCTGGCAGACATCCAGTCCCACATGGACAGGTTGATGACTCAGATGGCCCAAGCCAAGGAGCAACTTGATACCTCTAATGAAGCAGCTGAGCCAAAGGCAGAGGTAAAGGAGAATCCCCACAGTTATTAGTAGCAGGAGAAATCGGAGGAAACTGGCTGCCATGTTTGTTAGTTCTGGACATGCCCTCTTGTGAATGAACTGAAAACTCAGACAGGGTATAAGTGTTAAACTGGTGTGTATACCAGTATGGAAGTGTTGGCCACTGGGGTCTGCAGCCAGCACCTGGGCCTGGCAACACATTTCTCCACCGTGACTTAAAGGAGTATAGTCAGTGGGGCAAATACGAATCACAGTGAAGGAGGGAAGCCAGAAATCGTTGCCAGAAAAGGCAGTTGACAGATCCCAAATCGTGAAATGAGCTTATAAATAAAGAAATAGGGGCGAGAACAGGGCTGAATGAGGATAAGCCAAAGCAGGCCAGAGTGAAAGATTATGGACTGATTCTGTGAATCGTGAAAGGGTTCCTCAGGTTGGTTTTTATATGGAGCCAACTGCACAAATTGGGGGCATAACTGCTGAATTAAGAGAGGCATGGGGGCTAGGGCACTACAAGGATCAAAAATAGACAGCATGAAAGAAAGGCACAAGGTAAATGTTGAATCACTCGACAATGAATAGAGTCACTGTGATCATTGTTATTTTCTAACCAGAATAAAAGGGTCTCAGACGTTTTACCAAACAACACATTTGGGCATTCAGAATCCATTTCTACAAACTCATTTAAGGCAGCCATTCAAAAAATTATATATAAAGTTTATAACGTCTTTCAGCCACTGGGGAGAGGCTATTGTTCATCAGATTTCATAGCTTTATGTTGAAAATTCTAGTCAAGCTTACGCCAGATGGGTGTAGGGTAGGCCCTTCTATAATAGATGAAAACCTGGAGAGTCCTGTGGACTTTCTAGACTGCTGCTGACTCAGCAATTTCAGCCTCAACTAGCACAGTCTTGCCTTGGCTGAGGAGAGCCTAACCACAGACTAGATGAGCTGAGATATCACCTAGAAGGCAGGTATTGTTCAAGCCCTCCTGACAGGAAATGGAAGAGACCACTGAACAGTTACCGGCTTCACGCATCCAGGGTTCGTGACTAAATTTCACATGTGTTAAAAAAAACAGAATAGCTCTTGTTCTTTGCATTTCATCTTCTCCAGAATAAGACAGCGTGTGCCTAAATAAGTTTCTAGATAGGCAAGAGAGCACTTTATAGTAATCCTTTCATTTAATCCTTATATCAGCATTCATTATCTCCATTTTGCATATGAGATATTGAGATGCAGAGACACTGACCCAATGTTATTTAGTTAGTAGAAAATAGAGCCAGGATTCAGATTTAAGTCTGTCCTATTCCAATAGCTGTACCTATCCCCTGCTCTGCCGTATGCTAAGCATCACGTTTGTATCTGGGGGAAGAATGCGGAAAATCAGTGTCCTAGGCAGCTTTGCATTCCTCAGACCTTTTACAGTGTAGACTGGTCACTTTGTGTCTTAGTAAACGGAAAGCTAGACCAGAGTTAACTCAAGGGATCAATGCCATTACCCTGTCCCAAATTTCCCTCCAATTGGATTTATTCTGTGTGTTGATTGGGTTGTTTTTTCAAAAATAAAGATTTAATTTTGAGAGATATCTGTCTTTTATTTTAACTTCAAATAATGAATTTAGTCCCTCCCCAACATTAACTGTCTTTAAGCTGCTCAACTGCACTCTGCTTGTTAATGCTGATGGAATTACTCTTAGGGATGCAAAGCTCACAAAGCCTAAGACTAGGCTGTGGACAAAATAAGCTATTAACCAGAAGCAGGGATGGGCTATGTGCAGAGCTTTTTATACAGAGCCTGTGTCATCTAATATTCCAGCTAATCAGGTAACTTATTGATCAGAGCGAATTTCTAGTACCTTTCTTTCACTCAACAGAGGCATTCCTTTCTCCCCTTTGTATGAAACAGATTTTTAAAAAATTTTTTGCATTTTAAATTTGGCTAATTCCTGTCCCCCCGCCCCGACACACAAACACACACACACACACACACACACACACACACATTTTTTAACGAAAAATTGCAAACATACTACAGCAAAGTTGAAAGGTTTTACACATTACACCCATATACCTCCATCTAGATTCTACCATTAACATTTTACTTGATTTATTTTATATATATAGTCATCTTTTCAACCTTGCATTCATCAGTGCATCTTATTTCTGATGCATTTAAAAGCAGATTGCAACTTCTGCTTCTGAACATGTGATTTTTTTTCTTTTTATTTGTTGATTATTTAGCAGTGTGGTGTTTAGCTTCCAAATATTAGGGATTTTCCTACATATATTGGTTTTCATTTCTAACTTAGTTCCATTGCGATCAGAGAGCATATTCTGAATGATTTCAGTCTTTCAACATTTATCAAGACTTGTTTTATGGCCCAGCATGTGGTCTATCTTGGTGAATGCATACGTGCACCAAAAGAGAATGTGTATTCTGTACTTTGGGGTGTAGTGTTCTATTAAATATCAATGAGGTGTTCAGAAATTTTAGGTTTTTACTGATTTTTGTGTCTAGTTCTGTCAGCTTCTGAGAAAGGCGTGTTAAATTTCCAAGTATGATAATGGAATTATCTTTCCCTTTTGTTCTATCAGTTTTTCTTCAGATATTTTGAAGATTATTAAGCAAATACACATTTATAATTGTCATGTCTTCCTGGTGAAAAGTTACTCTTTTTCTCTGATAATACTTCGTCTTGATGTCTGTTTTGTCTCATGTTTTTAAGGCCAGTCCAGTCTTATGCTTACTGGTTTTATGGTCCATCTCTTTCCGTTCAGTTGCTTTCAGTCTATCTGTATTGTTAAAGTCTGTCTCTCTTTGGCAGCACATAGCTAGGTCTTAATTCTTTTATCTAGTCTGATAATCTCTGCCTTTTAATGGAAGTGTTCAGTCCATACCATTTAAATGTTATTATTAATGTGGCTGAATTTAAGTCTATCATTTTGTGATTTGTTTTCTGTTTGTCGCTCTGTTTTTGTTCCTCTCGTCTTTTCCTGCCTTTTTTTGGATTTTTGAAATAATTATTTGAATTCCATTTTAATATAACTATTGACCTTTTAGCTCTATTACTTTATATTATATTTTAGTGGTGTCTAGAGGATTATAATATATATCCTTAAATTTTTAGTCTACTTAAAATTAATATTGTTGGGGGGAGGAAAAATTAATATTGTACCACTTCATATAAAATGTAGACACCTTGAAACTATATAGGCCAATTTACCCTCTTTCTGTGTCCTTTATGTTATAGTATCATATATACAGAATCTACATATGTAATAAACACTGCAACACAGTTATAAATTTAGCTTAAACAGTCATATGCTTTTAAAGAGATTAAGAAGGAAAAAGTCATAATTTTTTTTTTATTTTTTAAAGTTTATTGAGGTGACAATGGTTAGTAATGTTACATAGGTTTCAATGTACAATTCTGTAATACATCATCTATATATCACATTGTATATTCACCACCCAGAGTCAGTTCTCCTTCCATCACCTTTTACCCTCATCCATTACCCCCCTCACCTCTTACCCTCTGGTAACCACTAAACTATTGTCTGTGTCTAGGAGTTCTTGTTTCTTTCTTTCTTTGTCTTGTTCCTTTGTTGTTTTCAGTTTTATATCCCACATATCAGTGAAATCATATGGTTCTCTACTTTTGCTGTCTGACGTATTTCGCTTAGCATAATAATCTTAAGATCCATCCATGTTGTCGCAAATAGCACTATTTCATCTTTTCTTATGGCAAAATAGTATTCCATTGTGTGTGTGTGTGTGTGTGTGTGTGTGTGTATCAGATATTCTTTATCCAGTCATCTATCGAAGGATACTTTGGTTGTTTCTATGTCTTGGCCACTGTAAATAAAGCTGCAATGAACATTGGAGCACACATATCTTTACCGGTAAATGTTTTCAGATTTTTTGAGTAGATACCCAGGAGAGGGATTGCTGGGTCATATGGTAACTCTGTTCTTAACTTTTGAGGAACTTCCATACTGCCTTCCATTGTAGCTGCACCAATCTGCAATCCCACCAACAGCGTATGAGGGTTCCTTTTTTTCCACAGCCTCTCCAACACTTATTATTTATTTTGTTGATGATAGCCATTCTAACTGGTGTGAGGTAATCTCTCATTGTGATTTTGATTTGCATTTCTCTGATGATTAGTGATGTTGAGCATCTTTTTATATGTCTATTGGCCATCTGTATGTCCTCTTTGAGAAGTGCCTATTCAGGCCCTTTGCCCATTTTTTAATTGGATTGTTTGTTTTACTGTTGTTGAATTGTATGAGTTCCTATATATTTTGGATATTAGCCCCTTATCAGAGGCGTTATTTCTGTGTATTTATATGTATATAGTTTTTCAAAAAGTTTGTGATAATAGTTGCATAAGTGAATTAACTAAAAGTCATTGAATATATATTTAAAACAGGTAATTTTATGGTATTATAAGTTATGTCTCAATAAACTTAAAAAACTACATATCCCACCTGCCCAAGTGCTATTTACCTTTGATTTATGAAGATTGTTCTAAAACTAGCCCATTAACACAGATGAATTTGATTAGGCCAAGTAGAATCACAGAGCTTCTGGTTAAAGAAGCCCAAAGGTTACAAGGTTTCCTGGTGACCTTTCTTTTCAAAAATGTGTTTTTAATCTTTTTGGGTCATTTCATAGAATATAGGGTAGGGGAGGAGTTTCAATACCAGTCCCACAGGACTAAAAAGTTGTGGTCTTTCCCCTATTTAAATAACTAAAGTTATTGCTTTCTTAATCATTATGCAGTGTTTAAAATTTACAGACACAGCACAGAATAAACACACACACACTAAATTGATTGTTATCATTAGGGATTATATTTGTTCCATGTTTGTGTGTGTGTTTTTCCAACTTTATTGAGATATTATTGACATATAACATAAGTATATGTATAGAAAAATTATTACCCCAATAAGGCAAATTAACACCTTCATCCCTTCACAGCATTTTTTTCTTAACATTATATTTTAAATTTTCCTCATATTACTAGAAATTCTTCAAAAACATGCTTGAATCCTGAATCAATGATATAAATTAAGCTTTTACCTTATTTTAAGTGATTTCCAACTTTTTACTGTCATTTAAACAACGTAATGTATGTTTTTATTTATAAATCATAAGCAATTACTGAGTCAAAGGTATGGATATGTTTTAGGCTCTTGTACATATTAGTAAATTGTCCACAGAATGATTATAACTGTACATTTTCATCACTGGTTTTGAAAATCTCTCTCTCTCTCTTTTTGGCCTGAATTTAGTCATATCTTTTATAAAATTTTTTGCCAAAGTCAAGTAAAAAAATTGTCTTTATTTACTTGCATATCATGAGCATTTCCATCTTCTGTCTAATTTTGAGAGAAGTCCTCGCTGCAGTGAGATAATCTTAGAAAAAGTTGGTTCAAATAGGTAAATCATTAAAAATGATGCACACATACCTTAAGCCTTTATTTTAAACTTGAAATATATGTTTGTGTATTTCTTTAATTTAGATTCTTTTTCTTGAGAATGCAGGTTAGTTAGCTGGTTGGGATAGAACGACATGCTTCTGGCATAAACCATGTCCATACTGCACTGTTTATAAGGTCCAGTTTCAGTCTCTTTATCGTAAGTGAGGTAACATTTAAAGCAAGCTGAATATGGAATCCTAAACTTTTATACTTTATTTTTTCCATTATTTTGCATGTGTCTCACCTACATTAAAATTGACAGCAATTTTTAAGCAACTTTATTGAATGCTTTGGAAGCATTCGACGTAATTTTCATGGAATCAGCACTTCATGGAGGCAGCAATTTTCTCTTGTACTCATTTTTTGTTATTTAATAAAATGTGTCATCATAATTACAACTTCAACTGATATAAACAGACTTAGGAACAAACTTATTGGGTTCTTGGTGTACATGCATTTCCACTGGTGGCAGTGGAAATGAGAGGTTGTACTAGAGTGTAGCCTACCCACCAAGAGCATTCAGGATATTTTACAGCGAGATTTGAGAACATTGCTTACTCCAACAAGCCATTTAAATGGAAGTTGATGTTTAACATATTTTCAGCTCTAATCTCTGAAACCAGACTTCATTTGTAATGGGGGTAGAAATGAATCTTAAATCCACCTTATATCCTGTCCTCCCTTCTTTTCTTTCTTGACTGATTATCTGCTGTGTACCTTGCGCTATTTACTCTGTGCCTTGTACAGTAAATAAACTGATGAACACACAGTTTCAGTTCTCAAGGAGTTGAAATCCAAAGAGGAAGACACTGTGTGGTGCTGTCTCTGTCTGTTTGCTGCCCTAAATACTAGCTCCGAAGTGTGAGCCATACAGATACGGAGGACAGAGAAAGATTACCCCACTCAACCTGTCGGTGGGGGACAATTTCCAAGTGAGGCTTGATCTGAAAGGATGGCTAGGAATTAGCTAGGCTTTCGGAACAGGGATATGCACTTCAGGTACCTGGAATAGCACATGCACGCCTTTTACTAGCAAGACTAGCAATCCTCTGAATGCCTGCTGCCCTATTTATTTACAGTTACCTCAAGTTATATGTGGTAGATTTGTTCTTTGATTTATTCATTCCCATGACAGCAAAACTCGCACCCTGGTCCTCCCCATGCTATGTGGTAGTGATTATTGTTTCTGAAAAGAACCACATGTCTATAAGGAGCAGAAATGGATGAATATAAAGGATAATCTTGTGTCCCTTCTTCTCTGACCGTCCCCACTCTCTCTAGAAATGTTATTAATGAACAACTCAGGGAGATTACAATATGACCGTCATTTGTTGAACACTTATAATGTACTAGACACTTGCTTAGTGTTTTACAAACATTTTCACATTTATTTTAATCCATATAGCCACCGTGTGAGGTAAGATTTAGGATCTCCGTGTATAAATGAGGACACTGAACCTCGGAAAAGTTAAGTAAATGGACAAAAACTTCACTGTTGGGATTGACGAGCCAGAGTTTGAAGCCATGCTTCTATAACTCGGAAACCCTGTCTCTTAACCATTGCACCTGTATGTGATTATGACGAGGACTTGCTCTAAGTCATGGGAGAAAGTTTGGTTACTTTTTCCCATAAGGTTCCCCTAGACAATTGTGCTTTAACATCCAAAAATAGTTGAAAAATTGTGTTGAGGTTTAATTGTGTTGTTGATAGTTGTGTGACTCATAGTAGATTTAAATTATGTGAATTTTTTCTTACTAAATTATAGTTCCCATAAGACATGCCATAAGACATAAGAAATGCAAAGAAAGCTTCCACAATCCCCATACCCTCCTTCCACCGCTCGCCTCGCTTCTCTCTCATTAGAGAGGACAGATGACTCGCGTCCTTACCAATATTGGAAATCCTTAACAGTCTTCTAAAAATGCCCTTCTTATCCAACCCTTAGTGTATAATCTGATTTAAATCACCTCTGGCTGCAGCTGACATTTGTAGCCTCAGTTGTACTCCCAGTCCCCCCACCCCACCCCCATACACACAGCCCCTACGCAAAACATGCACATCCCCATTCCCTAGTTTCACAGAAGTCAAAATTTCTTAAACGTGCTTTTTTTTTTTAACTGCTGTGCCTTTGCTCTTCCTAGTCCAGTGCCCTTTCCACTTATCTTCTGTTGTCAGCCTGGGAAAATCCTGCTTATCCATCAAGCGCCAATATAAATGTCACCTTCTCTGTGAAGATCCCCCCCATCCCACCCCACCCCCAGCTTCTCCAGGAGAGGCGTGTTTATCACTTCACTTCTGACCCTCAAGGCATTCCATTTCTGTGTTTGGTAGAGCCCTGAACACATTTAGTCATAGTTCATTTTCTGTTTCTGTCTGTTGCTCCTCAACAATGGCAGCTCTAGAAGGTTAAGTCATTATGGGTTGTTTATCTTTTACCCTTAGCACCTACATATAGTAGCTTATGAATGAATCATACTGAATTGTAATAGTGATAAAATAACCTTTATTAAGTACTTCCTGTGTCTTAGGTACTATACTTGATCTTTATATACATTATTTTATTTAGTCCTCATACTCATCCTATGATACTGGGACAGTTATTATCCCCACTTTACAAATTAGGAAATTGATGTTAAGAGAGGCAAAATAATTTGACCAGGGTAACACAGCAAACAAGTGATGGAGTCAAGACTTGAACCCAGAGTGTCTGATTCCAGAGTTCATTCTCCTTTATACCAGTAGGATCATTCAGTCAATCAGTTAATCAATCAATCAATCAATCAATCAATCATAGTTCTCTGGGAAGTTATCAACAGCTAGAGAGATACATTCTCTATTGATACCAACCTTGAGTGGCCAAGAGGAGGATTTTAAAGATACCCTATCACCAAAAGGATAAGTGAGGTCCCTTGGAAAAGGCTTGAGAGTCATTCGAAAAATCTTGTTTGGTCACAAAAAGAGGCTCAAAGGAATCTGCTGTGATCATTAAAGTTAGGTTCAGAGCATGCAATACTTGGAAAAATAACCCTCACACATTGGTTTTTCAAAGACTAAAAAAGAAAAACAGAAAAGCCATTGTTTGGCTGAGAATGGTGTGGGTCATCAAATGCCAGAAATACCTTTTTACAGAGGAGAAGGTCCAGATTAATTAATTACCTTGCCCAAGGGAACATAGCTAGTAAATAACAGATCTTGGACTAGAACCCTAGTATTTCTGAGTCCCAGTTCAGTGCCCCTTTAACCATAGCGTGCTATATATTAGAGTTGCGGTGTTTTTGCTTGGAGAAAAACATGCTCGCTAGACCAAGGCAGAAATGAGTCTTTGATGGAAACAGCTTGATGCTTTGGGAGCTGGTCAGCTTTTGCCTAAGACCCGCTGCTATTTTGGGCTCTCAGTTTGCTCAGAGCTAAATCCTGCCAGCCATCCAAATAAAAAGGCAAAGCTATTATTTAGGCTTCCTAGGTGTGTGCATTCACTTCTCTGCTTGCGAAGGCAAATTATCAGTTTCTCTCTGTTGGGCAGTTAGAACGTAGGATCATATTAGCCCTTAGATGGCTACTGGTTTGTTTCTGTTACAATAAATGCACGAGCCTTGCTTTCAGGTCGGAAAAGAGAGGGAAAAGAAAAAAACAATCTAAATCAGTCTTTAACAATGCTGATTTCTAATGCTGCTTCTTTCTGTTTCTTTCAGGGCGACGAGGAAGGACCCAGGTAAGCACGCAGTGTTGCTGCTTGTCTGTTCTCAGAAATGAAGTATGGTGACTCTGTGGCCTTTTAATGCCCCATGAGATATGGACAGCCAAGGAACAGCACAGAAAAGGGATCTCCGTCTTAAGCCAGGGCTTTGAAGATCTTATTGTGTAAGACCCCATCGCCCTCCCATCTGAGCCATTTCCTGCCTGTAACCTTCAGATAAAGATAGACTTTAAAGTGTGTAATGACAGTAACTTTGCTTTATTCTTCAGCACTTTCAGAATATCTTGTTAAGAAGAGTGGCACTGTATTTGAATGGTAATTAGGTCTCAGGTGGACTGACTAGATAAACTTTTGCATTGTTCTCTCTTGATTGGAATTGGCTTGCTTTTTTTTTTTTTAATGGGCTCTGGATCCAATATTCTTTATTTCTGACCTATTAACATCTTCGTGCCTGACTCAAGATACCTATCCAATAAATCCTAGAGCATAGGTATACAAAACTTTGTTTAGGGGAGAAAAATGCTCCTGAGTGCTTCTGTATCACCATGTGAAATTTAAAAGAGCATTTCATGTTCACCTCAGCCTTACGTGAACCTGGACTTTGGGCTCACTTACCTTTCCTGTCGTTCTGCTCGAGCAGTGAGAACAGGCTCTAGGAAATGCTGCAGCTGTGCCATCCACACAATCGAGGGTCACTTGTACAAAGTAAAGTATAATGTCCAGATGAGTCCCCACTGTCACATAGAGTCAAGGATTGTTAAGGCTGGGAGGTATTGAAAAGGTCATCTAAGCCACTGCATTCAGAACTTCAGCAGTTTTAGCAGAAACACCTTTTTTTTTTTTCTTCAAATGGGCTTTAAGTAGAATCCCAATGTATAAATAATTGTTTTTCTGGTTAAAGTTGGGGCCACATCTGCTGGTGAACCTCCTGTCTTCATTACAATAGACCCTGAGGGATTTCTGCAGAAACCTAGGGTTCCTCAGAACTCATTTGAAAATCACTAATCTAGTTCAAGTTTCTCATTGAAAGAAGCTCAATGAATTGTCCAAGTTTACTTTACTGGAGCCAAGATTCAGCCCTTCTTGGATTTTATTTACAAACCAACAAATATAGCTCCTTTATTTATTTATTTATTTATTTTCCTTTCTCCCTTCCCACATCCTGAGCTCCTTTCTTAGTGCCAAGTGTTATCCCACATCTGCATCTCCTGGTGCTTCCCTCCCTTGGGAACCGCGGTTCTCAGCCCAGATCTAGCCCCTAGTCTACCATGGTAAAGCCTCAGGCACCCTGCTTTAAACCTACAGAGCTCAGGGGAGTCCCGTTACACCTCATCTTCCAGCTGTTCTCAGGAACAGGCTCCCTCTAAGTTGTGGTTCATTTCCTGCCTCCCTCCCTCCCTCCCTTTCTTTTCTTATGACCCTACTATGTGTCAGGCACAGTGTTATATACTGGGTATGTAATGGCAACTCAAACAGACACGCTCCCTGACCTTGTGGATCCTAAGTCTAGTGGGAGAGATGAGCATATAGCCAGGCACTTACGCTGTTGGGGAAATGCTCTGATAAAGGAGGTTTAGGCTGCTGTAGGAAGGGCTCCTAAGTCAGTCTTGGAGGATAAGGGGAGGTTTACCAAAAAAGGTTGTATATCACACAGGTCTGAAGGATGAGGAGGCAGACAAAGGAGGAGCAGGGGTGGGGGTTGTTCTAGGTAGAGTAACAAGTTGAGTGAAAGCCCCAGATGAGAACAGTGGAGGACAGAAGGTCGAGTCCACATCATTTAGGGCCTCAGGCCTCCTTCAGGTACTTGAGCTCCATCCTGCAGACAGTGGGAGGCATCCAAGAATTTTACACATTAGAGCTTGGAAGACTAGCTAGACTCACTAGCGGTGCAGGGAGGCTAAATCGACAGCTTCTGTAGTTATTGACCAAGTTTTCAGCGTTTTGCACAGACCTTAGGTTTAGACACACTATTTAAATGATCTCCTTGGCACTCACCTCTTCTACTCTCAAGACTCGCTCTAGCTCCTTAAAATCTAGGCCAAGCAGAGCCCTAGACCTTCTTTCCCAGAAAGAGAGTTCAGACAAGACTAATATAAAGAAAACACCTCAGCAGATGTAATGTGCAGACTCCACAGGGTAGAAATGCCCCCACCCCCCATCTCTGGAGAGCCTGATTAGGATGAACACGCTCATCTGTCCTTATTGGCCCCATGCCAGAGTCACGTTGCTTAGGAGAATACAGAGACCTTGTGAAGAGATTAACCCCCTTGAAAGGTGCTAGCCAGTGTGAGAGATTGCCTTGAGAGTTTAGTTGTAGATCCTTCCTGTCATTTGGCCATGACAGTGGTGAAGCAGCGGGTTCTTTACCAGTAACCAAAATGCCAGGCTGTTTCCCTCAAGCCAAGATGCCATCAGAGAGTCTGTTAACCCGGGACTCGACAGAACCCTTTGTTGGTACAACGAGCACTTGAAGAGCATGTTCCAATTTGGCGGAAAGAGGAAAGAGGAGCCAGGCTTTCTTTTGAATAACCTTTACCTTCATTCTTGTTGGTTCCATTCCATTTGCTTATGTCGAACTACCATTTGGCTCAGTGTATTCCAGTTCACGCTTGAGGGAGACTGCCTTTGATGTGAAAGTTCTCTTATTTATGATATACACTTCCTCATCTCAGTAAGCCAAACGGTTTCGTTCCAAAGGCTTCTGGGTTGCTGACAGTATGCACTGAGGGTATGGTGTGTAAGGGAGATGGAAGGAAGTATGGGTCTGCCTGCGCCGGGGCTGGGAGAAAAGCGAACCTGGAAAGCCCGAGCCCCAGGTCGGCTTGGATTCCTGCACTGTGTCTCCTTCGCTAGCATTCTGTCCACACAGCCGCCTTCCCGCTGTCTGCACAGAAGTTCACGGAGAACTGGATTCCAGCCACTCTCCGCGGTGGCAGGAACAAAGGAAAATTCTGTCCTATTGAAATGGATTAGTCTGTAACAGATCTGTGTTTTCCTCTCTTTCTGCCAGCTGGAGGCTCCCTGCCTTCTTTCCTCTTTTCAGTTTTGACTTCCTAAGCTGCTTGACGTGAGGTGGCCAAATATTTGTACTTTTGGTCATATCTGTTCCTTGCCCTGAATTTGATTGTGTAACTTGTTCTGCTAATTAACAATCATATTAATCATAGCTACCATTTACTGAAGGTTTATCATGTATAGTGCTTTATATATATTCTCATTTAATCCTCATGTAAAGCTTATAATGTAGTTATTACCCTGCTTGTAAAATGAGGCAATGCTCAGAAAGATTCGCTTGCCCTAGATCACAGCTAGTGAGTGGCAGAGCTAGGGCTTCAATGTCGTCTGGCTTCAGGGCTCATGCCCCCAGCCACCATCCGGACTGTCCCACAACGCCAGCACACTTCTCCCCGTGGCCCTGAGTGAAAGCCAGGAGGGTTCACGTACAGCCCTCACAGGATCACTTTGGCCTTGTTCCTCTAACCTGGGAGTTCCTACTTGCTTTGACGTTGAATTGCTGTGGCCTCTGTTTTCTGCAAGTGGCTTCTCTCCTTAGCCTCTGTCATTACAAAGGCATATCTCCTTATCCTCACACTGTGTCCTCACAGGGTCAACAGCAAAAGAGGTGCTTCTAGGCTCCCTGAGGAGCAGCCAGCTAGGCCTTCCTCTGGCCACAGAGTACAGTCTGAAGCCCCTCCATCTGGCAGTTGACTCTTCAGATCCATGGAACAGTGGAGTGATACAGATGGAGGGATCCTTGGAGAGCGCGGAGGCGCCAAGTCTTAACGTGTGGAGCTTGGATAGTAACCACTGGAATCATCTTTTAAGAGGGTGTCTTTGAAGCCCAAAGTGACTCTTTTTTTTTTCTTCAAGCAAAAAAAAAAGTAATTTACACTTTGGGCAGTAATTTTCTGCCTTCTCTATGCTATTATGGGAGATCTTGTGTTTGCTCCCTCACAGATTGCTCCTTCTCAATCCTGCAGGAGCCTGCTGAGAAGTAATATATATTCAAGGAGAGGGGGTGGCAGCAGGATCTGCTGCTTGGAAGCTGTTGCTAGCAATGGGAGGAAGTTGGAGAGGGAAGGACCTTTCAACTCTTGTGCTCAGAGGAGAAAGGAGCGACATCAATTAAATTTTGATTGGCTGTTGAGATTTTCTGTGATTTTTTTTTTAAACTAAGAGGAAAATGACTTTTTAATAGTAGCAGCCATACTTGAGACTTCTGTAGAGTTTTTCATCTTCAGAGCTGGCTCTTATTTCAAGCAAAAACCTCCTGCTGAGATCAGTGTGATTCTGACCCATGCTGCCTCTGTGATCAGGCAGGTAGCGAGCTCTGTGGAGGAGCCCATGGAGGTAGCGGGCCTACCTTCTGTTCTTGGTCTGCCTGCGACTGACTGTGACCTTGGGCAAATCATTTAGCCTCTCAGCCTTTTTGTAGTCTGTTTTTATTTCCCTATAAACACTACTCTTTTTTTCGCCCTGCTCACCACCCAGTTTTTTTGGTTTTTTGGGGGGGAAGGGGATATAGTTGTACGGAGGAATATAGTTTTATAATAAAGATGGAGTGGAAAGAATCTGCTTATAGATTCTGTAACTTGGTAGATTTTTAAAATTTTTCTCTCATTTTTCTTTTTTTAAATTTTCTTGGGGCTCTATACTAGGCACTTTTTTTTCCCTTCTAAAATAATAACCGTATGTTCTTAGATATGGCATTTGTCTTCCTGACGACTGAGTTCGTAGAGATAAGAAGGGACTAAGTTAGTGATACACTTAGGTTTCTTTTGTCCTCTGATTGTAAATTCATGGTTTGGCTTTTGCATTATCTTCATTTCAGAAGACATACCTGGAAACCAAAGAAAATGGCTTTGATACTTGTGACGTGAATGAAACTGTCAGGGCTACTTGTTATACAGAAGTGGGGTTCCAACATCTAAGTTGGCCTTTAGCATAGAGAATCTCTTAACTGTCATATTTTCCTGTTACGGAGCATGAGCTGATGTTGTTTTCTACTGCTGATATGAATTGTTTATCTTCTACTCACCCAAATGAAGGATGAAGCCATGCTGTGCATCGTGTTGCCTATCTATTAATATAATGAAGACAAGGCTCCTTGCTAAAGTAATTGATTTTCAGATACTTGCCTGTGAGAGTCACAACTCTATTTTAGTTTGTGTGTAGTATATAATCAGAGAATCCATTCACAGCTGGAAATTTTGACCAAGGTGCCTCTGGCTTATTCCATTTGCCTCACACTGGAAATGCTGGCTAGGAGCAGCCTGCCTGCCTTTTCTGGCTCCATACTGCTAAGAAAAAAGGCCCAGTAGAAAGGGACCTGGATGTCACTTCGCATGCTGTGGTTTTTCTCTGACCAACTTGTGTTAGCCATCCCATATAGTAGTTACGCTGTATGTTTGGCAGGCTACCCTTGTTTATACCTGTGGCCTTATTAGAGCTTAGCAGGATAATATTCACCTCTAGGTGCTCTGTTCCCTAATTTCCTAAGCAGGAAAGATTGCAGAGGAATTCTTGCATTCATTTGTTCACAAACATTTTCAACGGTCTACTGTGTTGCCAGGGCCCATACGAGGCCTCCGGGATATGAAGGTGATAAAGACTTCATTCCTGAATTTAAAGACCTCTAGAAAACTAAGTACACAATTTTAACTTCATATTTTATTGCAATATAATGATTATTATACAACGTAATTATAAATTATTATAAAGAAGCATTTATTGAATGACAACTATGTGCTGGAAGTATTTTAAGCATTTACATATATTATCTCATTTATTTCTTGCAACAGTCTTAATAAGTGGCTGATAAATTTTCATGTCTCATCTGAGATCAGAAAACTGAGTATGCAGGTCATACGTGAGGTCACACACCAAAAAAACGATAGAGCCGACATTCCAGATTCAAGTATGTGACAATGCGGTCTCTTAACCTCAGCGCTGTACAAATATGTAACAAATATGTCGGATGTAGAGTCGCAAACAGCTCACTCAGAGAATCACATTTGTGCTGGCCCTTGGAGGGCGGGTAGACGTAGGGTTTTCCAGATAGAAAGGGTAGGAAGGACACTCAGGCAGGAGACCGACAGTGAAGGCCCAGACGAGTGAAAATGACGTGTTGTGTGGGGAATGATGAGTGACTGCAGGGACTGGGAGGAGATCAGGCGAAAAGCTGTGAGAGCCCACCCTGCAGTGGGTCCGGTATGCCATGATGAGGCACCAAAAGGTTCCTGTCATTTCCTGTTAGACTTGACCTCTTGGCTACAGCATTGCCCCATCTGTAGAGGAAATAGACAGACTTCTGAATCTTACAGGTTTATTCCTGTGATCACATCTCATGATTTATTATGAGTAGATGGTTTGCTTTCCTTTATACCTCAATTTCCCCATCAGAATAACACATCCACATAAAGGACAAGTATGCTTTGAGGCATTGAAAGTATTCTCCTTGTTGTTTCTTCTTCTGGATGGAAAAACAAGCAATGAGATAAAGTAGTTTGGAAAAAGGGAACTGTTTGTTTGATTTGTCTTATTTAGACCCTTATTTTGACAGCTTCTGCCTTCCTCTAATTTAAAATCAAGTTTGGAAAGTAGTTATCTAATTCCCTCTAAACAAATGGAGAAAAGGAATACTAAAGCACCAACATTTTCCAAATAGACTTAAGGCTATAGATGTTTTTAAGCTAGTCAAAGAATTAAATTGGTGTCGATTTGTCCCTGAGTTAGATCCAGTGCTGAAGAGCCTGGCTGGAGTCAGTTTTCTTCTTCCTTGTTTGTGTTCATAGCCATTTTGAACTGGCATTAAGCATAATAGATTTTAGGAAGTCACAAAACTCCAGTCTATATTTGATGTCATTGGTTATGCCCCCCTCACCCGTAGCAGCCACGGCAAAATTGTTGTCAGGGGTAACTTTTTCATTTTATAGAGGAGAAACCTGCTGGCCTCTAGCATCCTCTCAGTTCCTCCCAGTGAGAAACAGGCAAGAGGTCAATCATTTCACTTTCCCAACAGCTTCCAAGGATCCTCCTCATTTTTGTAAGCTCTATGTATGTGAACTCCATGCACCTCTTTGCAGGAGACCAGCTCCGGCAGGTCCAGGGGTTCGCTCAGGTGGAGGCGGAGTCTGTGAGGAAAAAGGAAAAAACGCATGGACACACAGGAGCACTTTTTCAAGAAGAAGTGTCTCACTTTATTTTTACAGCAAGCCCCTTTTTATACCGGGCAGTTTAATCATTGTTCCATTAGTATCAGGGTTTTAATTCCTCATAATTCTTATGCTCCAGGGTACAGCTATACCTTTTCTATGCTAAAAACTAACTTATCCCAACTACACCCAAATCCCTCCACCTACAATGACTGCGACCAAGGCCTGAGCCTCTACATAATCGCCCAAAGGATGGTTACCATGACCACCCAACATTTATTCTAAAAACTATTGTCTAAGCGGGATCTTAAGATTTACAGGGTGTGTACTTTGACCTTTACTAAGAGACTAGTAGTGTGACTAAAATTGCCTTTAGTGTATAAAATATAATTATTGTGATATATCTATCAGAAGGGGTATTTAAATTCTTTAAGATACAAAGCAGTATCTGTTTCTCAGTCAGAGCTTCAGAATTTGTCACAATTGCAGTGTGCTTGGCCATGTCAGATACTGAGGCGCAGCGGCTCCTGGCACCTCTTTACCCAGAAACCCCCATCAGGCATCTGTAACAGATGCCAGGAACAGAAGCTGGTGTGTTTTTTGTTTGTTTATTTATTTTTCAAGGTATGAAGTTTATAGTCAATGAGTGCAGGTTTCTTTAAAATTAGAACTGCAGGGAGATAGCTCACACCTTTAAGAAAGGGGGCCAAAGGCTAAGGTAGAACTGGGGCCCCCTAAACGGTAAGGTCTGTGCCAAAGACCAGTGTTCATGTGCCTGTGCTCGTTTGGCCTCACGACCAGACTCGGAGTGGTTATAGGTTCATAAAATATTTTCTTATCCACAAGCAGGGGTTTCAGGGTAGAAAGCAGTTTCTTACACAAATGCCTCATTCCCCCCACTCCTTAGCCACCACTACCAGTTGTTCCCCGTAGGTTGCAATATGGTTGTAAAACAGAAGAGCATTTGTTTCCTTGGTGAGTACATGTCTCCTTCCCCTCTGGTTCCATCAGTTCTATTTAAAGGAAAGTGAAATTGAGCATGAGAAAACCAGTTGCCGAGAAGGAGCTGCCAGAATTGCCGTGAAGGCAGGGAGAGGAGCGTTTGTCAGGCTGCTAGATGCATCTCGGTCTGGATGCTGTGGTGGCAGTGTGCTGTTTTATCCTACCTGCACAGGTAGCGCCACTCAGACAAGGACCAGTGGAAACTGACCAAGCTGCCAACGCTGCCTGACCTTCAGGGTCGTCCAGGATTATCAGCTAAACAGTAGGAATGGTGATGCCCGCTTTAGTGTTGAACACTAAATAAGAGCTAGACCTAAATATATTATTTCAAAGCTTTAAAACAACTCTATGAGATACAGTTATCCTAGTCCTCTTTTTATAGATGAGAAAATTGATACTATAAGAGGTAAAGTGCTTAAGCCATGGTCACACAGTTACAGAGCGACTCCCCTAGGATTCGAACCCAGATCAATCAGGCTTACAATTCTGGGCTTTCAACCACTAGACCATGTCGCCTTCCTCGGGAGACGGAAGTTTCATGTTCTCTCACATCTTGGTGGGGAATAAGTAAAGTTAATGGATGGAACTGTGACAAGCCAACAGGGATGTGGCATTTTTAATCAGAAGATTTTTCACTTTCTTTGTTGAATGCCAACAAGCAGTTTATCTGAGAAGGAAGTTGAGGTGAAGCTTGCCAGGAAAATGCCTAAGATGGAATGAGCGGAAACTTCTCTCCCCAAACAGGTAAACATGAATTTACTCCCTGGCTTTTGTGGAGCCAGCAACTGCCATCGCCTCTTCTGAAAGAGGCACTGTTCACCCAGTGGCAGGTGCAGGCCAACTGTTGTCATGGCAACAGCAGGAGAGGCAAGCAGTTTAAATCCAGAACTGATCATTAACTGGGGGGTGTGGTGGGGTGGGAGAGAAATGGTGGGATGATAGTTTCAGGAGGGAAAACTTAGCAATTACCTAACCTGCATAGATGAAAAGGCCAGGCTCAGATGCCCCAGCCCAGCGCTCCCCTCGAATTCAGCGCTCATCCCTAGGTAGGAATTTTTGACAAACTGAAATGAAGGGTTGAGTCCCCGGCCAACCAAGACTCCTTAAGGAACCAGATGAGGAAAGATGAATGTTACATAGGCTGTGGAAAGAAATGCAGGGGAGGGCCGGCCGAGTGGCTCAGTTGGTTAAGAGCTCGTGCAAGAGTTTGAGCTCTGAGCAACAGCGGTTTGATGCCCGGCCTGAGCTGAGTTGCCGCTGAGCTGCCAACAGGTGGCAGGATGGCTCAGCTGAAAAAAAAAACAAACAAAAGAAATGCAGGGGCCAGATGAATGACTACCCTAAATGACATGACCCAACCAGAAGCAATCCAGAAATGCCATCTGAACTCTGCAGGAAGAGTTCATGTTCAGGGATATTCGGGACCCACAAGCATACCTATTGTAAATTTCTACTTCTCTGGATGGAGTGGGGTAGAGGACATTTTAAAAAGAAAATAAAAAGGAGACTTGTAGAGGTGATAGGTTTGTTTAGGTACTTGATCATCATGGGTATTAGTCTATCAAGCCCTCAGAGGTTGTAATAATGAAAGCAAGCTAAGCATGCCACATGGATTGTCTATCTCATTTAATCCCTACAACAACCTAGGAGGAAGTTGCTATTATTATTCTCATATCAGACTTAGATATGTTCAGTACCTTGCCCAAGGTTATAGAGCTAGTAAGTCAATGTACTGAATCCTATTATCCTATTCATTTGTATTTATGAAATAAAACATATGCTACTTTACAGGGAAGTCATGGTCCCAATCTAGACAAAAAATCAGACTTACTAGATATAGTTTGCAATAAAAGGGAAAATAGTATTTTTTTAGTAGAATAAGGTAAGCCAAAAAATAAAAATTACTCTATGACCAATATTGGAGAATATCGTACCATGCTTTTGAGATCCTTCAGAATTACAGCTCATATATTAGTCCTATGTCTCAAGCCCTGCTCAGGTGATTGTGTGAGTTCTGTGGCACAGGGCAGGTTAGGGCTTGGAAGACAAGGTGACTTGGTGACATTATACAATACAAAGAGACTGTCCAAAACTCCTCTAATGACATATTTTAACCAAACGTCCATGGTTTGTGTATTTTTCATGGGAAAAATGCCATAGTGTATAGCAAGACTTCCCTTTATTCCAGAGAGAGTGAGAGAAAAAATGAGAGAGAGAGAGAGAGAGAGAGAGAGAGAGAGAGAGAGAGAGAGAGAGA
>NW_017731394.1:3696054-3726846 GCF_001890085.2 Hipposideros armiger
TCTCAGTGGGGGGAGAAACAGCATTTATTCAATGTATTTACAGAGCACCTGCTTTGTTCCAGGCATTGTGTTTGGTGCTAGGAATATAGTTTTCAACAAAATATTCAAGGTCCATGCCCTCAAAAAGCTTACATTCTAGAATCTCAAGTAAGGATTGAGGAATGTAAGTGGTATATAATTTACAAGCACATTTTAAAGAAACCTATGAGTTCCTCTCTTCAAACTTGTTATAGGAAATAAAACTTGCCCACTCCTTGTAGCTGGTAGAAGATGTTGAGAAGATAGAATAAAAGAGAAGTGTAGGTTGATAATCACTACTTAACACTCTGAGCTTCCCCTCGATTTTCCAGAAGCTTCACAAACAAATAAGTTGATGTTGCCTTTGCAAGTGAAACAGCTCATATCAAAATTTAGGAGCTCAACTGACAATAATTATGCTGGAAAATGTAATTTAGCCTGCCTAATAGAGGTGGGATTATTTCAAGGAGCTCTCATTAATGTGCTGTGCATCAACAAAGAGCAGCGTAACCTTTCTCTTATTAGATTAGTGCATGGTCTTGATGCAAAAGGCTGCTGGAATAATTCTCAGTCTCCTGTTCTAAGAAAATGAATTAAGCGCTTTGTAGAACTCTAGATGTGGAAGATGAAGTCAGTGAAGACAGAAAAGTGTGGCCACTTATTCTGAAGTCAACATTACCTTCTGTCATGTTTGCAAGTTTCATTTCTTTATTCACTTGTTTAACAAATTTTATCAAGTGTCTACTATGTGCCAGGAAGTGCTAGATGCTGGAGCTATAGTAGAAACCAAAACCAAACATAGTCCTTGTTTTCATGGTGCTTAAAATATAGCAATTGGTGTCTCCTCCACGTTTCAGGGGCATATAAGTCTCGGCAAATGTAAAGATTCAGCCTACTAAATAGATGCATTGCATGTGCAGTTATTATATAAATGGAAATCCTACAAGTCAGGGCTTCCCAGGTATATAAGACTGAACACTAATTGTTTGAGTGTCGATTTACACTTCTAAACTAAGGTTCCATGGTCCAATAAGTTTGGCAAATGCTGCTTATTCTCCTACCTCTTAAAGTTCCACAAATACCATGGAATAATAAAGCTTTGAGTAGGACTGTGATATCGGGCCTTCAGTGGCACCTCTCTGACCCTCTGTTTTCTCATCAGTCATCTGGGGGCAATAGCACCCCCTCTGTGTTAAGGATCAAGTGAGATAATATATGTGAATGACAATATGTAAGAAATGCAAATAAGAAATGTAAATGATGCTGTGTACCCTTCAAAGGTATAAGGCACTAAACAAGTGAAGTAGGATTGGATGATATAAAAGTCACAAGTGTTTTTATAATGGTATTTGTTAAGACATAATTGTATTTACAACCTGAGATTCATATAGAAATCTTTTAAATAAACATTTACTAGAATTAACAAAGGAAAGAAGAAAATTAACCTTGACACAGCACCTTTACAATTTACAGGGTGCACACAGACATCTCATTTCCTTATTCCAACAAACCTGAGAAGTGATTTAACTATCCCCCTATTACATAGATGAGGAAATTGAATGAGAATAAGTGACTTGCCAAGGGTTAGCCATGTGGAGCTGGACATGGCAACAGTCAGAACTTGAAGCACATCTTGTTCTACTTCCAGTGCCTTTGCTCTCATAGCTGCTTTTGTTCAAAACACAGCTCTCGTTTTCTCCTCCCTCTCTAACATGCTTCTACCCGTGACTGCTCCTTCTTGGTAAATGGCATCATTGTGTCTCAGGCAAGTAACCTAAGAGTCATACTGACTATCCCTCTTTTCTCACATTCCATATCCAGTTAATCAGCAAATCCTGTCAGACTTACCCTCAAGGATACATCAAACCCAAGAACTTCTCTCCACCAGCACCACACCCCCCTGGTCCAAACCACGTAATTTCTCTTCAAGAATCCTACTGCTTTCCCCCATTGCCACTCTTACTCGTCTTTCCCCTATCCACCTCCATCCCCCCTTTTTTTGTTCACATAGACACTAGAGTGATCTTTTAGGATACAAAGGGGATCGTGTAATTCTTCCATTTAGAATGTTCCAATATGCGTTATTATCAGGTCTGGAACTAGCTTCAGAATAACCTGGGTGGCCGGGGGCCTCTGGAGTCATCTGAGATGGAGCCCCAGCTCCCTTTCCGCCCTCATGCTGCGCTCACCCCTTTGCTCCCTTCAGCCCATTGCATCCTTATGTTCTGCACACAGACGCGGCATTCCTTCCTGCATTGGGGCCTCTGTGCTGTGTTCCCCTCTGTGCTTCGTCCCCAGGTCTTCGCATGGCTCATCTCACTTGATCCAGGCCTCTGCTGAAATATTACCTCTTTAGACCATCATTCCTCACCCTGCTGTGGTTATCTGCATAGACTTGTCGCTACATGAAAATGTATAACGTATTTAACTTACTGTTTTCTTTCTTTCCCACTAGAAAATAAGTGTCATGAGTGCCCTGAGAGCCTTGTCTTTTTCACCACTGTATTCTCAGTGCCTAGAACATTATAGGCACACAATTTCTGGAATAAATAACTATGGAAACCCTGTTTTTTAAGTTGTGGAGTGAACCCTGGTTTGGAAATAGGAAAACCTTAGACTCACTTGATGACATTCCCAGTCTGTCACCTTGCACAGGTCATGTACCTTCAGCCATTAATTTGGAGTCTGCTTTTGTTATCCACGAAGTTGGGACAACAAGGTGATAGAATTGGGGGGTGGGGTGGGTGAGGATTAAATGAGCAAATGAACTTGAATCCTTTGAAAATAGTAAGGTGTTGCAGGCATGGAAAAGAAGCCCTTATGTAACTTTCAGAGCCTGATCCCCCCAAGGGCAGCACTGGTAGGGAACTGACATAGATCCTTCTCTGTAGTGTATCTCTGCAGCTCTGTACCCTTAAGGCTTGGCAGACGCTGCCCTGGCAATGTTAGAACCATAACCCTAGGAGGCCCTTTCATTTATCCCCAAACTCTGGCCTAAAGAACAGCTGGCCCAAGCCATGTGGTTCCCAAAAGACCATGTGAAATAATGCTTATGCATCATAATTTTTGCTAAGGACCAACTAATATTAGGGTACCTAGGGGCAGTTCACTTAGGCAGGGCTATCTTAATGATGGAAAAGCCTTCTGTTGGTTATTCTTCGTCTCGTTTTGTTTCTTAGAACATGCCAAGTTGTGTTTAAATAAATGAGTAACGCTGTCATTACAAAATCCAGATCTAACCTTAATGCTGGTTAGAACGAGAAAGCCTCGTCCAGTGCAGTTGCCAGACTGATTGAAAGGAACTGACCTCGTCTTAAACACTGTGTGTCCTCCAGGTGGTCAGGAGTCCTTTTAGAAAGTCATCCTCTTTGCTGTCTTCTGCCCCTGGCCACTCGGCCTCTGTGGGGATGTAAGTAGTGCCAACCTCCCTCTCCTCGCACCTCCTCTAAGGAGCCACCTTTCTCCCGCCTGACCAGTGCAGGCACTTGTCATCCTGAAACATTTCTTTTCACGATGGAAGCTGACAGGTAATGCAGTAAAAATTTCGAATTGCTCTAAGTTGTGTTGTCACTTGTAGCACGGATCCTACAGCAATGAAATTTCTTCTTAGATAAGTAAAATCTAGTCAGTCACACAAAAGACGGACAGGGAGATGGTTTCTTCATGAAGAGGAGAGCTGGACTATTCCACCAGCCTAACCTGCTGCTCTTTCTCCTCCCAGGTTGGGAGGAGGTACCGAGGGGAGCTGTTACCTGCTCCTGGAGACAGCCTGACTGGCTGAGACAGGTTGAAGTACCAAGAGAAGCTTCAATAGTGGAGATTAGGGCCCTGAAGGGTGCATGTCTTCCAGCCTCCACGCAGGTCCTTCAGTTCTTTCTGAACTGCCAGTCAGGTTACCAGTGTTGGCTCTCTGTCAAGATGATGAGTGGGGGAAAAAAGAAGAACTGATTTCCTGTGATAGTAATCAGAAAAATTATAATAGAATCCACTTACTGAATACTTACTAAGTGCCTGGTAAGTGCTAAGCACTTTACACGTGAATACTGACCTGGGCTTGGAGGCTTTGTGTTAGTGGTAACCTTTCAGTTGCATAAAAGAGGTGTGCTAATGTTAGTAGTTAAGGGGAAGTTACTGTAAGAATGCTCAGGTAAGTGATGAGGGCCTCGAACAGTCTCAGCCTCCTTACAGACCTGGGGAGACATCATTCCGGATCTAGTGTCACACTGATGGCCAGTGTCCATGCTGCCTCTTCAGTGGCAGCTCCTGATGCTGTCCCTGTAGTGCTCTGCTATTGTGGAGACTCAGCTGCATGTCTGCTGTGTAATCTGTACACTCCTATGTTCTTTTCAAGGTCCAACTTTGTTTTCTCCTTCCATGAATCCTTCTTTGAGCCTCTAGTTTTTATAGTTCGGTTTTGGACTTAAGCGCTTTCTCCTCTATTTTATCATTATGTATATGCTCTATCATGCCAGCAGCCTGTGAGATTCTGAATGGCAACATGTGTACTTGATTTTTCTTCATCTCACCAACACACAGCAGGTCTGTTGCTCTATTTGCTAACTATACTTTGCCATATTTCAATCTTGGAAAATGGGGCTCATGACCATTGGCCAGTCCTTAGATGATAGTGATCATGGCCATAGTAGCTGACACCGAGTGAGGGCTAACTGTGTCAGGTGCTGTTATGAGTGTTGTGTCACGGTTCCATTTAATCCTTAGGTATCCTCATGGGGAAGAGGCTGTTTAACCCCCATTTTCCAGATGAGGGACATTTTAAATGGAGAGAGGAAATAATTGGCCCAACGTCACACAGCCAGTTAATGGTAAGGAACCAGGGTTTGAACCAAAGCCATCTGGCTGAAGAGTCTATGGTCTTAGCCACCTCTCTGCTGCCTTCTTCAAATCACCTTTGTAGGCTCGCACTAAAATGAATGAATGAATGAATGAAAATAGATAGTAAATAAATGAGTAATAGTTCCTCTATGCACATCTGCTCTACAGAGGGATTTTAATCTAACTATTCAGGGTTAGTTTCTTTGCTGTTCTCATTTAAAGCTACACACACGCCCTGCCTGCTGTTGGAGCCTTCTGAGAGGGGCAGGGGTGCAGCAGGGAGCGCTATGGAGGGAGTACACCGTGCTCTTAGGGCTGTGGCAAAAGAACCCCTGGACAGACTGGATGGGGCTCTTTTTCAGTCCTTGGCAAGTGATGGGCTGCAGAGGTGCTTTCGTGACAGCGGCCACTCTTAGAACTTCAGACATATGTGTCTTGTGCATAAGATTGGAAAACAGCGGCCTGTCTGAGCCCGCAGCAGTGCAGGCTGCTGTCTGCAAAGTCAGGGTGCCAACTTAAATGTGTCATCCTGAGATATTTCCCAAAATAGACACTTTTTGTGCTTACTCCCTTTCTTCTTTTGAAACAGTCTGTCTAGAAGGCGTTTCTCTTCCTCCCTGCCTTTGAACAATAGGGCTAGGAAGAAAGAAGTGGTCTCCTCCTTCAAAAGTTATGTCTCCATCAGACCTGAAAGTTGTTTAACATTCCGCTTTTGCCTCTGGAATTCTGAGTCAAAGTAAGGACAACTCAAGCCATGCTTCTGGCTCCCTGAGGACTGGGAGTGAGAAGCGTGAGCCCTTGCCCCGAATCTACCATCACCAGTCACAGCGAGTCTGCTGAGCCTTGACCAGTGCTTAGCCCACTGAGGGAATGGACTACTTGCCTGCGAGTTGCTTACCACCAAGGGGAAATGGCAGCGGCTAGTCAAGGTTATAATGTTGGGTTGTCAGAAAAGACATGACATATTTTTTCTCTGTTTTTCGTTGCAAAAATGTATCATGACTTTCCCGACAACCGAATATAATACATGAAATAATCAGACAACAGTAAGATAATACATGATTAAAAACCAAATGTGTTTCAAACTCTGACAGTTTTAAGAGTTCTCAGAATCCGTGTGATGCACTGGTTCAAGAATACGGGCTTTGGAGTCAGAGGCTCTGGGTCTGAATTCCAGTCTCATCACCTTCTAGCTGTATAACCTCAGCTCTACTGTTTAAACTCCCAAGGCCTTAGTTTTCTGATCAGCAAAATGGAGATGATAATAGTGTCTAAAATAAGGTTACTGTGAGGATTAATGAGATCATTATTATACATTCAGTAAAAAAATAACGTCTGACAGTTGGCTTTGCGAACTCATCCTGGAAAAAGTGCTACATGCCTCATTGCTGAATATCACTATGGTCACCTTCAAAGTACTCCCCTTGGGAAGCTATGCACTGACACCAGCGCCTAGTCCACCCTTCAAATAATTTTGGAACTCTTTTTCTGGAATGGCCATCAGAGCTGTCGTCGTATTACCCTTGACGTCCTAAATGTCATCAAAATGTCTTCCTTTCAATATTTCCTTTATCTTAAGGTAAAGAAAGAAGCCATTGGGGGCCAGATCAGGTGAGTAGGGAGGGTGTTCCAATACAGTTATTTGTTTACTGGCTAAAAACTCCCTCACAGACAGTGCCGTGTGAGCTGCTGCATTTTCGTGATGCAAGAGCCATGAATTGTTGGTGAAAAGTTCAGATCATTTAACTTTTCCACGCAGCCTTTTCAGCACTTCCAAACAGTAAACTTGGTTAACTGTTCGCCCAGTTGGTACAAATTCATAATGAATAATCCCTCTGATATCAAAAAGGTTTGCAATATTGTGTAGCAAGTTTGCGAACTTAATTGTCAGGCCTCGTGTATCTATCGAGTGACTTCTTTGCAGGCACTGTTATAAGTGCATGGGATATTGAAATGCTGGGGAAGTCTCAGTGATAAGAACATTTATTTCTCTCACATCCTACATGTCCACTATGGCTCACCTTTAGCTCTGCACCCTTCTCCTTCATTCTAAGACCAAGGGAACAGAGCAGCCCCTGTGTGAGACAGGCTGGCAAAGGGAAAAAAAGCAGGGACAGAACTGTGCAGCCCACCCCTTAGAGCAGGGATCACTGCTGAGGCAGAGTGAGAAGTGATTTCAGAGGGAGAAAAGTCCCAAATGCCTAGAAGATTCAAACGTTGCAATGATTCAGATGAAAGATCTTGAAGTTCTAGACTTGAATAAGAACAGTAACAGTGGGGAGAAAAGAATAGGTGGAGGGAACATGGAGAGGACTCTGTGAGTATTTGAGGAAGGAAGAAGAAAGATGGAGCTAAATCAAGAGCACCGGCTGCCTAGCCTAGCTGTGCCCCTCCTTAGTTACATAAACAAGTCATTGAATCTCTCCGGGCTTGAGTTTGAACCCTTGTAACACGAGAGACCTGCATTCACTGTGCCCCTCCCTGAGCCTCCTTCCAGCTCTGTCCCTCTGTGGCTCTACAGCTCCCACAGACAACTGCAAGTGGTGCTGTTGGGAGGAAAGGTTGGTTTGGAAAGATGCTACAATAATTATTTGGCATTAGGGGTATGTGCCTTTCTTCTTTCCCTTTGCTCATAGCCTCACTTTCTCCTTGGCTTTGTTGTAAATCCAAAAATGAGATAGAATTTATTTTTCATCTCCTAAATGGGATCCTGGGAACACACAGGGCCTTGAGGTCATGGGACTAATGGAGCCTTGAGTACAGTGGTTCTCCAGCATCTTTGGTATACTGGAATGTTTATATGCTCTCAGCATGTTCCATGTTACGATCACATCACCATGTCAGCCTGGGAGTCTGGGGGAGAAGCCATATTTTCCCCCACCCCCACAGCCGTAGCATTAGAAACTTCTGCCAACTCCACCTCCTTCTCAGTGGCATGCCTCTGCCTCTCTCTTATCCTTTACTTTTCTTTGCCTTGGGATAAGGACAATGGATAACTTGTCTGATTGGTGAGATTGGCAGTCATTTGGCCTCTCTTCTCTTTTGTGCAGGGTAAATGCGTTAACACTCACTGCACTGAAAAGACAACATGGCTGTATCTTTCTCCTCTTTTGCTTTCCTGGATCACTTGGTTTGGGCAGGAGGGGCCATCCTTGCTCTTCTGCTCTCCATTGCAGTAAGCAGCTTAGGAAGGAATTGCCTCTGATGGACCCAGATGGATCTTTGTTCCAACTTCCCCATCACTGACTAGATGAGTAAATTAAGTCACTCCTTCCCTGGGATTCAGATAACTGAGCCAGTGGGAGAGGCGGCCCGAGGCACCTGCTGTAGCCTCAGACACCAGTCCATCTCAGTCAGCCCTGTACTTTATTAACTGGGTCTCCATTAACAAAGGTTGATCAAAGTTGAGCTCCTTAAGTCTCTGTGCTCCTTGTTTGAAATTGGAGAATACCATGACCTTCAGCAGAACCCTTTCAACATCATGTCACAGTTGTTAATGGCTTTTCTCCCCCTTGTTCAGCTTTGCAGGTAGAAAAGTAGTGACTATTAAAGAGGAGACAGTTTTTTGCCATGCACCATAAGAAGTAGTTTGCAAAACTGAGTTGCCATCAACCAGCGTCTGCTTGACCCATAAACTCTGTTTCCAGGAAACTCAGTCCAGCTCCGTATGATGGCATCCTAACCATTTCAGGATAAATGCTGGGCTTGTACTTTCTTTAGATGGTCATTTCAGTTAAATGATTACTTTGACTTTTCAGTATTAAATTTATTGTATAATATGAGCTCAACAAAGATGAGAGCTGTGCTTAATAGTTTGAAGGTTTTTAATCTTCCTATCCCCACCCCCATCCCATATCCCGTGCACTATTTTGAAATACAACTTTTTAACTGGCAGATATGTAAATTCTGACATCATATTGGTACCTTTTTTTTTTAATTCAAATTAGAGGCGCATTCAGTTGAAATGGTTAAATCAATTTGTGTGCATAGTTGTAACCCCAGTTGATTTGTTACAGAAAAATTTTAAATCTTAATTATGTTTTCTAGGACCTTTCCCATGAGACAAAGCTAATGGGCATTGATTTATTCTACCAGCATGTGTGCCAGCCACAGTGCAAGACACAACAGAGATAAAGAATGAGCCATGGGCCCTGCTCTCAAGGCACTTGTAGTCCAATTGAGAAATGAAACTCATGAGCAAAAAATTATAATATGAGAACCCACATAGAGAAATGTGTTAATTGCTATGGGAGGCAGAGTAAAAAGTGACTAATTCTCCCTAGGAAATCGGGGGGATTTCACAGATGTTGACCCATCCAAGCCAGTGACCTGAACAGAGCCATACAACAGTAAGTTGATTGGTGGAGGGTGGAGAATGGACTTCATAATAGTAAGATCTGTTGGTTACAAGGGGATTTTGAACCATGGTTCACAAGGGGCAAGTGTGTACTCTATCACTATTTAAGTCCTTTGTCGGCATCGTGCTTAATTTTGAAGAAGGGAGCTTTGCCAATATTTATCCTCCTGGTTCTTAAAAGAGCGTGGGCATAATACAAATAAACTTGGCATATGTTGAGGCGGCCATAAGTAGGGCTTTTTCGACTTAGAAGTTTCATTCATTCATTCATTCCCTCTCTTTCTGTGCAATCTAAATAGAAAGAGATGTAATTTTTTTCTAAACCATCTTCTACTCTCTGAGTTGTTTTCTAACTGTGGCTCCTGTTTCTTACTGTATTAGTCAGAGACTGTTTGATTGTAAGGAACAGAAATCCACCCAAACTAGTTCGGATAATGCAGGGGGGATATGAAGAGGAAATGGTACATTTCGCCGGACCCAGTCAAAGGAAGCCTTTCTGAGCCTGGTGGAGATGGGAATGGGAATTGGTCAGGATAGGCGGTCGCTCTCCTAGTCTCCATTCTTTTCTTTGGTTCCTTCTCCTTCCTGCTTCACTCTCTGCCCCGCAGAGCAGCCTCCTCTATTTACTTCTGTCTCTCCTGTTCCCTCCCCTGGCACTGCTCTGGTCCCAGCTCTATAGCAGTTCTTCTGATGCAGGATTCAGTATTGCTTCACCACAGAGAGAACCCAGCCAATTTCATGTCTGTTAATTAGCTGTCCTTTTGTTAGGTTTTCATATCTCATCTAGTCAGCTACAGTAAAAAGAAAAGGTGTGTGGTGGGGAGGAGTCTTGTGGTTTATAGGGCTTCTTCTCCCTAAGATGGGGGCAGGGCAGGAGGGTAAATCGGAAAAGATGGGAAAAGTTGAATAATATTCCACTATACTGCCTTAAAATGGCAAACTGTAGTGTATAATCTAAGATGACAATTTCGTGTTTCCTAACACAGTTATTTCAATAGTTAGACAACAGAGTACTCCTAAGTGCCCAAATCTATTGTCCATCCCAGAACAAGTTCCATTTCTTACACACCTAGCATTTCACAGATAAACGGAATAGTGATCATTCAACCAGCATATGTCTCCTAACAGCACCTGTCTTCCTCATTTGCTGTGTGTGGCCTCTTACAGGCCAGGGCATATGAGAAAAACCATGAATTTGAAGTCACTGGAATTAGTTCCATCTCTTGCTAATTTGGTGACCGTGAACTAGTTCCAACTTCTTAGAGCCTATTTGCGGATTCACAAAATGGGGCTGACTTGTCCCTCACCAGCCACTAGGTACCTGTGAGGAACACATGATGAATATGTGTCGGAAGGTTTTGTGCATAGTAAAGCACTATACAGATGAGTTCAGTTGTTAATAAACTATGTAGAGGTGAGGACAAAGATAATAGGCTTTTATTTGACATTTAGCATGTGGTACTGAGACATAGACCCTCTCTCTGGCCTCCCCTCACCTAAGGCATGCTGTGGCTTTAGGGAAGACTCACAGCACACCAGATTCCTGGCTCTCCAGCTCTAAATCTCACGCACTTGCAGTTCTTTGAATAAAAGGTGTAATGGAAGGTAGTGCGTGCACGCTCCTCCATTAGTGTGCATATCACCATGGCTCTTAGTCCTGAAAGACTATTGCTCGTGTTTCAACTGGAACTATTTAAATCATAATAATAGTATTAAATGGGCTGTTATCTGGAGCGCTGCTTTTAATTAGATGGTGATGGTGGGAGAAAAACATGGATCACAAATTACTCCCATTTTGCAAATGAGTAACAGAAGCTAGATAATTTGTTGAAGGTCACTCAGTAAGTTGAAGAGCTAGGATTCAACCCAGCTCTGCCTGACTCCCAGCCCCACATTTTCCCCATTACACCTCACTACCCAGATCATGGAGCCCGCTTGTTCAGTCCAGTAATGTCTCATTGGGGCCCTCAGATCTCAAGGGGACCTGTGAGGATAGGAAAAAAAGCCTGTGAGCTATTTTTAGTATTTTTAAAGTGTAATGGGAAATTTTACATTGAGCTGCGACAGGGGCAGGGTATGTTAACTGTTCCCCATGGTGACCTAATTTGTCAGTTATTGATTATTTAATTCATGTAAGAAAACTAATTAAATATTCAAAATGCTGTTTGTTAGACACAGAGTTTCAAATCCTGAAGCCCATGGACAGTAAATGGGGATGGGTGGTGGTAAAATGATTGTGAAATACAGTCTGATCCAAAGACCACCAACTGATGGGTCCTCGGCTGACTTTGGCCTAAGGATGTGTTCTGTATGGCTCATAATGTGCTTTTTCAGTTTGTGAATACTGATCAGCACTTCAAAATTAGATTTCACATCAAACAGCAGATTGTTTTTCATCTTTTGAAAATTCAAAAGTTCTGTCAATATTGGGTCCGTATATTTCCCCATGACATTGTCCGCCTGGCCCCTTAAGTGGGGCATGCACTTTCCAAGTCACCAGCCTCCACCTGGCCCAATTCATTCACTCACATAATGCACCAGGCCGCTGTAAACATTTGAGTCTGTGATGCCTGCGCTAGGTCAGACTCCTTACTGTGGTGCTTGGTTATAGAGTCAAACCCATTACCTGTCTGCCTTTCATCACTCACACCTTTTGTACTGTAGACAGGTTTATGTCTTGGTCTTTGTATGTTGTTATTTTACGATCTTTCTTGCAGCCTTTTCTGTTTGGCTCTGCTATTGAAAACAGGAGCCACATTCTCATCACTTCAACAAACCTTACTTGCATTGATTAGGGGACTGGGAATGCAAAGACGAGTAAGGCAGAGCTCGCACCCTGAGAAGAGTTAATTCATGCAAACACCTAGCACCCTGATAAGCACCAAGTGCACATTCAAGACCTGTATGCTAGAGTATAGTGATTAACGGAATGGGGTTTGGTGTCATGGAAACCTAGATTGGATGCTGGCCCACCATCTTGCCCACTTAGGCAGTTTGTGGACTCTTCAGCCTCAGCTTTCTTGTCTGTAAAATGGGGTAGTCATAGTGCCTGAGGGGTGCAATGAGGATTGAATGGCCTGAGGCACATAGGTGGTTAGGCACAGTGTTTAACGTTTAGTAGCTGCCAGTGTAAGGCTAGACACACATGTAGTGGCACTCAGTTGATGCTTATTGAATGAACAAATGAATAGGTAGAATGCATTAGTGTAGGGAATTAATTGTGTTCAAATAGGCAAGGATGGTGGCACAGAAAGGGTCTCCAGAAGGCCTGGAGACCACAGATGTTTCATGGCTTTGAATGCTCTAGTTTCGATGAGACTAGTGGAAGCTCATGTTGTGGCAGAATCGACACCCAAAGTGCTTTAAAACAGGTTTATTAGCTTACCTTTGTTGAAAAACACCAGCCCCAGTTTAATATAAGTTGATATAAGATTGGGAAGCAAGGAATAAATCTCTCATAGTCTTGCAAGGTAGACTCATGCTCAGTGTCTTGAGAATGTACTCAGGACTTCACAACTGGCCTGATACAGCAGGTTGAAATTTCTCTGAGGAATCATTGCAGTTGCTAAGGTGACTGCTAGGATGGTTGAAAGCATTAGGTCCTTTTCCCAGGGCTTCTTGATTGCTGCTTCTTTTTACAGCCTTCAGGGACAGGCAGAGGGGAACTAATTTATTTACTGTGTGCCATCACTATCTCATTTAATTGTTACACTGATCCTCTGAAACAGTGTGCCATACAGGTGACAAGACTGAAGCTCAGAGAGATGAAGGGATATGTCCCAATTCCTGTACGTCTTGTAAAGGACAGGACTGGGACTGGCTTTTTCATAATTTCACATAGCCTCCCAAAGCCACCCTCACCACCTCTGAGATATGATGGCCGTCAACCCCATCCTTTCTCCCGCTCCCTAAGGGAAACTCAAGCAAAGGCCAGCAAATAGCTGAGTGAACACACACTGCCCACTTTCTTTTTATTCACTTTTAACACATGTTTATTGAGCACCTACATTATGCCAACTACAGCTCTTGTTGCTGAGGATGTAGCGTGAACAAGACAGATGAGATCCCTTCTCTGGTGGAATTTAATTCTTGTGGGAAGAGATAGACAAAAAAATGAAAAAATAATTTCAGATATCAGTGTTAGGAAATGAAACGGGGTGATTTGACAGGACACTGGTGAAAAGAAGTTGTTATAGATAAGGTGTTCATAGAAGGGCTATGAAGGTCACTTTCGAGCCAGCCAAGCAGAAATGGGCACGGGGTGCGTTACAGGCAAAGGGAACAGGGAGTTCAGACTGGAGGCTGGACACTGGTGACTTCACAGGAAGACCACTTCACCTTTTAGACTTTTTAAAAATGTCATGCTCATAACAGTGATTTGTAATCTGAACGATAATATTACATCATTTGATGTTGTTATTGTTCTGGGTATTTTGGCAGCGGGGCTAGTAATCTTACTTCAAGAGGGCTGTGCTCTATACAAGTCATGGAGATAGGAAGAGAGAGGACAGAGAAGTTTACATTGTTTCCTGACAGAGGACCACACACCGTAGGCTTAGGAGCTGCACTGCCTTCAGGGATGGTGAGGGCGCAGACATGGCAGAGTCGGCAGGAAGCTTCCAGAAGGCCTGGTCACACACAGACGTTGCTCACACACCTGGAAGGCAGCCGCTGCGTGATGTGAACATTTGTTTTGGTGCCAAATGGGAGGATGTCTTTAGTTATCACAAGAGGTAAATTCTAAAATTACAAAGAAAGAAATAAAATTATTTTTGTGTAGCTAAGTATGAACTAAATATACAGAATACAATAACTTAGGGAGTAGGAGTAGGAATAGGGGAATGTCATGAACTCAAACAAGGATCAAGTGGAATAACTTTTTAGACAATAAAAATCACTGCCTAGCCCTATGCTTCGCAACCTAGCCTCCAAAAGTAGTAACAGGAATTAGAAAGCTATTTGCAGTTTCAAAACTATGAATGGAGGATAATAAGGCTACACAGGCTATTATTTACTTCATGTCCTTTCAGATCATTCCTTTGTTGGCTTATTCAGTATTCCAACAAATACTTAATGAGTTATCTACTATGCACCAAGTATTATACCAAGTGCTAGGAAAATGTTTAAATGGCTGAAATAGGGATCCTTGTTATTGAGACATTTTAACCAACTGGTGAGGCAAAGAGACAAGGAAATGGATGATTACAAAACGGTATAACATCTACTGATAGAGGCGTTTATGGGGTGCTTTGAGAAGTCCAGCGGGCTGGGGAGTGCTAACTCAGCTGGGGATGGGGTCTTGGAAGGCTTCCGAAAGGAGACATTACTAAATCTAAGTTTAAAGGGCACATAGAAATGAGCCAGATTGGTCCAAGGGAATGCTCTCCTTGGCAGAGAAAAGATGATATTATTTATATATAGGGCTTTTAATTCCCCCAGAGTACTTATACATTGTATTAGAATTGTGTTCAGTTTTGAGTTAAGAGAAAACCCTGGTGTCAGTAGCTTCAGCAGAGGTTTATTCGTCTCACATAAGTGTGGAGGGAGATGACTGACTGCTGGCATAGGTTCAGGGGCTAGTGTCAGGACTGCCTGTGTCTCTGAGACCCCCTGAGCGTTTCCTTCCTGCTTGTTGCCTCGTGATTGAGAAAGGGCTGCAACTCGGTGTACTGTATCCATGTTCAAACACGAGGTCAGAAGAAGGGCTGCATCTCCATTGGTCAGAAAAGTAAATACTTTGCTGAGGAACATTACCCCCCCACACACCCCACCCCCACCACACACACACACACACACACACACACACACACACACACACACCACACCACACCACCCCACCCCACCCCAAAAGGCTTATCCTTCTGTGTCATGGGCTTGAACTGGGCTACAGCCGCCGCCGCTGCCCCCCCCACACACACACACCCTGTACTACAGGCTTTGTATTCAAATACTAAACTCTTCCACCTTCCAGAGCAGAAGACAGCAAGGAGAGTGAGTTGAGAATGAATAAGTCAGCCAACCGTTAATATCTGCCAAACACATTTCATTTCACTTGGTCCTTATAACAAGCCCCTAAAACAGGAAGAGCAGATATTAGCTCTACAGAAGAAGAAACTGAGATTTAGAGAGCTAGGTGATGCCTAAAATCACAGAGCTGTACCTTTATTTAGTGATAACAGAAAAACAAAAGCGCGAATGTTGACTGTATGCATATTACACAGCAGACTGTATGCTGAGTGCTTTACATATATTCCCTCACTTCCTCCTGGGAGGTAGGCTGTCCCGACTTTATATAATAGATGAGCAACGTGAGGCATATGGACAGACAGGCGTAACTGCCCGGGATCACAAAGCGCGCACGTAGCAGAGCCAGGATGCAAACCTCAGTTCTCCAGAGGCCGGCCTCTTCTACCTTTAGACTCTCGTGACTTTGCCCCTGCAGCTCCGGTAAACGTGCCTTCTCACTAACACTGCCTAGAGCCCTTGAAGCCACCCTGTGCCCGGTAGTCCCCCTGATTTATTTGACACACTCGTGTCTTCATCATTGCTTTTATGGACACAGAATCCAGCAACACATTATTTCAAATGTCCTGCCATTATGAATGCATTTCCTTTCATTGTAATAGCACTGACCATAATGAATACATTATGTATGTATCCGTGCAGATGTCACTGGTGTTTGTGATGCTACACTCTAATTTATGTTAGAAAATGAACACTTAAAAGTATTTCCCAGGCTCCATTCCTCCCGAGGAGATGAGGGGCACCCTGTGTGTGCATGTGCTTTTGCATGTGTGCAGCAGATAGAATGTGCTGGTCAGAGTGACTTGTATGCCTGAACTGCAAGCCTGGCCCTTTCCCGGAAGGGCACGTTGGAGGTAACTGGCTGTGCATATCAGCAGAGTTGTGCAAGCAGGTTTCTTTGTGAATGGGTGCTTGGGCTGACTTAATGGGCACAAATAGCAGTCAGATTTCATTAGCAAGAGGAGAAACCCATGCTTATTGAGGAGGGATCGAGGTTTGGGGGCACCCCAAGACGATCTTGCCTTCATGTGCACAACCAGCAATGTTGCTCATGTGCTTGGTGCCAGCAATCACCCCGTCAAGTGAGCCACACACTGCACAGCCTTTCTGAGATTGGGGGCGACTCGTTAGACAGAGGCCCACTGGGGACAGAATGTGCTCGGTCTGGGATTAGCTATGTGAACCGATATTTATGGCAAGTGTCTGTCTGTGAAGCAGAGGGATGAAATCAAAGAGTCTGCAATGCGAGATTGTGGTAGAATGTAGCGTAGCTTCTTTGTGGAGAGGCTGGGGTATTCAGCTATCCAAGAAATGGCTTGCCCTCTGCTTAAAACAATATGTGAGCCTCTCTGTCCAGAGGGGATTCTTGGGGTGGTGTTTTCTTAAATATTTCTATGCCAAGCTTACCCTTATCAAGGCTTGGGATCTTAGCAGTTAGAGGGTACCTGGAAGATAACCTATAAGACGCAATATTATGACTCCTCATTCAAGGAAATTAAAAAGGAGGCGATGTGGTGGTTTGTATAATATAAGAGGATCCTAGATTTCTATAAAATCCCAAATGTTTATGCCACATCTATTCCAGCTAAATGTGTTAAATATGTAGGAGTTGCCCCTTAATAAGAATTGGCTACTCAGTTTAGGATTACAGACTCAGTAATTACAAGGCAAATTAGAGGAGGAATAGAGGTTGCAAACTGAACTTAGAATGGGTGTGTCTCCGTGTGTATATGAGTGTGTATATGTATGTGTGTATGCACATAAATGCAGGATGCACCTATATTAGTGAGGCTGGAAATAGTTTGTGTGTTTAATAAGAAAGGGCAAGACCCTTTCTAAAATTTGGCTTGAAAGAAAGCAAGATTTCTCTCTGTGGCTCTAAGTGATATTAAACCTTACCAGCTTTTTATTGCTGAAAATCTACAATCAAAAACCGAGGCTGTGGAATTTCATTATCTGTCCTTTTCTGTTTCATCAGGAGTGCTTTTTCCTCTCCATCTCCAGAGCCTTAATTTTTACACAGTGCATCACCTGACTCTTCTGTCAATACCTGAAAAACAGACTTGACGGAATTCATTTTCCCAAATCTACCTAGAAGTATAAGCCCAAATCAGACCAGTGCAGCAACCTTACAGAAGTGACTGTTCTTTGCTTCCTTCATGGCAAAAAGCTACTATCACTTCTTTTACTGAAAAGTTTACTGTTTTACAGGAAATGCTGTGGAACCAAATACGCTGTGTGGGGGATTAGTTAAAACACAAATGAATCTAGCTCTGAGTTGAATCTCTGAGCCCCATATTGTCCATTCTTGCAAATTCAAATGGCAATAGTGCCCACTGTTTCCTCTCAAAGAGAACAGCAAGAGGCAAACGCTTTCGGCCTCTGCAGGCCTGGGCAGCCTGCCCCACTGCGCACCCCTTTCCTCAGGGCAGTGATTGGAAGCACATTTTTTCGCCCTGGGGCAGGGTTAGTCTGGCTTCAACATAAAAATTCTCTGAAAGGACTGCAGAAATGAGGATGGAAATAGGAGCTGTCTCTTGCAGCACTGGCTGTGGGTTTCTGTGGACAGAGAGCAGATGACTCAGTTACCACCGGAGCCGCTTTGTTAGAAGAGCAGGAGACGAAAACCTGAGAAGGACCCCTGAGTCTCTGTGCCCTTCCTGGGGTCAGAGCAAGGAGCCCGGGAGAGGACCCAGTACCAGCCTGATTCTCCTGTTCGCCGCGAGCTGCTCAATTAAGCTGGCAGGCAAGCCTGGCAACCCCCAAACTGCCCTCCCGAGGAGCTGCCCATCTCAAGCGAGTTCCCTGACAAATGTGCCTTCAGAGGACTGGATAACAAGGAGCAAAGCCATTTGCATTAATTCATCCCACACTTGTCTTTCCACTCCTAAAGTGCTCAGGGTTCCCACCATATGTATATATAGTATAAGTTTCTAGTCTCTAGATAATTGTGTTTATAGTGTGCTCTAAGATGACTGAGCCGCAAAGGAAGCGACTAGCCCCGTAGAGAAGGTGGCCCTCTCCTTCCAGAACTCAAGTTGTCTGTGCTGCTACTGCCATTCTTTTGTTGTCATTGCTCTTAGCCATGAAACAAACTCAAGACTTAAAAGTTTTTCAATAATAAATAGCACCTACTGAAAGAGAACAAGTTGATGCTAAACCTGTGTGTGTGTTTTCAAAAACTGCTTCTCTGAGATGAAATGGAAAGTATAGTGATAGCTATCATTTATGAAATATTTACCTTGTGCCAGATAAAATATTGAGGAGGGTCTTAATGGGGTACCTTATTTAGTGTCACAGCTACTCTGTTCCACAGGTTTCATTGGACCCATTTTACCGATGAGGATACTAAAGCTCAGAAGGGGAAGTGTTTCCCAGGGTTACATTATCTACTTATCTCAGTTCCAGTCCTTTCCTTTTAGATGATTATTGACAGAAGACTGAAGAATGATTCCGTCAGAGACTCCATCAGCCCACTTAACGATACATGGGTTTCCTCTTCCTTTAACCAGTGCCAGTAAAGGCCATGTGCCTTTCACTGGCTGTAGTACCCGATTAGCTCAGAAGTAACAGCTACTGACAGGTAGGTCAGAACGATGCAGACTTGGCAAGGATTCTTTTTGGGAGGAAGAACATTGGCTTTGCAATTAGACAAACCTGGGCTCCAAATGTGGCGGGCTCTGATCCTTCTGAACCCCGTTTCTACCTCTAAAAGGGGAGTCATGATGTCCTCTTCACAGACGTGCAGTCCAAATGGGAGGAGAGTTTATATATAAAGACCTATTGTAATGCAAATACCTATTGTAATGCATGCTCACTGAATACTTTTCTTAAACCGCATAGTTGTTTCAAATGTCATTTTACTCTGTGTTAGCCAAAGTTTTCCCTGGCACCCTGAAATGTGTTGGCCCAGCAGGAGAGTGGCTGAAAGATATAGTGTTCTGCAGTTTCCCCAAGGCAGGTCCATTGCTTAGAACCAACTTTGCTTTTTATGGCCCGTTTTTCCCTCTAAGTAGGAGGTGGGCTGCTGCTTTGTCTTCTGCCCTCCCTATCCTAGGGCTCTCCCCAGAGTATTCTCTCACCTCCCTTTTGTGATTCCCTTAAGTGCTTTTAAGGGCTGCTTGACACTAGAAAGGAATTCCCAGCAGGCACTCAATTTGTAATCACTGCTTGTTGCTCGATGTGAACTTGTGGCTGACCTCTGGGAAGGCAGTGAGGACTGGAGGAGGAAGGCAGGCCCTGCTCCAGCAAAGCACACATGGGTCCCTGAGCAGCTGGCAGGCAGCTGGAGGGGTGGCTCTAAAGAGTGCTTTCACACCTTCTGCACCTCTGTCCGGTGTGTCTGGAAGTGTGATACTAGGTAGAGGATTATGGTATGAGTCAACTCCCACATTCTTAAACAACATCAACCAAAACAAAACCCATAATTAAACACAGGGCAGTTAAGTTTCAGCAGCGCCTGTGCTATCACCACGAGGGGAAATGCAGCCCATCAGGAACCAACCAGCTGTGATTCCACAGCCTGCCCCCTGGGGACTAGACTGCTCCCCACTGTTTTAACCTTCAGTGACTGTCTTTACCAAGGAGGAGGTGACTGAGGTACAGGAAGTGGGGCTAAAATGCAAACCTCTTATACCTCTGTTTCACAAGTCTTAGACACACAGCTGCTGACCAGGGTTGTAAGTGACAGTCACAATACATTCCCTGGAGCAGCAGCAGCTCACTGGAGGGAAAGCCGGCCCACACCGGGTTAACAGCACCACAGGACACACCTGTGGTAGCTGGCCATCACTGCCAGAAAACTGGATTTCACATTAAGTGCTGCATGCCCAATCTTGTGTGACGCTCACGAACATCGCCAGGACTTCATAAAGAGGCCTCCAGTGCCCACCGCTGTCACCTTCTGTCTCCATCCTGAACTCGGCAGTCCTGCTCGCTGGGCACTCCACTTCCTAGCCTTCCTGGCCCTTCTGAAGTTCCAACTTTGCACGGAGTTGTTAATTGTCTGTGGACAGGACCCTCGGCGCAAGGCTGCCCCTCTTCTCCAGCTCCGACTCCAGCTTTGCCTCCATGGCATTGTTCACACATTTCCTCTTACCTAGGCTGCTCCAAGCTCTCGCCTGGTCTCCCCAGCCCTCAGGGTCCTACCTTTCCACCACTCCCCATGAGCAGTATAACCTCTAAGCTCCCCTCGGCCCTCCAAGCAGGACCCAGATCTGTGAGTCTGAGAGGTGAAGGATGAGGCGTCAGCCTTCATGGAAGACTAGACTTAAAGGCTGGTTTTGATTTGGGTAGAGAAAGAAGGGTTATCAATATTCGAGGCGGGAGCAGCAAAGGTCCTTGTTATGACTTGTTAACAGCTGTTAAAGCTGTCAGACTGAAGGAGTTTAGAAACTGAGCTGCCGCAGAGATTTCAGGATTATCTGTGAATTTCAATGCCAATATTGTTCTTTACCAGAGGGCAGAGGAGGGGGAGTTGGAATGAAAGAGAGAAAATAAAGCCTCTAGTATGGAGCTAGGTCAGATTCATGGGGTCATTCTAGTCTCCTCCTCTAGACAATTTTTACATTCCTGCCCTTGGCCTGGAATTGGAGAGTCTGTTTGACTCGAGCAAGAGTGTCCTTTACAGCCCCATTGTCACCATTCGGGCCGGTTACAGTGGGTAAGAGCTAAGTGGATGACCATCTCGGCTTTCACACAGACCAGCGGTTCTGCGTGGTTGGTAGGCGGCACAGTTCATCCAACCCCCTTTGCAAAGCCTAGTCTTCCCACCCTCTTCCGTAGGCAAGAATGATCAGCCGCCAGAGTCCTTCATCCCACCAGGGCTCCGAGCACTGTCGGAAATCAAACTTAGACCATAACAGCAACAACAGAATGGTAATTATGTGACGTAAAATATGTGATCACTGACCTTACTATGGTAAGCATTTCACAATATATAGGTGTATCAAATCGTTACACTGTGCACCTTAAAGTTACACAATGGTGTATGTCAATTATATCTCAAAGCAGAGGGGAAGAAAGAAATCAGACTTCGGAGAGATTGGAGAAGCCGTTTGGGAAGGAAACGAGCTTTCTCTTTCCAGCTGAACATAGGACAAGTAGTTCCACAGGCTTTTCTTAAGCTTCTATATATAGAATTATCATCTTTTTAACTTTTTTTTCTTTCTTGCATATAATTCAGCCAAGGGCCCTAAAAATATTTTAAAAGTGGCTTTGTTGTCTCATAGCAAAATTTTTTTTTCATTTAAAAACAACCCCTAAAATAATCTTTTCATCTTTTCCCAAATTAGTTAGCAGAAATACTTATCTTCCTGTCATTGCCCCCCTCCCACCCCTCTGTGCTGGGCTGAGTGGAGACTGCAGTGAAATGTGTTAAGTAGTGAGTGGGTGGGGAAAGCAAAAGACCTGTACACTTTTTATTAACTTCTCATGCTGGTTAGAAGAGCCATCCAATGTATTTATTGTCCTATATAAAGTTTAATCCTGATTGGGACTCAGAATGTGAGAGCCTAAGAGATCAGCTAGCCCAGGAATGAAGATGGGAACAGAAAAACCTGTAAGTCTGGTATATGCGGACGCCGTCTCACACACCGTTTCATGAGAAAAGCGATCACTCAGCATTTACCATTTGCTTTTACATTCATAAATAATCTGTGAATTGTTTACTGTCTTTTACAAATGAGGAAACAGAGGCCCAGTGGTGAGTTTTACCCAGGGGAAGCCAGCCAGGAAGTGAAGCGACTGGATTCGAACCTTGGTTTCCGTGTTCTGCCTGCTCCTCTCAGTCGAAAAGCCAGGGCTGAGGCTGACAGCAGGGAGCCGTCTAGATTACTGACAGATGCCCTTCAACTGCGCAGCCTGAGAGGGTGACTTCCTCAGTACCCAGGAATATTTTCCTGGTGCCCTTTGGGATGTTTGGATTGTCTGCTCTGGCTGAGCCCTGTAATTGGGCCAATGGAGAAAAATTGCTTTCCAGGTATCATAAATAAGTCTTATGACATCTGATTTATGTTGAGACCGAGCCATAAACAGGTTCTTCTGCAGATGGATGAAACAGGTTGAAGTGGTGGGATTATATCATTTGCGTGTGACAGCAGAGGTGGCTTCAGGAAAAACGAGGAGGAAGGCAGAGTGTGTCTTTAATAATGTTTATCTGCTTCCTTCAGCACCCTGTATTTATACCGTAGTCCTGGCCTTTTAAAGAGGATCATTTCTCTTTCCCCAGCAAAACTTAACCATCCACCTCATCCCGTCAGCTTCCAGGATGATGGCTGGCTCACCCAGAAACTCCTCTGTACTCAGGTGGCTTACGGTGGCCCTGCAGCCTACCCTTGTCTTATAAAATCTACTGATTTTTAACCCTGGGAGCTCAGCCAGAAGTGCCATACCTTCGACTAAAGGAACAACTTGGATAAGGTCTTCAGGCATAATCGTTTGTGGGGAGCTCTTTTGAATATGACAAAGGCCGTGGCTGCTTTCTACATGATGTCACATTGGGTACCTGTGACTTCTTCCAGTGCCTCGGGCAGCCCTTTGATTCCTAGCAGTGGGCTTTGTTCAGCCCCAAGACTGGGTGATGACGTGCGAAGGATGGAGACCTGCGGTGTTCAGCTCTTCTTTTCTCTCCTTGCTGTGGCTCCTGTTTGGTATGTTCATGTATTTTCCGTCATCTTCCTCTCTTCTGACGAGACTGGTGCTCTCTCTCATCTGACAGCACTGACCCGGAATCCAGGGAGAGCCTCTGGGAAGATTGGCTGAATGTAAATTGGATGTGATGTTCATCTCCTCGGCTGTCTGCATCAAGCAGCCTTTTTCCCAGCAGGGGCTGTTCAGAAGTGTTGGCTGGTTCAGGAGCTTTTAGAATACTGGGAGTCAGAATAGCTTTCTTACCTTCTTCTGTTTCCTAAGGAGACTCATAACAAGAGTGTTTACTGCAAGGGCAGAGATAGGACAGTGTAATAAACGGGCAGGGAACCAGGCTCCTGTCTGAACGGTTCCCTTTCACAAATGTCCACCCATAGTTACACTCATCTCAGAGAAAACGTGCGGGCAGAGATGCCCAGTTATTCACGAGGCACAAGAAACCCTGTAGTTTCCTGTTTCCCATTTCAGAGTCCCCTCACTGTCCCCAGCATGGGCCTTAGGTTCTTGGACAAGTAAGCCTGGCTTTGGCAAAGAGAGAGCCCTTGGCTGTGCTCGGGAGCCAGTGTCCATTGTCTCCAGACCACCAGCATCATACACTGGGACCTGCATTATCCTTCCAAGCTGAGTCTCAAACTGGAGCTGAAGCTATAATCACGTTGGAGCAGCCTAATGCCTGCCTGCCCCCCACCCCACGCACCCCACGCAGGCTTCATAGTGAGTACCACGGGGTGTCTGTTGTTTCTTTTTTCCTTGAAACATCTGTTCGTTCTGCTTTGGGGCGTGTCCCACGGAACCCAGCCTCAGTATTTTAAAGTGTTCCCGTTTTGCAGTGCTGGCAGTGTGCTAGACGCCATGTGGCTCCCTGACACTCTTCTCATCTCCGGTTCTTTCCCAGCCACACCCCCCTCCCCCATCTTAGGAGACACTGCCGGCACGACCCATGAAGATGCGCGTTAGGAGCTGCTGAGGAGACCCTTGCTGTCAGTGCCCCCTCTCCTGCCATCTCCAGCCATTCTGAACTTTCACAGCTCCCTGAACATGCCAGGCGGTTTCACGTCTTCCAGAGTTCGTTCAAGCTGTTCCGTCCACCTGGCTTGCCCTTCTGGCCCCGTAATCTTCCTGGAAAATCCCAGTCCACCTGCCAGCATTGAATGGTAGTCTTCTCTGACTCTGTAGGTAGAATTTACCACTTCTTTCTCTCATAGTACATAGGCTACATTCTTTGCCAGGCTGGGAGCTCCTTAAGGGTAGGGACCCTATCTGATTCCTGTCTATATTCCCAGCACTGGCATGTAACGGGCTCGGCCACTGTGAGGGGAAGGAGAAGCCACTGCCTTCAGGAGAGGAGTCATATACAAACAGCTGAACGTGGCTGAGTGCTCATTGCTTGTTAGTAAATATACTGAACAACGTTATCTCATTTAATACTGAGATCCACTCTAAGAGATAGATCCTGATACTTCCCTCTTCCTGAGTTGGCCCCCAACACATGCACCCGTCATTCTGTATCCCAGCATCCCGCTTTGTTTTCTTCATAGAACTTTCCACTATCTGAAATTATTTGTTTGTTTGCTTATTTGTTCCTTCACTAGAATGTAAGCTCCATGAGAACAGGGACCATGTCAGTATTGTTTACTGCTGTCATGTCAGCAGCTATTACAGTGCCTAATATATTCGGGGGTGTTCCATAAATATTTGTTCACCGAAAGAATGAATCAATGAATAAATGAATATGTTTCACAGATAAGGAGACTGAGAGAAGCTATGTACCAGCCACCAATGCGTGCTAAGTGTCAAGTGTGCTGCTAAACATGGGACAGAATGGTGTGTGAGAAATAGATGCAGCCTCCCAAGAGCTCACGTGGTAAAGGCTGACATTTTTTATACAACAGCTGAGGTATGCTGCTTCCCTGACCCCCTGGACGGCGAAGCAGGGTCCCTCAGACCGCCTTCATCACTGGCTCCCTGAAGGCAGACAGGGGCTCATCTCTCTTTAATTCACATCCTCTCGCCTGCTGGGGTGGGGTGAAAGTCAGCGGGAGCCTTGGAGGATGTTTTCTGTGCAACCTAATTAAGGGGGAGACCTGAGTGCCTGTCCCCAGGACAGACGGGATTGACACTGAAACCCACGTCTGTCCCAAGGAGACTCTGTCCTAAGTCAAGGGGAATAGTGTTGGGGGCAGGACCTTTTGCATGACTTAAGTTGTGGGAGCCCACAAGAACCAAGATGAGAACCTGAGGGAAACGGCTGCTGTGCAGCCGGGTTACTATGGGCAAGTCATGGACTGGCTGTGGTTGTAAAAACGGGAAAAATCTAGCTGTACCATTTTTTCAATAAGAGATTATTGGGCTCACCAGTTGCAGGGAGGATATTTTCTAGTAATTGGTGTCCAGTCTAGAGTTTGAGTCTGCCAAGGCCTTGGAAAACTCATTAGCCATCAGCCAAGGTTCCCACATGTGCTGCTGGTGACGAGCCATTATCAGTGACCTGGCTGGATAGATGCAGCCAAGCTGACGTCACAAGCCCGGTCATGCTGCCTTCACTCATCGTTGAGTCCCCCTGCCCCGGGTTGAACACAGGGGCCAGGCCTCTGTTGTAATGCTGGCTCTGCTGAGCTGTGGGATTTTGGGAATGTCACTTCATTTCTCTGCTTTTCATTTTCTTCATCTTTAAAAAGAAGTGTTAATGCTAGTACACGGGATGGTTATTATGAAAACTGAATGTGAAAATGTTGGTGACGTGACTAGTTCAGTGCCTACCCAAAAAGCATCGCGAAGCATTTAATGAATACTTACGTGTGTCATTATCCTCATTCTACAGATGGGGGAACTTTAGTTTAAAGAGGCATCTCACCCAAGGCCTAATGCTGACGTATGCTAGGAGTCTTGAAGCCATGTCTCTGATTCTTAGTTGCGTGCTTTTTTCACTGTGACTACCACCACGATAACTCCCCCAGGTCTCCCACTTCTGCTTGCATGCCTCAGCTGACCTTTCATCTGAGAGAAAGAGGGGAGCAATGAATCAGCACCCCTTTACTTCCATCTTGGCCTGGATGACTTGATACCATCCTCACCTCTCTCCCTGCATGGATCCTTAGGGTGAGAGGTGGACGGTTAACATTTGGGATTCCAAGCGTGCCTGGAGCACGGCCCACAGCTGGATTGAGGAGGCTGGACGTAGGTGGTGCATAAGGAAGCCAGACGAGAGCGTCTCCTCCTGGAGGCGACCTGGCTCTTCAGACTCCCTTGCCTGGGGAGGGCTGGACGTGCGCTTGCTGCTGCTTTGCCCTCAGTGGCACAGAACTCCTTGTCCATCAGGCACACCCATCGCGAAGCAGTAAGGCTTAGTCATTTGTAAGCGTGATCATGGTTTATGATGCACCATTTTAATCCCCACCTGGTACCCTCAGTGGCTGTATGTGCCCGGTGAGTGCAGTGACAATTAGAAAAGAAATGGCGCTTGAGTTCACCTATAGAAAGAAGTAAAGTACCCATGAGATTGCTGGGCAGTATCTCCAAGACCAGCAAGCTGTTTGCCCGGGAAGGTTGGAAAGGTTTCTAGAACAATAATACTTTATGGGGTTGTTTTGATCATTCACTCGTTCATTCATCCAAAAAATATTTGTCGAGGTTTCCCTGGTGTCAGGCACATTATGTGGTATTAGTGATATAGGAGGGAATCAAATAGTTAAGGACCCTTACCATCTCAAAATAATTTTACGTGATTGGTGCTGTGAAGACAATAGAACAGCCTAATGTGATAGTGCAGGGGTGGGATGGCTACTGTAGACGGCCTGGTCACGGAAAGCCTCTGAGAAGGTGACATTGGAGCTGAGCCTGAATGTTAAAGAGCCAGTCACTCTATGCTGTGAAGGAGGGGCTTGCAAGACAGAACAGCAAATGCAGAAGCCTTAAGGCAAGAATAAGCTCTGATTGTTTGAGGGCAGAAATAAAACCAGTGTGACCGACAGGTGGCACGAAATAGATTAGAAAGGTAGGCAGGGGCCAAATCATACAGGGATTTGTGGGCCATGGGCTTTAGTCTACGGTTATAGGAAGCCATTGAAGGATTTGAAAGTGGGAGCAGTAAAGTCATCTCTCGCACATTTAAAAAATATTACTCTGGGGGTGACTGGGTAACTCGGTTAGAGCGTGGTGCTGGTAACACCAAGGTTGCCAGTTCGATCCCTGCATGGGCCACTGTGAGCTGCGCCCTCCCTAAAAGAGTCAACTATGCCATTGTAGCATGAGAGCAATGTGTAACCAATGACCATGGCTGTTCCCCAATACAATTAAAAAATAAATTATTAGGGCCGGCCGAGTGGCACGATGGTTAAGAACTGGCTTGGGACGCCAGAGGGCCCCGGTTCGGATCCCACATATGAGGGCCAGTGACACTGCCCTCCACAGCTAAGATGCTGAACAACAGCTCAACCTGGAGCTGGGCTGCCATGAGTCGCCGGCGACGGCGTAGGCTGCAGCCCCTGTGGCAGTGGGTTGCCATGGGCTACCGTGTGTAGCCAGCAGCCAGCGTGAGCGGCCAGCAGCCGCAGTGAGCGGCCGTCCAGAAGCCGGAGACTGATCTGCCTCGCCTGGGAAGAGCACAATGATGGTGCCAACTTGGGCCAGTGAAGCAACGCCCTCCACAACTAGACTGAAGAACAAAACGACAGCAACTTGTCTGTTCCCCTTCCCCCAATTCCCCAGCGCTGTTCCCATCCCCCCAATTCCCCAATAAAAAATCTTAAATAAATAAATAAATAAATAAATAAATAAAAGTCTGAATGCAGTTTGAAAACTAAACAGTAGTGTACGAACGAGTACAAGTAGGAAAACCAGTCAAAAGGCAGCTGCAGTAGTTCGAGCCAGAGATGGTGGTGGCAGTGGACAAGAGGAATGGACAGATGTGGGGCAGGTCGGACAGTGTGCATCTGTGGAAGTTGCTGGTAGACTCAGTGGGATAGGCAGGTGGTGCTTCTGAGTGTTGAGCACAATGGTTGACACATAGAAACCACTTAATAAATTACAGCTGTTTACTCTCCTTCTTAACAAATGGTTCGTTATCAAACACCAAGAGGAGAGGCTGGAGAGGGATCCTAAACCCGCTCAGATAGCAGCACGATGCCCGCAGCACGTGGGAGAGCAGTGTTAGCTCTTTTGTTCCCAGTTGGCATTCTCAGGGGAAATGGGGCTGATGGTGGAGTCAGGAACCAGAAATTCTGGCTCCCAGGTAATCACTCTGCCATCAACTCACTGTGTGACTTTTAGCCTCTTAGCCTTGATTTCTTCATCGGATGTTCCTAAATAACTATAAAATGTATTGAGCATTTGCTATGTCAGGTACCATGCTAAGTGCTCTGTGTACCGCAATCCCCATTTAATCCTCCCAGCAACTCTTCCACGTAGGTACTAAATTGCCCATTTCCAGGTAAATCCACGGAACTAAAAATCCCCTTAAATCCACGTCCATAACCCTCTGTGATAGGAGACGTAGCGCTAGGCCTTGAGGGTTGGTATGCTTCTAGTTTCCCACTTTCTACAACTTCCGAACCTCAATTCAAGGTCACCGTGGAACTCAAAGCTCCCGAGAACTAATCTGGGAGACATTAAAAAAATAATAATAAGCTTACTACTCATACAGAGATGAGAGATTAGTGTACTTATTGATTGATCCTTTCTCCCTCTCCCTTTGGTAACTTGTAAGATACAGCAGGCCACAGGCAATTGGAAGTCTGGCATTTTATTAAATCTTATGTTTAAGATTTCTATGGAAGGAAACTGCTTGAGAGAGATTTTGTTTCCATTATTCACTTGCCAAGAAAAGATGAGGGAACTGGGTAGGTGGATTTCCTGAAGGTGCAGAGCCAGCAGGAAGGTAAACCCTTGGGCTATTTTTTGCTTCTCACCTCCCCACCCCCTGGGGTTGCCTGGACCCTAATAGAGAGTTTGGGAAAGGTTCTTTTCAGGGGTCACCATAGGAGTCGTCAGATAGGAGAAGTCCAGCAGTTTTGAGGGACGGAGGGGCAGTTGGGGACGCCAACAGAAAGGCAGAGAAAAGAGAAAGCATTACTGCCCCCAACGATTTTCCTCTTGAAGTTCAACAGTCAATTGAATAATAACATGGAAATTATTTCAGAGAGGAGAAACACGTGCACGCATGCACGCACACCCCACGTCTGATCCCCACAGACACTTTGAAACTGCCGCACTGTTGGCAAGGGCGTAGGGAAAATGGGCATTCTCATACCTGTGTGAGTAATGATTATAAATCAGTTTAAGATGATTTCTGGAGGACAGTTTAACAATAGTATATCAAACACCCATAAAAATACATATCCTTTGATGGTTGGAGAATGATCTGATTCTCCATTCCTGACTGAAGTAGGAAATATACAAGATTGAGCCTGGAGCATTTTGTAATGCCATAAAATAAGAAAGTGCTAAAAAAACAAAAGCCCACAATGATGGGGGACTATCAAGAGGTCACAAGAGCTGGGCCAGCCGAGTGGCGCTTTGGTTAAGAGTTGGGCCAGCCGAGTGGCGCTTTGGTTAAGAGTTGGCTTGGGACACCAGCTCTGAGCAGCAGGTTTGGATCCCACATGAGGGCTAGTGACGCTGCGCCCTCTACAGCTAAGATAATGAACAACAGCTCGACCTGGAGCTGGGCTGCTGTGAGTTGCCAGCGACAGTGTAGGCTGCAGTGGAGCTGGCCAACAGCTGGCGTGAGCTGCCGTGAGCCACCATGAGTGGCCATCCAATGGCCAGCAATCGATGTGCCTCACCCAGGAAGAGCGCAATGATAATACCAACATTGGCCAGTGAAGCAACGTCCTCCACAACTAGACTGAAGAACAAAAGGACAGCACTTGTCTGTTCCCCTTCCCTGATTCCCCAATGCTGTTCCCCTCCCTCAATTCCCCAATAAAATCTTAAAAAAGAGGTCACAAGTGCTGACCAAAAGAACCCTCAAAGGTCAAAGCTAAATAATTTGAGCCATAAAATTAAGTAGTATTGGATTACAAACCAAAGTATAAAATAAATATCCGTGAGTCCATACTGATATAAATAAATGATTGAATAAATAAATGAAGGAGAAGGAAAAAAATCTCATGTTCAGAAGAATTTCAAATTTATGTAGATCCCCTACCCTCAACGACGGGGTGTGTAACTCCTCGCTCCTTAGGTGTGGTTTGCTCTCAATGACTTTCTTCCAAAGAGGACAGTCTGGGAAGAGGGGACAAGAGTAATTTTACGGTGGAAAAACCTCAGACACTCCCTCAGCTGGGTGATCAAGGTCAACATCCACAAGCCGCCATAGTGACAGTGTGTACCCTCCATATGATTTGATGAGAAAGGCACCTGGCCTCTCTAGTTTTCCTTCCGAAGGCCCATAACCATTGCCTAATCCTAACAGAAACATCAGACAAATTCCAGTGGAGGAACATTCCACCAAATACCCGACCAGTCCTCCCCAAAACTGCCACGGTAATCAAAAACAAGGAAGTCCGAAAAACTGGCCCAGCCAAGAGGAGCCTGAGGACACATGATGACTGAAAGTCATGTGTCTTGGGTGAAATCTGGAAAAGAAAAAGGACGTTAGGGAAAAACTAAGGAAATCTGAATAAAATGTGAACTTCAGTTTATGAACCAATATTGGCTCATTGTCCTAAACTTATGTAAGATGTTAATAGAGGAAAGTCGGTATTTGAACCCTCTGCATTCTCTTAATAGTTTTTCTGTAAACCTTAAGCTATTCTAAAAAATAAAGTTAATTAAAAACAAAACCTTTGACCCAGGACTTTTCCAAATTATTTTTTGGAAATAATTAAGGATGGACCTAAAAATTCATCCACCTGGATGTGTGTCACAGAGGTGTGGGTAATAGGAAAACGGTAGAAATAATTTGTGACCAA
>NW_017731394.1:3728241-3729519 GCF_001890085.2 Hipposideros armiger
ACCTTAGACGTTTTGAAGAACTGGAGGAACATGGAGCTCTTTGCTTATATCAGAGCTTCCTTGGGTCTGTACTAGGTACTGATCACACAGTACTGTTAGTCAACTTGGTGTTTGGGCCCAGCCAGAAAAGAAGGTGGAAGAACTTGGACCATGTAGGCCAGCCTTCAGATCGGAGAGGAGCAGGAAAGAGAGACATGTACAGGCAGCAAGAGAGAAAACAGTGCAAGTGAGAGCTGATTGATTAACTCAGCAAGTGTGTGTGAGCTGGAAAGGAGCTTAGCTCTTTGTCTGGTTTGAAATTTTCCTGAAGTTCACTTGCTGTGCAGAGCATTCTAATTTCCCATTTGAGGACACTGGGTCCCAGAGTCATACAGCAGAGCCAACACTAGAACTCTGAAGTCCTCTCATGCTTTTGTCAGCTAACCCAGGATAAACTGAGGACATTTTACTTTATCTTACATTTCTATCTCACTTAGTTCCACAGCTGGCAGCTAAATATACAAGGTTTGATTCCCTGCTGCACAGGAACGCCCGCACTCACAGCCCAGGCTGTTGGGACAGGTGATATGGGAGACACAAGTGGCAGCTCGGCCCTGCCTCATAGAGGAGTGGTTTTGGAGTTGGTGTTTGGCCTGTCCCCCCACCTGAGCTGATCACATACTTCCTGGAACTAACTGGGCAGCCACAGCCTCAGAGGGTGAATAAAGACTTTCCACTTAGCCCCTCATACAATACCTGCGTGGCTTCATTCTTAGAAGCGTGGCTTCTTACTAAACCTGTCTTTTTGAATCCCAGCTGAATCTAGCCTTCCTCCCTTGTTGATACCCCTTAATTTCTCTGTCCTCCAGAGTTGAATAATCCTTTTACAGCAATAATTAATAAATAGCCAGGGACTCAGCAGATATGAGTGATGCCAGATCAAATTAAGTTGTACTATATTCTCAGGAAAAGAAACTATTAAACTTGTAAGGTCAGAGTACCTACTCCCTCGTTTATTAACTTCCTCTTAGAAGCCACCTTCTCTGGGGACAAGCTGAGAAGCTGAGCTGCCTGTCTGTACGGACTGTCTAAAACATCGTCAGGAAGTGAAACACTCCCTGATCATGGTCACTTTATCAGCAGATGCTTAGGCGCTGACTGTGACTGGGGGCGGTGGTGTCATGCCTCCAACGACAACTCCTTCAGTGTCACAGGCACCACAAGACAAAAAGGATTCCTCGTCAGACAGTGTGCCCAAGTGACCGAGGGGACATGGCATTTTTCTAGCCTCACTCTGTC
>NW_017731394.1:3730446-3742298 GCF_001890085.2 Hipposideros armiger
AAGAAGAAAGAATATATATGGAAGTTAAGGATCTGGATGCTTATGTTCTTAAAATTACCCATGCCCAGTACCCCCTGGAACAGTCATTGTTACCCCAATTTTAAACACTGCTTTTAGATATAATATCACTCACAAAATAGATCAGCCTGTGACTGAGACCTGCTAAGCTCGGCATCACACAATACGCGTCCTCACCAGAGTTTGGTAGGGGCCGACTTTCCTGCAGACCTGTCAAGTAGAAGGGCTAGAACCATAGAAATCGGCCTTCTTTCTACTTAGTACCTGTATTTCATTATGTCTGGAGTTGTCATAAAAAACTCTCCAAGCAGGTAAAGAAAGACACTGTTGCTCTCTAGATCTTTGAAGGGCATTTGGGGATAAGTACATACTTCACTCTGGAATGTAATGTTTTAGATGCCAAAGCTAGGAACATTGACAGGAAATTAGGAAGAGGCAGGGTGTTGATTCAGGAAGGAAGGGAAGCCAAAGAAGGGAGCCAGCATTTGTCATTTATATTGCATTTATATTGCATAAAATACATAGAACGTTTACAGTAACCCTGTTAATATAGATAGTATTACCATGAGGAAACAAGACTCAGAGAGGTTGCGTAACTCACTAAAGGTCCCACAGCTCACTAGTGGCAGAGCACGGATTCAAACCTAGTTTATTGAGTCTGGTGACTTCAAAGCGATTACATAAATACCTACTATAGAATGGGCTGGCTCTCTAACACCCTTAGTTCATTCTCAAAACAACAACAACAACAACAACAGCAAAACAGACATTGAAAAGAATTTCAGAAATCTCTGAGTACCACTCCCATTATAAGTCTACGTGTGGCTGGTAGATGTTTCATAGGGCAATAAGTGGCTGACGTGGGACCTGTGTTACTTCCCTTGGAGAAAGACTTTTATAGACAATGGAAGATAAAGTCTTATGAACGGACACAAAGTGAAGACGGAACATGCAGTTGATAGATCACACTCACTATATTGTTAACCCTCAAGGAGAGACCATACACAAGGTAAACAAAACTCTGTGCCAAATTTAGTTCAGATTCTTTTTCTTCATTGTGATAAACAGGTTATTCAGTAATTATGAAAATATACTGTATTTGAAGATGCTGTTCTGGAAAATAAACTTCCCTCCGTCCCTCCGTCCCTCTGTCCCTCCCTCTGTCTCCCTCCCTCCCGTTCTCTCTCCCTCCCTCTCTCCCACCCTCTCTCTCTCCCATCTCCTACCCCTCCCTCCCATGAGAACTGCTGTCTATCTTACTCATTGTTGTGCCTAACATCATGCCTAACACACAGTAGACCGTCAATAAATATTTAGCAAATGAAAGAATCAATCAATGATATGCCAGAATCCCAAGGTCTCATGCTTTTAAGATGAATTATATCTTTCAGGCCCAAGAAGAGATCTCTTTTAGGGTAATGAGAAAAGATTTTATCAGTCATGGCTTCTGACCTTTTCCTCATGCCAACTCTACAAGTCTTATAGTAAAAGAACCTGGCAACTCAAAAAGAACTTAATTTATTTATAATTTCATTAGACTCAGTGGGGGTGGGTTGTTGGCCTCTCTGTGACTATGATGAAAATTATGACCTCTCTCAGACAAAGGAACACACAGGCAAAATTTTGTATACAGTTTCAGTAGGTTCATGAACCCTTTCAACTACGCATCTCAAGTTAAGAATGCCTGAAAAGTGAACCATGGCTTAAGGGAAGGGCACAGTCGCCATGCTAGACCTCTCCGGTCTGAAGGAAAATTGACGAGCGAACAATAAGAGCTTGCTTTGGATATGATACCAAGGGGGAGAATGTGACGCCAGTTCCAACTGTGCCCTGATTGTGGTGAGAAGCGTTCATGAAAGACCCTTTGTTCCCTTTGGGACAGATGCCACCAAGTACTGCTCCTGAATGATGACCCACTGTCCAGCCCTTCCCAGCACTTTCCCTTCATCCCCTGATTGGACGATGGGCAGGAAAAGCGAACGGAAGTAGGGCAGGGTTTGCGTGGTGAAGGTTGCTGAGTTGGTGCTTTTGGCTCCTACAGTCCACGTACCTTAATGTCAGGCTCTGTTGTCTTGAAATATTTTCACCCAGAGCAGAGGGACTACAAGTTAGTTGCCTAGGATATTTTCCCCTTTAATGTCTTTCCCAATTGGAGGTAAAAGAGCACAGATTTTATATAGACATTGATAATCCCTTGTGAGATAAATATTTCTAGGTCATAGCTGGGAGCTGGTGTACCCCAAGCCTTCCCTCTCCCTTAGCTCCTGTCTCTACTGGAGGAAGGAGATTTTTTCCTCCTTTCCAAGTACCCTAGCTTAACCACTTCACACTTTATCCATCCAAAACTAATCCTGAAGTTTTAAGGGCACAGACCTTACTATGGAAGGAGAATATCACCTCTCTCACAGCTTCACTCTCTTCATATGGAAAACGGGGTAGTAGAAGTCCCCACATCGTAAGACTGCTGTGCGCAGTGCGAGGGTGGGTGAGGAGTGCTGAGCTCGGTGCCCCGGCGGCGCACAGTCAGCGCTTGACCAGGTTGGCGCTGGGTATAATTTTAGGGGGCGTGGCCTCTGGAAGTGGAGGAGGAGAAACGGAGCGGGTCTGCTGCTTTCGCCTTTCTTAGGGCGCTTGCTGCCGCCCCCTTTTATTTTCTGGCCCTGCCTTCTTGCCCCAGTCCCTGTATCAACAATGTTCTCTCCCAGGACCACGCCAGGGAGGCTGGAACCCTGAGCCGCTGAGCTCCTAGCCATCCTCTGGGACTCAAAGCTCATTTGTGGGCCCCTGGAGTATCCCTGACATCTAGGGTCCTCTGGCCAGGGCAGTCGTGACTGACGGTGCCTTTTGACTCCCTCCCTCACTCCCTCTCTCCTTTCCTCTCCCTCCCTCCCTTCCCGTTGCTTTTATTTCTCACTCCCTTTTTAAAAACAGCTATTTATCGAACACTTCTATGTGCCTAGCACAATACTAGTACTAGATAAACAGTCATTAATAAAATATACAGTATCGCCACTCATGCTGTAGTGAGGGGTAGGGGAGAGAGTGGATAGCCAACAGTTTATAAGATGTGCTGAGGGCTATGAAAGAAATAGATGGAGGCGGAGAATAATCAAGGGTTCCTACTTAGATAGAGTGCCTTCTCTGAAGAGGTGACATTGGAACCCAGTGACTGTCCCTGTGGCGTGAATTGAAACCTTGGCTTCTTTCCAAGTGAGTAGTGCCATTGGGAGTGCAGGACGATGGCTTCTTTTTGTTCTCTCCTAACAATAGATGGCACAAGGCTTAGGGGAAATCAGACTCCTTATTTTTTTGTCAAGCAAGTTAAAAAAAAATATTCTGACCCTCACCTAGTCCTTTATATAGCTATTCACTTATTGTATACCAGGCACTGTGCATTTTACATGTATTACCTTACTTAGTCCTCCAGTAACCCAAAAAAGTAGGTTTTATTATCATCGTTATCCCCTGTAGTGAAATAAATCAGGACTTAGAGAGTCTCGGTAACGGCCATGGCCACAGCGCCCAGCCGTGGTGGGGTCAGGACTGGAATCAGGATGTGTCCGCGACAGAGCCTGTGCTTCAGCCAGGAGACCAGGCTGCCTCCCCATCTTGTGACGTCTTAATCACCTGGTTCCCCTTTTCCTTGCAGTGGCGCCGGTGAAGAAGAGGACACTTGAAGGCTTGCCATCCCCAGTGGAACATCCTTCCTTCCCCTGTGTGTATGTGACGGCGTGTGTGTAACGGCTTCTGATGTCTGTGAAAGCTGCCCAGCAACATACGTCCTTCCACCGGATCCGTCCCCAGCTCCACAGCAGGCACCTGTTTCTCCCAGGGATGACCCTTTTATGCTCACTGACTGTGTGCTTCTCATTCTCAGTCCTGGTAGGTCAAGGAAGAGTGCCCCTTCGATCAGTCAGCCAGGAGCAATTAAGAAGGGTCCTTGCGGAATCCCTGAGTGGCTGCTTTGAACTTACTCAGGAAAGTCAGCCCCTGTACTATTGTACCCCCAAACAGTAGCTCCTCATTAGGAAGGATCTGGAATAACCTTGAAGGGCAGTCAGAATTGTTTCCCCTAAATGCTAATTTTTCATTCATACTGAAGCATGCAGTAACTGCTGGCAAAGTGGGGCCGCACCCAGTAGATAGTCTCTCACGTCCAGTTATGCATCTGTGAAAATGTGTTTCATGAAGGAAGGTGGATGGCTTGAAAACAGGGTTGGAGAAAGAGTTCAGATTTAGAAATATAGAGAGATATTTTTAGTACACGAGGTTATCCAGGACTTGAGATTCATAATTCAGTGCCGTGGAAATGAAAAAAATGATTGAAGAGGCAGAAAGGCAATGACCCTTAAAAGAGAGGACCAAAGACATCTGATTAAAAGTTGGAGTCAGAATTTCTGAACTCAAATTGCCTGAGTCTCCAAAAGAATCACTAAAAGATCTGATGGAACCTGAATTATCTGGGTGAATTCTGCAGGGTTTATGGATCTTCTGTCACGTGAAAGGCTGGAATGTATGTTACCAAATGGGAATTTTCAGTGTAGGTTAGCGCTCCCCTCTGTCCCCCAGCCCAGCCTAATCTGGCTTAAATGCAATGTGGGAGAATTCTTGTCACTGTGGTGTGCTGAAGCAAGCTCCAAGCCCCATCTGCTCCAGCTGGAACCCCTCTTCCCTTGGTGCTCCCCACCAACGAACCTTCACATCATCCCCCGCCCTGCTCTCTGCTCTGCAGTAACGTGAGCAAAGACGCCTTGTGGTTGGACTTCCGGCCTTTCCCCACCCCCGGGTCACGTTCCCTGACAACCAAGTAGTTCATGCTCAAATGGGCAGCGATGTCCTAGAGAATACGAAACTGCAAGCTAAATAGCCCGCGTCTTCTGAAGCATAGGCTTCACTTAACACATGGTTTGGCATCAAGGGATGACCTTATTTTTAGATAAGACAAACACAGTTCCATTATGAAATAGAATGTTCATGCACATAAACTTAGTGAAGATAAAATGGGAGGTTTCGCAGGTCATTGTGATTTGCAGGTGGGGTGTGTGCTCCCCCTCGACTGCCTTTATGGTCTTGCTGTTGGTTTCTGAGAAGTACAGTTGGAACCGTATCCGAGCAGCCTTGGCGTTGCTGCTGACTCAGGGCCTAGACTTCTAGTGGCTGTGGCAGAGCCAAAGGAGCCTGCACGGGGGGAAACCCCTCTGCCTGCCTGCCTGGCTGCCTGTGACCTGTGTACCGAGCACAGAGCTTTCGGGCCAGATGGGAGTGTGTGCAGAAGGAAGCACTTCCTTCCTGTAGAATCCTATTTATATCATTGTTCAGTGCTGTGCATGCTGTGAATTGACTATTCCTTTGATGCCACGAAGCTACCGAGCATACATACTTCTGGGGTAGGATTATCTGAGCTCACTAAATATGTCAGGACTTACAGATTTGAGAAGAGTTTGGGCTTTAAAAAAAAAAAAAGATACTTTTCTCTCAGACTGGTGGCCAACAAATGGCTAAGACAATTTCAGTGCTTTACCCATCTGCCCTCACAGGCTAGAGAACTTGGCACACCACTCATTACAACCCCCAGCCATATCCATCAGCACTACCCAAAGAAGGACCAATGACCACTCTTCAGAGAGTTTAAAAATCAGAAGAGTAAGGAGACTTTAGGATTTGGAAGCTTGTGTCACCTTTCCCAAATACTTAGTTTTTATTCTCTAAATAGTAGCTTTATCTTAGCAGTGAACAGATCATTGGCCTCTCCACACCTGGTCATATGTTAGTACTTTGGGAAACCCAAGCAGGTATGCAATGGGTATGAACGGAAATATAAAAATACCTGCCAGCCTGTCTCAGTAAATTATCCTATCTCTGTGATCCTCCAGGAAAGCGCTTTTGCTTTCAGTTAGAAAGGATTTCAGCTTTGCTTTATGGGCTCCTGCTGTCTTCAGCACCTGATAAAACTTTAACCAGTGAAGCATTAAGCCCCGTGCAGCAGCGTCTGCCCAGCCTCCTGAGTTCCTGCCGGCAGCATTTATCAATGTAAGAGCTGGGATGCTTCCTGCGGAGGCACCAGCCTCCCCCAGAGCCGGAGCGTGCTGCTCAGCCTTACGCCCCAGCAGGGTGAGCCTTCCCTCCTGCCAGGTCAGTAAAAGGCAGAGTGCTGAATCCTGCCCTGACTGGATGCAGGCTGCAGGCTTTGCCTCGACTCCCGAGGGCGGCGGCTACTGAATGTCTGCAGAACGAATTGGGTCCTAACACCAACCCCTGGCTGCCTTCCAGATACTGGGTGCCTGGAGGCTGAGAGGGCCTTTGTCCTTCTGATTTGATGGCATTCAAACCAGGGCAGTTCCAAGAAGTGCTTGGAGTCTCAGCTCCGACGGCCCGGAAGGGAAGCGGCCTGTGTTGGAACTAACTGTGAGCCAGGCCCTGTAGTAGGCCCCCATCGCAGATGATAAAACAGACCTGGCCTGGAAGGGCCTCCTGCCTTGAGTTACACAGCTAGCAAACCCTGGAGTCAGATTTTGAACCCAGCTCTCCTTAGCTTCGTGTCCCTGGTACATCTAAAGTACAGAGGGGGAAAAAAGGCTTCAGTTTCTGACCAGCCCACTTCATGAATTCTTTCCCAACGTTTTGTGGCTGTAGTTTGGGCTCAGAAATGGCATCAAGCAGCCTTCTTCATCCACTTTAGCGATGCGTTAAGTACACATTGCTAACATAAGCCTGGCCCCAGGAATTGGGGGAGACGTTCCTTTTTGGTGCCACCCCCCATAAGTAAAGCGTTTCTAGGCCGTCAAGAGTATAGAACTTCTCAGAAATGGTACAATTGAACGGTATCTGCTCTCTAACTATATTTGACACTGTCTTCTGCTGTACTGCTGGAGCACAGGAAATCTTCAGTAAACCTAGCCAGGCCTGTGCGCTGTGAGGATGTGGTAACTCAGAGTCCAGTGAATGTAGACTTTCCTGCTGATACCTGATACATGTATGTGTATGTATACACACACGTATGATATGCGTATATGTATGTGTGTAAAGACATGCACACATATGCTTTAAGAACTGCGGACCTTTCAAAGCAGCCTCCTCATTACCTTGTATACCCCCGCAAAGGTTTCTGTCAGCCCTGATTACAAGTGTCACCAGATAATTGGAGCTTAGGTGCTTACTTATACGATGCTAGCAAGAAGAGAAACTCCTTGGTAAATGTTGTCAGCTACTAAAGCATTGAGCCAAGGTGACATCCCTGAAGGAAACTGCACTCCAGCCCTCTCCACGTTGTCTAATGATAGGGGAAATTTGGAGATCCAGCCATTTTGGTGACCACAGAGCCTGACCGCTCGTCAGGCCCGAGGGCACAGCTGCAGAATTCACATCCCCCACCTAGAAAATACTCCCTACACTCACATAATGGCTGTTCAATACATGCTTTTCAAGAAGAAAATCAGTTGCAAAGTTGCCCGTGTGCCTAGCACGTCTGGAATTCTCTCTTTAAAAAACAAATCTCATTATGGATGGACTCAGCCCAGCCCTAAGAAAAAAAGGCGGCCCATAGAGGAAACTTGACTCTCACTCATTTTGCCTTTACCCAACAGTGTTCCTGAAGCCCCTACCCCAACCCATTCCACGTGCCATAAGGCCCAGGCGGGAATGCGTCCGGGGGCCTGCCAGGTAAAACAGTAACATTTGGGACTGAGATCACCCCGGAAACAGCAAAACAAGCCTCAGAGCAGGAAAATGAAAATAAATTAAGACAGTCGTGAGCATCCCGGTGCAAAAAAATGCCACAGAGCCCATTCTGGTCTCGATATGACCTTGAGGGGACAGTAGATTTATACTTAATGGGAGTTACATCTGAGTAGTCTTTCCACAGTGACAGGCCACACCACGTGGGTGGGGAGAACCAACCAGCCCACTGTCCTCTGCCTGCTCTCCTGTGCAGTCACATCCCCTCCTTCGTCATCGTCCCCCTTTCCCTTCACATTAAACAAGGGAACACTCAGTCTTTCAAGGGAACTGCGCATTTGAGTTAATGTTTCAGTATATCATTTTCATACTGTAAATTATTTTGTAAGAGAGATTTACCGCTATCCCAGGATGTTTGGACTCAGCGCCCCTGTGCATTTGGAAATCAATAAACTATTACTGGAAATACCATTTGTCTCTCAGCGTCGGGCACAAAGGACCCTGCTAGGTGTAAATATTCATGATGGTCTGCATTCTTAAGTGTGGTAATGCTGGAGAGGAGGGTACTTGTTATTGGATGTGGGAGTCTCATTTACTCCTGACGTCTCTGGGGTAGCTTAAGAGATCTCTGGGAAGTTGCAGAAGGACGGACTAAAAGTCATTATTATTTAGAGTTATGTTGATATGTTTTCTTCTCAGAGTAAAACAGTCTCTGCCTCGGTTAAATTTTCTGAGCAAAGTCGACTATAACCTAAAGAATACTTGGTCCTGAATGATGTTTTCAAATAATAAAGCTTTACAATTTGGATTAATCAGAGGGAAGGTCAAATTTTAATTTTTAACATATTTTCTAGAAAAAAATCTTCATAGAGCAAATTACAGATAGGCCAGCAAAAACTTCTTTGTAGGACCTGAGAGGTACACATTTGATGTAATTGATGAAGAGAGAGAATTAAGTTACAAATGAAGCAATTCTAGTCCAGTTTGTAATATAAGCACCAGAAGTTGCATTGAAACCAAGTCATATACTCAGAGGCAAACTATGAAAACCCAAGACAGTAGATAAGGTGTGGATTAGAAAGTCAAGTTCTGCCTAAAGGCATTAAAATGTATGTTTTTAAAAGCCATCCTAAAACCCCCAGCAGGTATGTCTGGAGGAACTGTGGTTTGTGAACCCTGCTCTAAGTTTACTTTTCACAAATTGGTCTCCATCAGACTCCTGTAATTAGCTGGGGACTGTCTGAACTTAGGAGAAATTATCCAAGATGGGGAGATGGCTCAGTTACTCCAGGTCACCCACTGAGCCACACCGATAAACCAGGATCGCAGACTCTCTGTCTCCTCTAGCAATCAATGGGCCCTACTTCCTGTCCTCAGCTGCTGAGGACACTTCTGCCTGGTGGGATGGGATAGCCAAGCACTGTGGCACTGGGAAGTCTCAGTGTTTGAATAAACCACAATGTGTTTGGAGGTTTTCTTCCCTACTTCCTGGTGCCAGGATCTCAACACCGCATCCCACTGCCCCAGCCCTTGGTCATTTTATCGCCTTCCCCTCTGAAAGCTACAACTCTATTTTGGGTCATTGATCTTTGCTTGGTCCAGCTCACAGATGGCCCCATTTCCGGCACACTCATAAAATGGTGACATTGCAGCTCGTCTGGACTATCTCCAGCCCTTAACAAGGCACCAGAGGTAGGTACGCCCAGCAGAAAGTCCGGCTGCCAGTTTTCATAAGAGAAGATGTCACGGAAAAGAAAAGAAAAACAAAAGCCTGCTGGAAGTTAATAACTGTAATAACTGGCTTGCTGAGTATCTGTCCTTGTTAAATATTAAAGTCTCCAGGTTAAAACTCATTCATTTTTGTTAATAAAAGTAGCTATCATTTAGTGAGCTCTTTCTCTGGACTAGGCACTGTCTTTGTTGCTTTTCATATTATTTAATTCTCACAGCACTATTATCCCCTATTTTATTGCTCAGGAATCAGAATTAGAGAGTTAAATATTATGCCCAAGTTCACACCTAATAAATGGGAAACTAGAATTTAAACCCAGGTCTAGCTGACCTCTCAAGCCCTGCCGTTAATCTGTCGTAGCTCCACTAATTCCACCTTTATTGGTGGATAACATCACCACCCCCACTCCCATACATGTGTCATATGGCCTTGGGGCAAAGGAACTTGCCCTTTTATAGGCTCTGTTCTGTACAGTATGCAAGTGCGATGTACAGTGAGGGGAGGAGGGCTAAGGATAGCAATGAAATCCTCCCCTTACCTGAAACTACACTTTTGGAAGGAGGGAACTATTAGACGTGCTTTATCTTCTTTATTCCAAGGCCATAAATAATGAAATCACCAGGACAGAGAAAAGTATGGTTTCGCTTGCCACCAACTTGGAATCTCAAAAGCCAGGCAGCTCTGACACTGAATCTGTAATTAAACATGTCGACGGCATCTTCAACAGCTTGACACTGGGCCAGCTTTTGTACTATTGGGAAAGGACGGCCAAAGGAGCTTGTCTACTTTTTAGTTCATTTGTTGATTTTAGACATCATGGCCACGATACAACGCTTACCTTACAAAACGGGCCCACGGCGTCACACCATTTTCGGGGTTCAGTCCTTTCCCTTCAGCTTGACCATCAGCTTCACATAGCCCTGTTGCCCAAACACGAAGCCCAAACAAGTGGTCTGACAATGAGTAATTGAGACAACCAGAAACATCTGGAACCTCTGCAGGACCCATTCAACAATGACTTGAGAACTAGGAACCAAGCAACAAGGCTGCTGACCAGCTGAAATAAATATTATGAAACAAAACCTGAGAGAAAGGTCCTATAGCTACCCATAAAGCATCCACTTAGAACCTACTTACCCCTACCTCACACATAATTCTGAATGTTTGCTGTCTGGTTTCCAAGCCTACAGCAGATTAAATTTAAGGGTGAGAAGCAGGCTTCTAGGGGAAACAGGTCAAAAAGGAAAAAGAGCTGGCAGGAAGAGAGAAGACAAAAAATGTTAAGTAGCCTGAAGAGCTCCAAAAGTAGTGTTTTAGGGGGACATTTAGTGCCAAAACAGCTCTCTACGCATCTCAGTCCCTAAAAGCCTCATTGTGTCATACGACAGTATAACTATATTCCAAATGATGACCCTGAGTTCCACACCTAAAGAAACTGTATTCAGAAGGCAAGAATTTGTAAAACAAACAAAAAACAACAGAACAAACACATTTTAGGGGTTAGAAGGAATAAACCTTTGACTACCCAGAACATTTAGCTAAACAAAAGAAAACATCCCCCTACCTGAGGTTTTATTGTTCCATGAGCCTCTTGTGTTTAGTTTTTTTTCATAGCTTTATAAGTGACTTTCATGCTACATAATGGCATGAACAGTGGAAGTGCCAAGTTTCCGATGTGATGAATAAAACTAATAACCAACCTACAGGTCAAATTTTGTTACAGCAAGTACTGCCACTCTAAAAATCACTTAAGCATCCCTGTTATGTCTAAGCCCCTGTCAATTGCCCATTTACTTCAAGCAATCGTCATTACAACAAAATTGGAGCATAATAGAAAGAAACTGGACCCTCACCACAAGTTGGGTGTAACACAATTTAACTCGTAATAAGAGTCTCACTTGTAGTTCTCCAGTTCTTTGCAAGAAGAATAAACTTGATGTAGACATAATACCAGCCTGGGAAGCTTGGTGTTTAGTAGTTGTTGCTAGGAGAAGAAAGAATTCAGAAGCAAAGGGCACATGGAGCTGTGTGGCAAACCCTCACTAGGGAATTCGGCCTCCGGGGCCACTTTTGACCTTAATCCACGCTGGAGCCAACAACCACAGAGTCGCTTGCTTCTAATAGTGATGTAATGCATATATTAAGCCCTGGAATGAAGACATGATTCATTTCCCATGGGTCATTGAGCACTTTGTGGCAACCTGGCCCTGAGCTGATGACCCTACGATAAAGAAAGCCAGAAGCACGTGACTGGAGCTATCCTTTCTCCCTTATGCTCTGCTTCCAATACGGCATGATTGTAAAAGCACATGCTATGTTCTTTATATATATTTAGAAATGCCCTAAGTCAATCAATTGCATTCCATTTGGTATACAGGCAGGGATTCTTCCATGCTCTCCATCTTTTGCTGATGATAATAATGAGTTG
>NW_017731394.1:3742478-3744077 GCF_001890085.2 Hipposideros armiger
CTCCCTCCCTCCTCCCTTCCTCTCTTTCTCTCTTTCTCTGTCTTTTACTTAAATATTTTTTATAACTATATTGCAACCAACATTTTGTATCACCCTTAGCAGCAGAAGGGATTACATGACAATTCACTCCTGAACAGTAGAATCAGCAATAGGGAAAGGAGAGCGGGGTGAAGAGGGAAATTGTCCACCGTTCCCCAGTGATAACGGCCTGGCTCAGACGCCACACTCACGTCATAGTCTGAAGAAGCCCCTAAGCCCTGGGCACTGCTCAGCTTGAGGAGGCGGGCAGTGTCCCTTCCTACCTCAGGGTGAGACAGATCAGTAGTCTACGGAAGTCAGGCCATTACAGAGTATGTTCACCCCTGCTGGCTTTCTCCCCCAAGCCAGGGTGTAGTTAAGCATTTGCATGTCCCGGGTCAGGAGATCAGCTGAGCAGGTTAAGAAGAGCTAGAATGCTTTACTTGGTTCTTGAAAACATTGAGTCCAAGTGTGGCTTGACTGTGGCCGTTTGTTACTGGACTCTGACTTGAAGGTGACCGTTTGTTGCCTCACCGTTTTTATTAGGACTCTTGGGGATTGCCGGTGGGTTCTCTCTACACACTGGGGCTTCTGGGACCTTTTGGTCCCAGCCGGATGGCTGTATCCTAGTATCTAATTCAGCCTGTTTCAAATGGGAAGAGCCATGATAGAGGAGCAAGGTTTTTGGCTCGGTGGTGGCGGGATGGGTGAAGATGATGAGAAAGAAACCACTGATAACAATGAAAATGGGTATTTTTCTCAGCACTTAAACCAATTTCCCATTTGCTACCAGGTGGGTTCTCACGTATTTCCCCCAAACTTCCTGTTTTTCCTGGAAGATACTGACCTGTCGGATCAAACAAGGGCTTTCTTTCTGAGCTCATACCGAGCCCACTTGTGGCCAAACTGGATTTGCCTGTTAATTTACTCAAAACTAGGTTGCCTGTTAAGGCCTCTTCCCCACCTCTGGCATAAGGACAAAACATGTAGAGGAAGGATTAGGTCACCTTAGGGTCCACTTTGCATATGATTAAATGGTATAAACAAGCCAAGATTTCTAGAAGCATTTGTCTTTTGCCATTTTTGAGATGGTGAGAAAATCCGTCTGGAGTGTGGCTGCCCCTTTTGATAGACAAGCCGTGAGCTTTCTTTTATACTGTCCTACTGAGGTGAGTCACTGCCCTCAGAAAAGACAAATTTCACGATGACTTACTCCCTAATAATCGCTGGAACAGTCTCATGAGGACGTGCACAACTGCTGCATTTCTTCAGGCCTGGCACATTGTCAAATGGCAAAATTGCAGAGCAAACAGGAGACCTGGCCTAGTTCACCAGGCAGTCAGGAGTGATTCAGAGTTCAGGCTTCTGCTTGCCTTTCATCCTCCTCCGCCTCCTCTCCTTCCGGTCCCTCCATCTGGAAACCATGAGCCTCATGGATTCCAGTCACAAATTCTCAGATTTCAGATGTTTGGGAAATTTCTCTGCTTGGGTCATTCTTCAAGAGTCAGAGAATTCAACTTGGAAGGAAAAACGCTGAGACCTTCCACAAAAGAGAAAATAAATAAGGTGTGGTGTATCTCC
>NW_017731394.1:3747102-3751843 GCF_001890085.2 Hipposideros armiger
CTCCATTACAGGCCGTCTGACCTTTCTTCTTGCTCCCATTGTGGTATACGTTTTGATGAGTATTGACAACTAGATACAAAGTGAGGCAAGACTGAATCTTTGGCATTGCGGCTGTCTTGCTCCTGGAGCCAAATTCTCCATGAATAGGAACCGGAGAGAGTGCTTCCCCGTGCAGTGCTGGACTAGGCCAGCAGGGGTCTGACATTCGTTGCTTTTAACCCACAAGGATTGGCTCCATCGTGATGGCTATGTGAATGAACTTGAAGTGAGGAGCTAACAGCCATGGTTTGAAATAGCAGAACTCTTAGGTATAAATGGTGCGTCTATTTCTGTAGTAAGATTAGAAACAGTTCAGCCCACAGAGCATTGATTTTCCTTATCCACAACGAAGTGCTTGGTTTAATCCAGTTTTCATTTTTACTGAGAAAATATATTCATAAAGGGAGCGACCTTAATCCAGGAGCTTGGACCATCCAGATTGCTGTCTGAAACCATTCTCCAGCTGCTATTCAGTTTCTAAAGAGGAGGCCACGAAGTCCAAAGGTGTTGTGAATCAAAAAGATAATGTTTGAAAAAGCAAGTGAAATGTCTCCAACTTATAGGCGGTATTGTAAAGAAAAACACAAGTTTAGTATTTCTGGATCATTTTTAAAGTTGGTATTTCAAACAATGAGTCTTTATGTTTTCCTTGAATATATTTTTATGGTGGATGATTATTAGTTACAGTAATTATTCAGTACCTAAGGAAAGTGTCATGATTTCCAGTTTTCAAAGCCCTTTCACGCATTACCTTATCTGGTCCTTTGTTACAAGAAAGAAATAGTTAGTCTCATTTTATAGCCAATGAAATGGAGGTTCAGAAAGGTGAAGGGGGTTGTCTGAGATCACACAGCTAGTAGTGGCAGAGCCAGCAATTTTCCATGCCAATGCAGCAGTTAAAATCCATGTATATTAAAGGACTTTTACATGTGCAAACATTTATATAATGCAACCCTATTAATGAGTTGTACTTTTTTTAGCAATTAACTTAATTTTACTATTTATATCATGTTGCTATGCAGAAAAGCAGTAATACTGTAATTTCCTTAAATTATGGAATGCATGTTTTTCATTAAGTTGCACATTCCTTCCCTTCACAAAGCCCTGATTCTGTGTTCTGCTGTTGGACGAGATGGCAGGAAGTGGCAAGAATCCAATCTCCCATGATTCACAAGTTCTCCCGATCTTCTGCCAGACAGAGAAGACCAAACTGTTTTTTAACCATCATAAGAACCCAAAGAGCTAAGTATTACTATTTTTCCAGATGAAGAAATAGAGAGAAGCCACCTTACTCACATTCGCACTACTGTGGAGTGCTTGGAGCTGAGATTTGTCCCAGGTAGCCTAGCCCTCACCAGGTTTTCAATCATTATGAGCACCAATTACCAAAAAACCTCCAGGTGTCACAAAGAGGTTCCTAACGTGAAGGACTCTATAACACCCCCACAGGAAGCCGGGGTAGTTGAGGACTAAATGAAAAGGGATATGTTGTTATACCTTGGAGAAGAGGGGACAAATGTGAACAGATTTTTAAAAAAGTCATCGCAGGTAATGCTTCACTGAAAAGTCACAAAATATGGACTTAAAAGAATTTAATAGACAACATTATGATTTTGATGTCAACCACTTTATGGGTTCTCTCTGAGTTCTCTCAGAATCTCGCTTCATTTTCTCCTCTCCCTTTTATTTAGAGATTTAATGATCTCAGACACAATTAAGGAAAGGCATCTTGAGCCGGTTATCTGTGGCCTCCGTGGCCTGAGAACCTGCTCTGTGTGNGTGGACCATTCTCAAATGCCTTCCCTGGCATTTTGGACTTGACCTTTTAGGTGCACTCGTGGGGGCATCAGTGTGCCAGGCAGCAACACAGGGGTGGGAGGTGCCAGTGAGAGTGAGTGCGTGTGTGCAACACCAGAGGGACATGTGGGCGCATCGAGAAGAATAACGACTTGGAATCCCTCCAAACTGCTGCTTTTTAAATATTAGGTCAACATTTATTGAGACGCTAGGAATGGTATGCTCCTTTCTATGTGGTATGTGGGGGGTGGGGTGAGTAGGGGGCAGGGGGGGCCATTAGAGGCTGTTGCCCAACCTGCATACCACGCTCATAGAAACAAAAGCTTTGACCCCTTTTTAGAAAGGACCATTTAGAGACCATCTGTTGTTATTCCAGCTTACCCTTTTGGGGTTATCACCCCACCCACTTCCAAATGGCTTTCAACATATTTCTTCCAACTCCACACAATTATCTCCCTGAAAGGAGTTATTGGAATTACAATTTTCCACCTCATTACAATTTTAGTGAAAATTGTACACCACCCCCACCCCCCATCCCCCCAACAGACTCTTCACGTGTCGTGTGTTGTATGTCATCAGGCTGGTAATTTAGTAATGACCCTGTTTCTCACATAGAAAGTGTGTGTGATACCCTCCATGTGGTCATGGGCTGTCTCTTACAGAGTTCATGCCCTTCCAAGTGAAGAAAAGACACAGGGTGATATTTTCCCAGGAGATCATTAGATTCACTGGAATGTAGCAAGATCATTTAGCGGTAGTAAGGCATAAATATCTCCACTTGCTAGAACAGCTGTCTTTTTCCCCTGCCTCCTCCTGTCTCTCCCCTCGTCTCTTTTCCTTAGCTGTCTCTGACCCTTTTCTCTCTCGGGAACAAAGGCACGTCATCCAAAGGAGCTCATGGACACAAGCATAGCTGGAAAGAGCTATCACCTGCTTTGTCCCCAGTTTTCATCATGATGGTTCACATATATTGAGGGATTTCATTTCCAGGAATACACAACATCTATGGCCTTGAATGGATTTACCCAACATTCCATTTCATGTACTCTAAAGCTGATAAAACGGAACACGAACCCAGCCAGTTAACTTAATTGCGGGGAAAATTACTTTCACCCGTTGTTTGGCAGAGGTTAAATAGAACAACTACTAGGTTGAATGAATTATGCAGTTAAAAAAGAGGTTTCATAGGTACATCTGGATTGAAATACTCTCAGTGAGCTTGAGCTTAAGGTTCTTGTATCAATACCAAACTCAAAGATTTTGTTCATGAAGATTCAAGATGGCGACACATCTAACAATAAGCTTCCACTTGGCTTTCTTTCCTGGGCAGCTGTGGTTACATTCACCACATCTTTTACCCAAGATTTCTCTTCCTGAAATAAAGATAGGCTGTCTGTTGAGTGAAATAATGTATCAGAATGCCTGGGTCTGGCATTTAAGTCACTTTAAAAAAGTAATTTACGAGAAAAAAAAAAGTAACTTATGTGCCCGGTGTTTCCATTTCTTCATCTCTAAAATGGAGATAAGAAGGGCCGGCCAAGTGGCTAAGAGCTCGCTCAAGAATGCAAGCTCTGAACAACAGGGTTGCTGGTTTGATTCCCGGCCCGAGCTGAGCTGCCACTGAGCTGCCAACATGTGGCAGGATGGCTCAGCTAAAAAATACATAATAAATAAATAAATAAATAAATAAATNGAGTCCCGGCCTGAGCTGAGCAGCTGCTAAGTTGCCAACAGGTAGCAGGATGGCTCAGCTAAAAAAAAAAAAAAAAGGACGGTGGGAACAGAAAGAGGTTCCTTCTAAGCACCCCAACACCTCTTCATCTCCAGGTGTGTACGTGTGCATGCATGCGCATGTGCAAGCATCTGTGTTTGTGTCTCCATGGGTGAATATGCGCGTGTACGTGTGTGCACAGATGTGTGTGTTTGTCTGTGTATGTGTGTTGGGGCTAAGCCAGGAGAACTGGACTCATCTGAAGTCTTTACCATGAGCATTTGCCCAAATGCTTTGCACTGAATATTTGTGTTTCCCCAAAATTCATATGTTGAAATCCTAACACCCAATGTGATAGGATTGGGAGGTGGGCCCTTCATGGAGGAATGAAGTCATGGGGTGGAGCTCTCATGATTGGATTAGTGCCCTTATAAAAGGGACCCCAGAGAGCTTCCTGACCCTCTTTCCACCATGCGAGGATACAATGAGAAGTCAGCAGTCTGTAAATAAGAAGAGGACTCTCACCAGAACTTGACCATGATCTCAGACTTCCAGCTTCCAGAACTGTAAGTCATCCAGGTTATGGTATTTTGTTATAGCAGAGTAAGATGACATATGTGCGTAAGCCATGAAAAAGTGGACTATATAGTCAAGTAAATTGAGAAGTGAAACAGTGGGCTAAACAAAAAGCAAGTTTCTTTCCTGTGGGACTTATTGGGAAGAAGTCCCAAGACCTTATATTATGTTCATGTGCATGGTGGAACTTCAGGAAGGGGATAGAGTATGTTTTTCTGGTGTTCCATGTAACAATTTTAGGAAACACGGATTCAGAGACAAGTCCAGCTGACCTCATTTAACTGGTGAAAAAACTGAGGCCCAAAGAGATGAAATACTTTGCCTAAGGTCACATGGCTGTTAGGAAACCTTAGTTCTTAGCCAGATTTGGTAGAACTGTCTCTCAGACGAGAAGGCGGTTTAGTGACCCAAGAGCCCACATGGGAACTTGCTGGGAGTCACCCAAGGTTCCGTCTTTGATGCTGAAGAGCAGTGTTCCATAGACTGGAATTCCTAGTCTCAGGGCCTGTACAGACAAACATCAGTTTTCAGCACAAGTGCCAGCTTCCTTGTCAGAGGAACATGGGGTGCAGCTCTGACGAGCTATGGTTTCTCTCTCTCTCTGGGTCTCCCCCTTCC
>NW_017731394.1:3758533-3832620 GCF_001890085.2 Hipposideros armiger
TTTGTTCTCCCTGCTCTGCAGCCAAACCAGGCCCCTCCCCTGTCCCAAGTATGCTGGTTTTTCATCCTCTAGAGATCTCCACACAAGCCACTCTCCCTGCCTGGAATGCCCCCCCTTTCCTCATTTGCACCCTGTAGAACATTAACGTTTGTGTTTTATCTTCATTAATGAGCTAGGGACTCTAGGCAAAGATTCTGGCCAATCTCACCTTTATATCCTCTCAGCACCTAGCATGGGCCCTGGACCATAGGAGACATTCAACAAATGTTTGTGAAATGAATAAATGAATGACATTTGCTTGGCTATGGAAGATTGCAGCTACATGTATTTTCAGGACCTAGGGAAAAAAATCTCTTCTTTGGAATTGATCCCCCCAAGGAGGTAGTATTTTACAGTCAGTGGGGGTCTCATACGCTTTAAAGCTATTTAAATGACTGTTGGTCTCTCATATATTTTAAATAACACTTCAATTTTGGTGCTTGCCCATAGGCAGTGTTACAAAGCCTAGCTCTTTTTTTTTTTTTTTACAATCAGTAACACTGATAAATTAAACCCAGAGTGTGCATATGTGTGGTGACACCCCTCCCCCACTTCCCCCACAGACACCTCAAAAGGCTCCAGCATTCTCCCACCTCCACTATCTCCTGGGCTAAATTCAGCCCAAGACTGTCTGGGTTTATTGGGGCAGAGTGTGAGGGCGTTTCTGATGGTTAATTGAAATCCACAGACATCTTCAATACCTCATTGCAAGTAACAGCTGTTACCGTCTCTCCTGACCAGGTGTTAATAAGTAGGAAATATGAAGTTGAAATTTGGCTCACTCTCCCTGTCTTAACCCCAAGCCAACCAATAGTAGAAAATCTAGAATACTCAAAGGGCACAGAAAGATTGAAACAAAGCTCCCACCCCACCTACTCCCTTCCCCTGCCAACTCCTGAGCGAAAATAATATGAAGTGATTTGATGTTTTAAGAAAATCCTCCTGGAGAGACAACGTTGCCTAATGGTTAAAAGTACCCAGGCACTGGAAGCAAGCAGACCTGAGGTCAAAGTGCAGACTCTACCATTTTCAACTGGGGGTTCTGCTATGGTCTGAATGTTTGTGTCCACCCCTTACCCCAAATTCATTTGTTGAAATCCTAACCCCCAAAGGTGATGGTATTAGTTATAGGTTGCTACAAAAGTACTTGCGGTTTTTGCATTGTTGAAATTTGCCATTTGATATTGGAATACATTCTTAAATAAATGTGGTTATGTTATACATCATTTTAATGTGCATTTCTTGCTTTATTTTTTTTGCTAATGACTTATTACTTGCTGTTTATTTTATATTTATTTTACACTATGGAAATGATGTTAGACAAAAAGCCAATTGGAGCGATTTTCTTATTCGAGTTCAAAATGGGTCGTAAAGCAGCAAGACAACTCGCAACATCAACAACATGTTTGGCCCACGAACTGCTAATGAATGTACAGTGCAGTGGTGGTTCAAGAAGTTTCACAAAGGAGACGACAGCCTTGAAGATGAGGAGCGTAGTGGCCGGCCATCAGAAGTTGGCAACGGCCAATTGAGAGCAATCATCGAAGCTGATCCTCTTACAACTACACAAGAAGTTGCCAAAGAATTCAATGTCGACCATTCTATGGTCGTTTGGCATTTGAAGCAAATTGGAAAGGTGAGAAAGCTCAATAAGTGGGTGCCTCCTGAGCTGACGGCAAATAAAAAAAATCGTCGTTTTGAAGTGTCGCCTTCTCTTATTCTACGCAACAATGAATCATTTCTTGATCGGGTTGTGACATGTGATGAAAAGTGGATTTTATATGACAACCGGTGACAACCAGCTCAGTGGTTAGACCGAGAAGAAGCTCCAAAGCACTTCCCAAAGCCAAACTTGCACCAAAAAAGGTCATGGTCACTGTTTGGTGGTCTGCTGCTGATCTGATCCATTACAGCTTTCTGAATCCCGGTGAAGCCATTACATCTGAGAAGTGTGCTCAGCAAATCAATGAGATACTGCAACGAAAACTGCAACACCTGCAGCCGGCATTGGTCAACAGAAAGGGCCCAATTCTTCTCCATGATGGCGCCCAACCTCACATGGCACAACCAACGCTTCAAAAGTTGAATGAATTGGGCTACGAAGTTTTGCCTCATCCTCCATAGTCACCTGACCTCTTGCCAACCGACTACCACTTCTGCAAGCATCTCGACAACTTTTTGCAGGGAAAACACTTCCACAATCATCAGAATACAAAAAATGCTTTCCAAGAGTTTGTCAAATCCTAAAGCATGGATTTTTACACTACAAGAATAAACAAACTTATTTCTCATTGGCAAAAGGTGTTGATTGTAATGTTTCCTATTTTGATCAATAAAGATGTGTTTGAGCCTAGTTATAATGATTTAAAATTCATGGTCCGAAACCGGGGCCTTTGGGAAGTGATTTGGTCATGAGGAGGGAGCATTTGTGAATGGAGTTAGTACTCTAGTAAAAGAGATCCACGTATTTCCCTAGCCCCTTCTGCCATATGAGGATACAATGAGAAGTCTGCAGCCCAGAGGAGCGCCCTCGTCCAGCCATGTGGCACCCTGACCTCGAACTTCCAGCCCCCAGAACTGTGAGTAGTACATTTCTGCTGTGTATAAGCTTCCCAGTCTGTTAGAGCCAACCAGAGGGACTAAGGCAGGCATTGAGCAGATTCCGTAGCCTCCCAAAGATCCAGTTTCTTCATCTGTGAAAACCTACCCCACAAGGGTTTGAACTGAAGTTTAAAAGGTAAAGATGCTTCATAAACAGCACCTCTTAGGATCTGCACAGGCTCTGGCCCTCTTTCTGCTGGAATCCCGTCTTGCAAGCAGAGTGAACATGGAGCCACCCTGTCTACTCTCTCCTGCCCCACTCCAACACCGAGAGGGCACAGAGAACTCGGTCCTATATTCAAGGTTCGTTCTCTTTCTTCCTCCAGGTGTTCACTGCCTGTCACTCTACACCGACCCCCAGTGTCTCACTGTCCTCACTCAGGGCACTGTAGAGGCGTGGTGTAGTACGTGGGCTTTGAAGACGGATGTTGAAAATGTGGCTCCACCTGGAATGTCCAGCCTTTCAGCCTTGCCTGGAACTGTCTCAGTTTTAGCACTGAAAGTCCTGTGTCCCCGGAAGCTTCTCAGTCCCAGGCAAAACGGGGCATTTTTTCCTCCTTGCGCCACTGTTTAGTGGGCTGTGATCCTGGCTAGCATTTCCCTCTCTGTAGCTGGGGGATTTGAGCAATTCTACAATCATCCTTGGGGATGGGAAGGAAACAAGTGAGTGCCTGGAACATCCTGTCCCAGAGACTCAGTCAGCATTCAGGGTCTGTCTAACCCCCTGAGCCCACCAAAGAGCCCACCCTCAGGAGGCCAAAGCCCCCACTCTCAGGCTGAGCTGCTCTTGAGAAGCTATGAAGTGCTTGCTTGGTCTCAGGGTCATTTCTTTCCTTGGGGTGGGAGGGCACTTTGTCATGACCACACGAGGGCGAGCAATCCGCTGACACCCTCACCTGGGTTTCCGAGCTCCCCTTTCAACCTTGACTATCCCCAAATCAAAATGAACGGCGTTGAAGGAAATGAGGAAAGTGCTTCCTAGGATACCAGATGTAGGCTGGAGGTGAGGGGCAGGTGAACAGAAATGGGGCAGGTGAACAGAAATGGGGCAGCTGCTTTTCTGTAATGAGAGCAGCGCTGTTGTCTTGCCCAGGAGTGCATCATCAGCACTAATGAACCTGAAAATCAATCTTGGTTGCTGTGCGGGGGTGGGGGTGGGGTTGGACCAGGTCAGCTGCAGCCCAGGCCTTAGACTCAGCACCCTACAGGGAACCTTTCAGTCCCCTCCCAGGTTGACATTAACATAAGATGAGCAGCCAGCGTGTGGCTGGCTGTGCAGTGACTTCTCCCAAATGGCTTTCTTAGTTTATTGCTTAGCACTTGACAGCTTTCTGGGCGTTTAGAATTTGGAAACAACTCTTCAAGGTAGACAGTATTACTATCTCCGTTTTCAAGATGAGAAAAAAAGTCTATGCCTAGAAAGTCAAAGACATTTTCACAATGTCTCACAGCGAGTCTAAGGGTAGTAATTAAGAACAATGATCTTCAAACTTTTCTCTCAGAGCCCTATTAGAAAAATGATTCTGAGCAAACACCCCCATGTATATGCATAATTTATGAAATGTAGCCGTGGCTATTGTATTACTATATTAAGCATATTATAAGACATGAAAATAGACATTAAAAATGAATGAGATCCTACACAGGATGAGGAGGTCCAGTATTTGCATCTCTCACTCCAGTAGATCATCCTGCACCATCAATGACATGAGCACTTTGGAAACACAAACTTAAATTCCCCCCTGGAGCCAAGCAGGCAATGTAAATGAGTAGAGTGGAATGAGTAAAAGAACCAGTGGGACTGGCAAATAAGAATGGCAGCTGATGCTCAGCCTCCATGTTGGGCACAATAGGGAGTGGTGGGGACTGTGGCAAAAATGAGAGCACATCCCCACTTTAATTAAAGGAGGCAGCTGTTACTCAGCTTCAATCATTGCCATGCAAGAATATGGGCCCAGGATTTCCAACCTTCCAGTATTTCAATAGAAGTCAGAAATTCAGGTTTATGTGAAATTGCACAATTTTAAGGTGTTAGCCACTGATTTCTTTTTTTTTTTTTTAATGAAGTTCTTGTGGTCTGAGTGGGTGAGAATTGGCTTGAAGGCCTCCAAAGGGCAACTACTGGAGTAAAGGCAGGAGCGTGGCCTTTGCAGCCAGTCTTGATTTTGAATCCTATTTCTACCTTTAACAAGTAATTTAACTTCTGTGCTTCTGTTCTGGGACCAGTAAAATGGAAATAGTAATAAAGTTCCTTTGAAGGTTAGCAATGATGTCTGTGAAGCACAGTGCTGGGCATCTAAGAGAGGCTTAATAAATAATACCTGTTGTTAGCATGAGCCCACCGAGAACTCAGCTCTGCTGACTGCTGACCCACCTCTCTTCCCACTCTAAAAAGGCTTCAACAGAAAACCCCCATCCCTGGCATCCAAATTCCAATCCTGCACTTGACAGAATTCGTTCTTCTGCCCCGGAAGGCAGTTCTTTCCCACCCTGGTCTCACATTCCCAAGAAGAATCCAGAAGCCAAAGGAGTGAGCAGGCAGTCTCCCTCCTAGGCTGTTGTGGCAGGTGGCATGGAACCAGGAACAAGCCTAGGGATGGGAGTCACACTGACGATGTGAGCTCTAGTCCTGGCTTGGCCACGAGCTGTGTAAATTTAAGACAAATGGATGAACTACTCTGGGCCTCTGTGTTACTATTTAGGAGTGGATCCCATCATGGCCACCTCTAAGAGTGGCATGGGAAAGTAAAATTATACACTGCTGGAGATACCCCCACCTACCCCACCCCAGATCCTCGCTTCTTTCTGCTTGGCGCCCTGGAGTGTGATCTCCATAGACTGCATCAGTGGGGCCCTCCTCTGGTCCCCAGTAGGGTTCAGCAAAGGAGATTCACCAACAGGTGAACAGTGGATGGAAGGAAAGAGGGTGGAGTGTTTATTTCCCAGCATCCTTTGTGCCAGGGCCCCAGCCTGTGGCAGTGGGCAGTGGCAAGGCCCATCGATGGGAGGTCAGAGCTCCTACCAGGCAGTCCACTCCTATAGCTGTCGCTTCAGCGCTTCTGTACTTCTGGGGTCCACTTCTTCCCCTTCTTCTCTCAGCGCACGGACGGTACCAGCTGCCCAGCTTTGCTAGCCCCAGGGGACTTCACCGTCCCTTAGGGCTTCCCTTCATCCTTCCCCACCATCGTAAGTGGGGCCTCATTGCGGTCTCCTGAATGACCCTGATTGTGCCACCTTTCCTGCCAACACCCTGACCATTACACATACAGGCATACCTTGGAGATACTGCAGGTTCAGTTCCAGACACCACAATAAAGCGAGTCGTAGTCTTTGCTGGTGAAGGTCTTACCTTCAATTTGTAAAAAAATGCAACACCTGTGGAGCGCAATAAAGCGAAGTGCAGTAAAACGTATATAATACATGCTTTCTTTACCTTGGAGCCTTGGATATGGAAGGCACTCACTCGGTGTTGCCGGAATTAATTTGAAATCATAAGCTTTTCTGCTTCACCCTCAGGCTGCCAGAAAATCCAATTATCCAGATCCCTCATTCCCTGAGCGCTCCAGTCCATTGAAATTCATACACATTGATGGGCAATTTGTTCATTCATAAATGTTTGTCATGCAGCTATAATGTACCAGGCCCTAAGCTAGGTCCTGGAGATCCAGGTGAGAGCAAGCAAGCAATGTCCTTGTCTTTTTGGAATTTATAGTCCCATGGCATTACATAGGAACAGTTACCAGAGGGACAACGTCTTTGCAGGCCATAATGAAGCCAGCTGACTGGCCGGAGCTCCCCGTGGGTATGAAACCCCAAGGGTGCTCCCTCAGGACTATATGAATGTGTAGTTAGCTTTTGCAGCCGACACTGTGAGCTGGCTGACCCAACTCCCGCTTGGAACTCCTAGCCACCTTCCAGTTCAGTGGACCCTGGGAAGAGTGCTGGCTAATAAGACATAAGCATACAAGCCAGGATGGGGCTCCCAGGGAAGCCCCTGATTCCCTTAGAATTAGGGACAGACTCTGCTGGTATAAACCTTTGCTCTTTTTCTGCCCTTTTCCTTAGCTGCTTAGAACAAAGGTGTGATACTTGGAGGGGTAGTGACTCCCTTGGGACCATGAGACAACAACCAACACACTAAGGGTAGCAGAGCAGAGAGACAGAAAAAGGCTTCTTTCTTTTGATGCCATTGAGCTGCCCCATTAGTCCTGGACAACTTAACCCTGGATTTGTGTAAGACCAGTAACCCCCTATTTGTGTAAGCCACAGGAAGGGAGGTAGTGTTACGTATATACAAGAGAATTCATATCTGGAGGAAACCCTCAAGATGGTGTGATCCAACTCTTTCCCTTACATATGAGGAAACTGAGGCAAAGTGAGGGAAGGAACTTAACAGCCCGAGCAGAACTCATGTCCGCTGGCCACTCCTCATCCATACTTACAACCTGTGCAGAGATTGGTGAGCTGTGTGTGTGGGTGTGTCCACTGTTCGCCTAGCTCATAGGCCCTTTAGAAACAGTTCATCTATTTTAGTCCTGCTTGGCCTCCTAAAAAAAAAGCTAATGAAGATTCATAAGCAAAATGACATGCTTCTTTCTTTAAGCCACTGAGTTTGGGGGAGGGGCTTGTTGCACAGCAAGAGCTAATTAATGCATTGTCTTTTTTTTTTTTAAGATTTTTATTGGGGAATTGGGGGAAGGGGAACAGACAAGTTGCTGTCATTTTGTTCTTCAGTCTAGTTGTGGAGGACGTTGTTTCACTGGCCCAAGTTGGCACCATCATTGTGCTTTTCCCGGATGGGGCAGATCAGTCGCTGGTTTCTGGATGGCCGCTCGCTACTGGCTGCTGGCTACTCACACTGGCTGCCGACCACACACGGTAGCTCATGGCAACCTACTGCAGCAGGGGCTGCAGCTTATGCCGTCCGTGGCGACTCACGGCAGCCCAGCTCCAGGTTGAGCTGTTGTTCAGCATCTTAGCTGTAGAGGGCAGTGTCACTGGCCCTCATATGTGGGATCTGAACCGGGGTCCTCGGGCTTCCCAAGCCCGCTCTTAACCATCATGCCACTCAGCCGGCCCTAATGCATAGTCTTCATTGACCATTTCCTACAGGTCAAATCTGTGCTGAGAGCGTCACATAAATACTTCATTTAATTCTCACAACAGGCCTGTGAAGTAGATATCGTCATCTTCATTTTGTAGATGAAGAAACGGAGGTTTAGAAAATTTAAATAGCTTGCCCTTAGTCGCACAGTAAGAAATGGATCCAGGATTTGAACCCAGGTATTCTGACTCCAGAACCATATTAGGATCTTATTTCAGTGGATTCTGCCCGTTTGCTCCTCCTCAGATGGATTTTGCTCCAAAAATCTTAGGACTTTTTTTTTTTTTTAAAGATCTTGTCACAGTACCCAGAGCCTTCTAGGGGTCAGGGCATGAACGATTTGGGCCAGTGCCTGAGGGAACATTTTGAACAAGCATGATCTTGCCAACATCTCCAATTCCTCTCTTTCCCACAAATCCTGTTGGCTCTCCCTATAAAATCTGTCTGGACTCTGGTCACCTCTCATCACCTCTTTCACTACCAGTCCCGCCCGTCACCCCCTTTTATCTGGACCACTGCAGCAGCCTCTTGACTAGTGTCCTTCTCATATGACCTTCTCTTACCAGCTGGAGTGATCATTTGAACATTAGAGTCCTATTATGGCAATCTACTTCTCAGTACCCTTTGTATTAGTTTGTAAGGGCTGCCTTAATAAAATACCACTTACTGGGTGGCTTAAACTACAGAAACATTATTTTGTCATAGTTTTGGAGCCCGGAAGCACAAGTTCAAGGTGTCAGCAGGTTTGGTTTCTTCTCAAGCCTCTCTCCTGGGATTGTGGATGGCCACCTTGTGTCCTCACATGTTTTCTTCTCCACGCATGGGCATCTCTGGTATCTCTTGGTCCACATTTCCTCTTCTTATAAGGACACCAATCAGACTGGATGAGGGGGTCACCCTAACGGCCTCGTTTTAACTTAATCATCACTATAAAGGCCCTGTCTCCAAATGCTGTCACGTTCTAAGATACTGGCAGTTAGGACTTCAACGTGGTGATTTGTGAGAAATACAGCTCAGCCCTTTTAGAACACCTTTTAATGGTTTCCCAGCAAACTCAGAATAGAATTCCAAGTCACCAGCCCATCCTCTAAGGTTTCATGTGATCGGGGTCCTGCCACATATGTTGTATCTCCCTGCCCTCCTCTCTATGTGCTCTGGTCACACTGGCCTCCCAGCTCCTCATATCCACAAAGCATGCTCTTGCCATCAGGCCTTTGTACTTTCCATTTTTGTGGCCTAGGACACTCCTTCACCCCAGATATCTACAAAGGCTTACTCTGCCTTTGTACTGTGTTACTTTGCCCAAATATTGCCTCCGTAATGCTTCCTACTTTGCTTTATTTTTCTTTGGGGCATTTATTACTACCCATCATTGTCTTGTATTTGTTTCTTGTTCAGTTGTTTGTCTCCCCTACTAGAATATCAACTCCATGCGGCAAAGACTTCATTTGTTTTGTTCCCAGACATATCCCCAGGGCCTCAATATAGTAATGCTACACACAAAATAGCACCCAATAAATGTTTGAAAGAAAGAAAATGAAATGAATGTACAAATGAAATAGAATGGAATGAAATGAATTGAATGAAAGAAAGTTTTAAATGAAAGGAAGCCCCATACAAGTAAGAAAAAGAACCCTCTTTCATGCCACTATAACCTTTGTTCTTAATTCTAATATTTGACCTGAGAGTTAACCACTTGTCTTCTGGAAGTTCATTAGGCATCCCAGAACATTTAGCAGGAAATCTCTCCCAAGTTGTCATCAACTTGTCCCAAATGCAACAGTCCAGACACTTACAAAGGTTTTTCCCATTTATCTTCTTTCTCATCTGCAACTGACAGCCCCAAGCAAAGATGCAACCCCACAACTTTGACAATGAAGTAATTGAGAAACTAATATGCAAACGGATCCTTTTATTGTGGGTAAATAAATCGAGATCATTTGAAGGCCGAAAAATGGGGGAGGGAATGTATACAAAAAGCCTGCACTCTTCCAACAGAGGGCGTAGTGTGGTTCACTGCAATTCTGAGTTGATCCTTAGTTCTAGACCTAGTGGCAGCTCCTGGAATTGCAGGTAAGGAAGAGGAAATGGGAAATAAAGAGAAAGCAACATTTTTTTATTCAACAACTATTTTAGTGGGCTCAAGATATAGCTGTCTCTCCTGTGGGAAGTCAAACCCCAGTCTCCAACAAAACAGCATACAGAGCTGCAACTTGCTAAGAGTATTTTGGCATCTTCTTTGTTCTGGTCTTGTAGAGGCATTGGATGGGGAGCATCTATTTGAATCCTTACAACACACATGCAGGATAGATGTCTCTGTCTGTTATTAATGAGGAAACTAAGCCTGAGATATGAAGTATTCACAGAGATAAAAAGGGGCAGGACTGAACCTAGGTCAGGCTGACTCTAAACCCTGTGGTCTTCCTCTGCTGAGCTAAGGGGATAAACCTTGCAAGTTCAACTCACTTCATCCCACATTGAATTTCTCAAGTCTGTGGAATTTGAACTTCCCTGCCAGTTATAGCCTCATTAATTCAGTAACCTTTATTGATTGACTCCTAGGTGCCAAGAATTGTGCTTTGCCCAGTGGCTTCCAGAGAATGATGAATGAACAATGATAATGATATAATTTAAGTGATGAGAAAGCAACTCCTAAGGGGTGTCAGACCTCTTTTTCAAATTGAGTTACTTTTTCACTATTGAATAGATTGTAATTTGAAAAGCTGGTAAAAGTGCCTTCTGTTGGTGAGCCAAGCCAATCAATATGTGCCATTTAAAATTCTCCTTTCTGCTTTTCTCCTATTCAGGCAGCTTGGAGAAAAAGCATGTATTTGTGGGCTGAGATTACTGGGTTGAGATTCTTAATGGAGTGATTTGTTTCTGAAGAATAGGCAGCCTAGGGCAGGCTAAGTGGCCCTTTCGTGGAGAGATGGTAAGACAGGGCTTGTCTGATGCCTGTCCATTGGTGGTGGGGGAGGGGAAGGACGTGTAGTTCCTGAAGAACCTGCTTGGAGAGGCATCCACTCTGACTGGCCCCAGGGCCCCATCCTTGACCGCTTCAGAAGTATTGATAACCACAAAAGCAGATTTCTAGAACAGTAAGTAGGTACCTGTTACAAGACTCACATATTCACATATAAAACTTGGAAACTCTAGCTCCAAAATCTTAAAAGGAATTATTTTTGCCTGGTGGGATCATGAGTGACTTTTTTTTTTTCCTTTTTGCTCCTCTGTAATGCCTCATTTTTCTTCTATAGACTTGTGTCACCATGGACAGGTGTCATTGGGTTACTAGATATAGTAGAATAGATGTCATTTTACTCTCTTTCCATATTCCTTCCACCTTCCCTTTCCCCTTTCATTTATTTCCTTTTCAAAGTAATGATTTAAAAAATAAGTAAATAAAAGCCTTTCTCTCTTCCCCATCTCGTCGTCTTCTAACAGGGGTGAGGAAAGTCCTCTCTCTGCGGCCTCCTCTCTTCTCTCTCCTCCCTTCCTCCCTCCTCACAGACTCATAAAGAATCCTGGGGGTCTCCGAGTGTGAAAGAAATGTCTTCTATCCTCAGCCGTATGCCCGTCAATCAGATTCCCCCAGACGTGTCACTTGGGGAGGAACCGCCTGTGGACACAAGCACGTGTAGATGGCAGGAACAGGGTGGCACATGAGAATACGGCCACAAGTCTATCCTGCACCATTTTCTTTTCCTGAGCTCAAGGAAGAATGGAGCTGAGTCGAGTGGCCAGGACCACGGATCCAGAGGATGGCCTTTGGAGCACAGAGATGCACAGGGACTTGCCAGTTTCTTCATTTGGCAAATGTGGAGAATAAGGCCTTCTCCCTCACAGGTGTGTAGTGAGGGTCAGATGGAATAATGGGTAGGAGAGGGTCCCTAAAGGTCAGAATTCCTACAGAATGAATCACCAGGCCCCAGTGAGTCTCTCTTCCTAATTTCTTTCCCTTCTGTCTTCTCTCCGCTTCCCCTGAGCCTACAGTGCTCTAGGCCATCATCATTCCATTCCTGCTCTTTTGGTCTCCCCGTCTTCACTCTCTCCTCACCTCAGTCCCAACTATACACTAATGCCCAGTGATCTCTCTAAAACCCCACTATTCAATAAGGTGCATCCTTCTACAAAAGGTCGAGTGATTCTTCTTGACCAAGACAAAACCCAAAATTCTTAGTCCGGTGGTGGCAGGCAGAATTCTAAGAATGACCCAGTGACACTCATCCTTGTATAATCCACTCTCCTTTGTGTATGGGTGGAACCTGTTAAAAGGATGAGCTATCATTCCCACAATTATGTTATACAGCAAATGGGAGATTATCCAGGTGGGCCTAATGTAATGAGATGAGCCCATTAAAAGCAGAGAGGTTTCTGCAGCTCATAGCAGGAAACCAGAGATTAGAAGCATGAGGAGGATTCAACAACAGCCAGCCAGGAAGCTGGAACTTCTGTCCCATCGCCACAGGGAACTCAGTTTGACCAGCAACCTGAAGGAGCTTGGACATTGATTTTTCCCCATAGTTTTCAGGTAAGAGCTCAGTCTGGTCAACACAGTGAATTCAGCCCCGTGAGATCTCTAGGTGAGCTCACCTGGATCTCAGACCTTCAAAACTATGATATAGTAAATGGGTGTCATTTTAATCTGCTAAATTTTTAGTAATTTGTTATGCAATATCTTAGTTTAATCTGCTTTAACAAAGTGCCATAGACTGGATGCTTAAACAACAGAAACTCATTTCTTACAGTTCCGGAAGCTGGGAAGTCAGGTTAGGGTGCTAGCATGGTCAGCCTCTGGTAAGGGCCCTCTTACTCGCGTGTGGATGGCTGTCTTCTTGCTGTGTCCTCACATAGTGGAGAGAGAGAGATTATCTCTCTTGTGTCTCTTCTTATGAGGGCATTGAGCTGTCTCATAATCTAATCATTCCCTAAAGCTCCCTGTCACCAAATATCATTACATTGGGGATTAGGGCTTCAACATATTAATTTTGGGGGAGATATAAACAGTCCGTCCATAGCATGTAGCAATAGAAAATTAATACACTTGCTATTTCAAGGCCTCAAGAGTTCTTATCCGGCCTACTCCTCCAATCCACCTCTCAAACATAAGCTCTGAAGTGATTGTGGGGTTTGAATCTGGACTGTATCACTTGCTGGCAAGTTACATGGCATCTGTGTTGTTCTATTTCCTCATCTGCTATATATACTTAGGATGTTTATAGAACCTTTCTTATGAGATTGTTGGGAGGATTAAATGAGATAATCCAGCAAAGCCCTTAGTACAGTGTAAGCAAAAAGTAAATGCTGTATAAATTATTTTTCTCTTTGTACTGTTGTTAATAGTCTATGCAGACATTCCCCTTAAGTCAAATAGGTTTATTTATTAACCTAGGAAAATATACTCTTTTCTTGGCTCACATTATGCCCCGTTCCCCTAGCTACTCTACCTCTCAAACACCCATCCTTCCCGGCCTTGCTCCGTCTCCTCCCTCCTCCGTGACACCTCCCGTGACCCCTCCAGCTCATGGTGGTCTATCCTCTGTACTAACTTCTAGAGTACCGGAGAATTGTGTAAATTCTTAGACTGTGTCATACCTAATCGATTACTTAAAGTGATGTTTTTTATTATGAAAGAAATGCCTGTTTGTTAAGAGATAATTGGGGAAAATCCACAAAAGTTCAGGCCAGCAAATAAGTCACCTGCTGCCATTGTTATGAATATATCCTTCTGGTCTTCCTGTTTTTGTTGTTTGTGTACATAAACACATATACCAGGGCTGCCAAAAAAAATGTATACACATGACTTGTATTCATCTTTTGTTATTGGTATATATATTGAGTATTACAATTTTAATACAGTTGTTTCCTTTCTTAAAATGTGTATACAGGGCCGGCCGAGTGGCTCAGTTGGTTAAGAGCTCGCTCAAGAGTTTGAGCTCCGAGCAACAGCGGTTCGAGTCCAGCCCGAGCTGAGCTGCCAACAGGTAGCAGGATGGCTCAGCTAAAAAAAAAAAAAAAAAAAGTGTATACATTTTTTTTGACACTGTATATAAACAGCTGCTTTCTGAGAATAAATCTTTGCCCTAGTCCACCCAGGGCATTCATCTGCCTGAGAAGAGATTGCGATTTGTTCACAGAAGGAATTCAAAGAGAAAATATAATGTGACATTCAGCTTTGTGTGTGTTATGTGCTGTTGAGTTGGCTTTGACTCCTGGAAACCTTGAGAATGAGTGACATCCACAATGTCCTGTCCTCAGCAGCCCTGCTCAACTCCTGTAGACTCACGCCCATGGCTTTTTTTATGGAGTCAGTCCATCTCATATGTGGTCTTCCTCTTTTCCTTTTCCCCCCAGCATTATTGCCTTTACCAAAGAACCCTGCCTTCTCACACGTTGAGGTAAGCCAGCTTGTTTTGTCATTTCTGCCTCCAGCGATGTTTCAGGCTTACATTGCTCTAGGACCCACTTGTTCGTTCATTCGTTCAGTGTCAGTCATGCAAAATAGGATTATGTAGGACACCAGGGTATTAAGAGAGATTTTAGCCAAGTTTCCTGTATTAGTTTCCCATGGCTGCTGTAACAAAATACCACATACTTAGTGGCTTAAAACAACACACATTTATTTTCTGACAGTTCTGGAGGTCAGAAGACGGAAATGAATCTTACGGAGCATGAGATGTTGTTAGGGTTCTTTCTGAAGTCTGTAGGAGGCAGCTCCTTCCCGCTTCCATCTTCTCCAAGTGCCCATATTCCTTCGTTCACGGCTGAATCACTCCAATCTCTGCTCCCATCATCACATCACCTTCTCCTAACTTTAACCTTGCTGTCTCCCTCTTGGAATGGAATCCCTTGGGATTCCGTTCAGGTCACCTGGATAAGCTCTCCATTTTAAGATGCTTAACGCCATCATATTTGCAAAACCCATTTTACTGTGTAAGGTAGTATCCACAGGTTCCTGGCATCAGGATGTAGACATCTTTCAGGGGCTAATATTCTATCTACCCTAGAAAACAAAGCCTGAGGGAAGGCTTCTGTGCTGATAGTTCTACTGTGATGTATAAACCTAGGGCAGTAAGAATAAGGAAAGAGGGAAGCAAAGAAGCAAGAATGCAAAGCAATGCAAGAAGATGATTACTGAGCTGACCACGGCCTCTGGATATGCTGAGAACAGACTTGGCAGAGTGCTCTGCAGGTGAGTTGTTCAGCCCACAGGTTATATGGAGGAACCGTGTCTTGGAACAGTCAGGTGAAGGGAGAAATGAGGTGGAATTTATCTGTCAGGTTCCCTCCCATTGCGTGTTTCCCCTTGAACGAAGTTTGCCCCCCATGGAGTTATTTCCTGCACATTTCTGGGTTGCATCATTGCATCATTTGGGCCCCTTGGAGAGTCATTTGGAAAACCAGATCGTATGCCCTTTGGTGTGATGTTGTATCTGAGTCTGAAATTGTTGGGAGGAACCAGAGACTCTGGATGTATATTTGGTTAGCCTCTGGAGGGCTACAGGTAAATGGTGACCAAGTCAGAGCAATCATCTGAGGGTCCAGGTTGCAGCTAAAGCCAACAGAATCTGAGAAAGCCGGTGAAGTCAAGAGGATCTGAGGGCGTACCTAGGATGTATTCAACACATTTTACTCCTTGACACCTTCAGATCCACCCTTCCGTTCTATCCTCTTCCATATTATAATACGAGGCATGCAGTAAATTTCTGAGAACAAGACGTCCTCACCCCTCCCTGAGAGGGGAGGTAAAAACCTAGTCTGTCACAGACTTCCTTCATGATTGGGGCCAGTCTAAAATTTCCAGTACGACTGGAGGCAAGAAGACGAATAGAACAAGCTCCGTGCCCCATTGTGCTGGTCCCAAGGCTGTAAGTGATATTCGCCATCTCCGTTCCCTACCACCCGTTGCAGGCTCCTCCCACCCTCAGCCTGCACTTCTGTTTGTCTGGGTCACTAGAGCTTCGTATGCCATATCTGCTTAAATGGGAGAAGATGATTTGACACCCAAATTTTATTATCCCCTTTCCAGAGTGACTTCCTGGGATTGGAGCTCCAATCTGGAAAATGGGCTCTGTGTTGTGTCAAAAACAAACTAGGATATCCCTTTCACGTCCTCTGTGTAGCATGAGGTAGCAGTGGGTACAGGGCCGCAGCTTTTGTACTCGATCACTAGCAACAACTTCAAGCCATGGTTTCCTGGTGCTCAGTGTCTCGGGACCAAAGCAGCTCTGCAAAAGGAAAGCTCAGCAGATATGCAGTGGGGTAGAGAGCGTTCCCGAAGGCCTCCTATGAGGAGCCATGGGTGTTTGGAGGCAGCCCAAGAATGGGAAGCTGCCAGGGTAGCAGTGCTTAAAATTATTTTAGTGATAGCTACCATTTACTGAGCACTTACATGCCAGGACCTATACGAGGCCCTCTTTTAAAATAGTCAATAGGAAAAATTCCAAATAACTGAAGGGTCTAAGATAAAAACGGCCTGTCCTCCCTAATTAAATCAATATTTTAATTTTCACACACACACACACACACACACACACACATAGTTCTTTCATATTAATTGTAACGTTATAGATATAGCTTAGAATATTAATTCCCACATTTTCACTTTAACTTTTACCATAATTATTTCTTCCATTTTGTAAAAAAATCACCGTTTTATTTCTCTCTTCCACCTTTCTCTTCTCCCACCCTGTAACCAGTATTAACAGACTGAGAATATCTCTCTACCTCTTTCTCTATGTGCATTTAAGATAATAATAGGAATAGTAACAGCAGGCCTTTACTTAATGCTTGTCACAAGGCAGGCATTGTTTTCACCACATTACTTACTATAGTTTATTTAATCCTCACAACAACTTTATGATGGAAGTACTAGTGTTATCCTCAGTTTGCACATGAAGACACTGAGGCCCAACATATACAAAGTATTCAAAAACATAAACAAATAAGTAGATAGAACAAAGGAAGTTTTATTTGTCATTTAAAATATATACATAGACAAATTGGGACACATGGTATACATTTCACTCAGCAGCTTTTCAACTATAGGATATCATTGCCATCTCCCCAGGTCAATAGATCCAGCTCGAACTCATTTTTCAGGAGCAACATAATATCCCATTGTAAGAATGTACCCTCATTTATTGGCCCTATTGATAGTCATTTATGTTTCCATTATTTTTTTTTTGGCCACTACAAACAATGTGGTGATAAATATCCTAGAATATCAATCCTTAGGTACTAGTGCTTTTATTCCTACAGAGTCTATGAATGTTAGGCTGCATCCGGAATCCTCCATATGAAATGATAAGCACAGCTGTAGCTGAGCCAAAGCATCAGACTCTTGAAATATGTGAGTTCCCCCAAGGTCAGGCAGAGAAGATACACCATTAATATGGACAAGAGGATGGTAGCCAAAGAAGACAGACAGCCAAGAGGGCCCGGACGTGGCCCAGAAAAGGAGGCCGGGCAGGGCCCAGCCTCTACACAGTCAATTCACACTTTCCTTGGATATTTCCGGATCACACAGAGCTATAGCAACCATACTGCCCCGACTGCAGAGGTATCCATCTTCTAGTCTCACAGTGCTCATTGAGAGAGAGGGGGAGGGGGGAGGAGAGGGGAGGGGAGCGGAATGGAGACGAGAGGAAAAATCGAACTACCCCTTTCCCCTTTCTGCCTCCCTGGAAACTGTTGTTGTGCCCTGGGGGGTCCCGCTAGACTCTGCATCAGGTCCTATTTTTTTATAGTTGCATCACTGGATAAGGATAACATGGTGGAAAAATGGAAGAAAATATAAGACATAAATGAGAGAGGTGACAAAGAATGATTGAAGAGAAAGAATAGATGTTTTCTTGTTCTGACTAATGGAAGAGAAAAACAAATATTTATAGTAGTCTGATATGTAGAAAAACAGATATATAAAGAGGGTACTAAAAATGTATATGCATTTTAAGAAAGGAAAAAAACTATTAAAATTACACTGATGGTAACCACTTTGAGCACCTCTTGTAATTGCAGAAGTCAAATGTGACTTGTATTTATCTTTTGTGATCGGTATATATTGAGTATTACAATTTTAATACAGTTTTTTTCTTTCTTAAAATGTGTATACATTTTTTTTTGGCACCCTCTGTATAGTCAAGTAGAAAAGCATCTTCAAGTAACAACAACATTTTAAAAACTGAGCGCAGTAACTTAAAGGGTTTATTTTTCTTGCATAGTAAGAAGCCCAGAGGTAAACAACTGCTGGGTCAGCAGCCTGGGAATGTCAGGCTCCAGTGTCCCTGTGCGGTTGCCGGGTCAAAGGGAAGACGCATTAGTAATCTCGCTAGATGTTCCCAAATTCCCCTATACAGGGGTCAGACTATTTTGCATTCTCTACAATACACCTTGTATCATAGATGAAATATAAATATACCTAGCAGAGAAAGAGCTTCTAAAAATGGAGAAGAAAACTGCCAGCAACCCTATAGAAAAATGAATGGGGACAAAAGCAAATGACCATTAAATATGTGGTTAAGAGACTCAACTTCCTCAGAATATGAAAAATGCAAGTAAAAACTATACTGAGATATTCTTTCTTACCTGTTAGATGGGCAAAAATGTGAAGTCTGACAACATACTCTGTTAATAAAACTTTCAGAAAACAAGTTATCTCATAAGCGGCTGGTGGAAATCCAGAAGGATTCAACCCCCTGGAGGGGAATTTGGACCATCAACAAAATTACAAATCCACCTAAACTTTGACACAGCTGTCTCACTTCTAGGAATCTATCTCAAAAAATAAACTGGTAAAAATACAAGATGACATCTTACAAGGATGTCCATTGCCAATAATTGTAATAGTAAAAGAAACACTTCAAATGTCCATCTATAGGGAACTGGTTGAATAAATTATGGTGCACCCATACAATGGAGTATTGTGCAGCTATAAAAGTGAAAAAGGATCTCATACGCTTATGTGAAATCGTCTTCAGGATATACATATATTGTTAAAACAACTTATAAAACAATGTTTACAGTCTGCTATCTTTCATTTAAGAAAGGGAAGTATGAATATAGAAACATATTTGCTTATCAAAAGGTAGTAACGGAAGGATAAGCCAAAAACTAATAAAAATAAGAACCTATATGGAGAGAGAAGCAACAGGATAGAAAGGCAGGGATGGAACCAGACTTCACTGCATGTAGTTTGTTGCATAATTTTGACTTTGGAGCCATGTAAATGTTTTAAATACAAAATAAAATTAAAGATTAAAAAGGAAATTTATAAAAATTGGACAAATGGAAACTCATGATATTAATTGCATATGGGGTTGGTGGTTTAGTCACCCAAAGAAGAGTTATTGCAAATGATTCTATAAAACAGTATTTTGACAGTATATCCTTAATGGGACACATCCTAAGGACTAGAAAGAACCATGAAGAAATCTTAAACTGCCTTCAGTGGTATATCAATCAGGATAGACTAGATTATGTTCTATTTTAATAAACACAAATCCCGGTGCCTTCAGCATCAACAGGTTCTTTTCTCCCATACTGCATGCTTATGGCATGTTGGCTACAGCTCTGATCTGTCATCTTCCCTCTGTGACCCAAGCTAGGGATGATCATGCCTGGAATTTTTTGACAGTCATTGAGGCCAAAGTAAAAGATACTCAGGCTCTTAAAACTTCTTCCTGGAAGTGACTATCACTCTTATTCCACTCTAATGTTATTGGCCTAAGAAAGCCACATAATCTGAGCTCAAATGATCAGGGATGTATAATCCTCTCTCAGCAAGAAGCACTACAGAGAGGTTGGCACCGAATATGGGTGAACAATAATACAGCCTAACATGGAGTAGTATGGTTAGTATTTTTATTTTACAGCTGTCACATGCTTATTGTAGGATCGGCAGTTAAGTACTTTTATTGATGTCATTACAAACCAAGGTTTTCAGCGTAAAAGACAAAAGACACAAGTAGAAACCCAAATAAATTAAGACTCTTAATCTGACATTTTAACTGGAAATATCAATATGAACTCATAGTTTGTCTTTCTAAAGAAGAAAATATCCTAACTATCCAATGAAGAGGTTTAGAAGCAATTGCAACCTTGCAGCAATGAATGTCTAGTGCCTAAATTGTGATCTAAATACCATTCCTTTTATTTATTTTTTATTTTTATTTTTTTAAAGATTTTATTGGGGAATTGGGGGAGGGAACAGCATTGGGGAATCAGGGAAGGGGAACAGACAAGTTGCTGTCCTTTTGTTATTCAGTCTAGTTGTGGAGGACATCGCTTCACTGGCCCATGTTGGTATTATCATTGCACTCTTCCTGAGTAAGGCAGATCGGTCCCGGCCACTGACGGCCGCTCACAGCGGCTCACGGCAGCTCACAAAAGCTCATGTCAGCTGCTGGCCAGCCCCACAGCAGCCTATGCCGTCGCTGGCGACTCACGGCAGCCCAGCTCCAGGTCGAGCTGCTCACCATCTTAGCTGTAGAGGACAGTGTCACTGGCCCTCATGTGGGATCCGAACCAGGGTCCTGCTGCTCAGAGCTGGCGTCCCAAGCCAACTCTTAACCAACGCACCACTCGACCGGCCCAATACCATTCCTTTTAAAGGAGCAAGAGTGTACCTGACCTAGGTTATGTGTCCCGCAGACCTACTCAATCTCGCTTACTCCCATTACTCCAGGCCTCAGTCACTTGCCTTGCTTCCTGGCCAGAGCATCGCTGTGTAGGCTCCCAGTGTTCCTGTGATTGGAAAGATATGGTCACATCCGCCAGACTCAGGAGAGCCGTTAGCAACATTGACTAATAAAGGGACAATGAGGCACTGTCTGAATTAGACCCATGGAAGCCATGGCGTCCCCATCGGCTGTTTGGAGAGGCGAGTTAACACCATTTAGATGTGTCAGGGTATAACACCATTTAGCACAAATACCAAACTAAGGTATGAGGTAAGAAGGAGCCACTAGATAAATTGCTTGCCTTTCTTTCTCCTTGGTGGTTTGTTCAAAATTGTGGTAGTTTTTGATGATGTCCAGTGACCACAAGTAACCATCAATGTTTTTTTGTTTTTGCAAAGCCCAATCCAGCTCAATAATTGCCCCCTTGGGATTACTCTCAACTTCTTTCCTGCCTCTCTTCATTTTTACATGTCTCTTGCTTTCCTGGGATTGCTCACCCCAATAAATTGTTAGAGCAGAATTGTTTGCACCTCATTCTATTTTCTTTTTTTTCTTTCTTTCTTTTTTTTTTTTTTTGGCTGAGCCATCCTGCTACCTGTTGGCAGCTCAGCGGCTGCTCAGCTAGGGCTGGACTCGAACCGCTGTTGCTCAGAGCTCAAACTCTTGAGTGAGCTCTTAACCAACTGAGCCACTTGGCCGGCCCTCATTCTATTTTCTACCAAACTCTGGCTGAGATACGCATAGTTGTCATGAGAAGTGACTTTTAAGGAGACCCTCGCTTGGGATTTTGGTGTTGGATTGTCTGCCTGACTGAATGCAATAAGCCTCCCATTGCTCTCGGTTAGTGGAACCCCTGATATGTAGTGATATCACAGTTACTAACGTTGGCACCTGCAGTTAATTGTTATGAGGTGAAGTTTTCAATTATCAGGTGGCTGCTGCACTTGATTAATAAAGGGGTGATAATCATTACAAGGACAGGCATGAGGAACTCCTTTTGAGGGCACTGGAAATTTTGAAAAAGACACTAATAAGTTCAGGATAGCTCATCACCCCCTTATGGCACACTGTGAAATCCAGAGGGCCTGTCTGGGAGCTTTAAAGTTTCCATCTCCACCACTGCAAGGAGGATCATGCTGAAAGTTGGACCCAGGATCTGCATAGAAAGGGTCAGGACTACAAAGGATACTAAATGTGCAGCCGTGTAAATACCTTATGTCAAAGCCAGAGCCCTGGTAGAAAAAGAGTGGAGTTCCGAGACAGGATGGGGATATCGACTGGGTGAGCCTGAGAATCTGGAATCTCAGCATTCCTGGCTGGAGAAGGTAGCCCCATCCCCTTTATCAGAGGTGAACAGACCTCCCCCCACTTTCTGTATACCAGAATAATCAGTGACCTTACCTGAAGTAAGTGCCTCACAGAATGAAGCTTGGTCCTTAAGATCCTCTTCTACTCATCCTACTATTCCCAGGCTGATAACCAAGGTCAGATTTCAGCTCAGCCTGAATGGGAAAGTATAATTCCCACTTCAGGAGAAAATTCCCTACACCCAAAATCAATTTTAGGAACTGGCTGAAATACCAAAAGGAAACATATGTGGGAGTGGATCTAGGATATTAGGCTGGAAGAAGGGGCAGAATATGGGGCTAATGGTTGGACGGCACACGCCTGTGACTTGGGACCCGACGTTTGACAAGGGTATTCGGAGCCAGGTTAATTACCTGGAATGGCTCCTTGCAACTTGGACATGTCAATGGCACACAGTAAATGAGACAATGATGTCAGAACTGCCTTGGCAAAATATTGAAGAAGCCAGAAGATTCAGGAAAATCCTGATGGTGAAATGGACTTCCTATGTAAGACCTGAGCACCCGTCGCCTCACTGTGTGGACACAGATGATGCCTCAGTCACTCGGGCAATCGAAGTTTCACTCGCAAGAGGCGCACTGGCACCTTTGAAGGCCAGGTTGACAATGAGAGAAAGGACCATGGAACTAGGCTTTCTAATATCAGTAGGAATGATAGGATTCTGGAATGGCAAAAACCACGTGGCAGCTCTTAACACCAGAGGCGAGAGGCATCACTGTGGGGGCGGCTTGAAGGCCTGCCAGAATGCCAGTCAGGGCCCCTTGACCCGCGTGGATTGGTGGCAGTGGCTAATAGACCACGACATTTCTAGTGGGAAGGCAGATAGACAAGAGCTCTGCTCAGTTTGTATAGTGAACAATTCTGAGAGCTGGAGAGCAGGAGGCTGATTCAGCAGCCACAATGGAGAATGCCTGTGGCTCATTCCGTTTCCAGATCTAAGTTCACAGACCCTTCGGCAACGGAAGGAGAGACTGGATCCCCTTGAAGGAGGACCGGTAATGCCATTTCAAGTGTCTATACTAAATACTCCTCCAGCCTTTCCCCAAAGAGGCCTGTTGCCTTTTGCCGAGGTAAATGTACATTGGGGGATTCAGTCTATGGCCTCACCCCTTGTTTATTTCTCTGGTCCCCAGTTATAACCCTGGTTCGAATGCATAAATGGAGTGAATATCCTTCATGGTTCCTTCACTTTGGTTCCGGGCTGATAGAGTCAAAGTCATTTAGATAGGAAGGGCCATGTGGAAACTATCCTTAGTCCTGGCCAACATAGTAAATAAGAAGCAATATGTCATTTCAAGAGGAATTACAGAGAGTGGTGCTACTATCGGAGATGAAAGGATGCAGAGAGAGTATTATAGCTCCCATCATGTCTCTATTCAATTCACTTTTCTAGCCTTTGCAAAAACCAGACACGTCTTGGATAATGGTGGTAGGTGACTGCAAACTAAGCCAGGTGGCAGCCCCAGGTGCAGCACGGCTGCTATGCCAGCCAATGTATCGGTGACACTTGATACGTGGCTGTTGATATGCTGAATTATTTTTTCTTTATTCCTAATAATAGGGAGGTCAAAAGCAGTTCCCCTTTCGATAGCAAGGAAAAACAATAGACTTTCTCGATTGTTCCTGTGTTGAGAGATGTGTCGATGCAAAAGAGGTGGGTGGCATGAGAGTCAGGACCACCTGCTCATGTCACTTACTTTAGCCATCTCCATTTGGTCAGGCCAAGTCCTGAATGTATCATTTTTAGCATGCAGTGGATTACTGCTGTATCCGCCCAACCTTAGGACCACATGGATCTGGTAATACTCAAATCATAATGAACTATTGTTCTTACGTAGTCACTTGGCATCCCATGGTCAGGCATTTAGTCTTGGATAGAGCCCAGAATCAAGGCATGGCCTTGCTGCTGAATTCTTAGAGTCTATGCTGAATCTCTCTTACTGAAGTCTGTTGAAAACCCTACAGGATCATCGTATTCCATAGGTAGATCTAGTACTATTGGATGTGCTGGGTCATACGCCGAAGTGTCAGAGAAGCTCGTCTACTGCCTGGACATGCTGGTGAGTCCTGTTTTGCTCTGAGCCCCACTTGAAACTGCAGTCCCTCTGAGTCACACCCCAATAGGGCTTGGGCCCGGCTAGAAGCATTAATAAAACGTTGACTCTAGCCAGAAATGGACTGCCGTTACCTTACGGCCCCACTTAGAGGTGGCCCCGATAAACGGTGGTGGTGGAAATCTTCCAGCAGGAAGAGCGGCCAGCAGTACATTGGCTTAATGTGTGGAAATATTGACTCCTTGTCAGTAGCGAATGGTTCAGCTTATTGGTTGGGGTCCTGGAAGGAAAAGACGACAGACTACGTACCACCTCCAGTGTCCCAACTCTGCAAGGTGTCCCTGAGCTGGCCTTTTAGCTGGCATTTCACTAGGGTATTCCACCATTGTTTATTAGGCTGGTTGTCCCTGGGTGATGAGGTACATGGAACACTAGCATATCTCTAGTTTGAGCACACTGTGTCATACCTGCTTAGTAGTAAAATGTGCCCTTTGGTTCTGTGGTAACGTAGTGTAGATTCCTTGATCAGGCATTTTGTCCACCCTTAGATGGTGGTAGATGGTGGTAGAAACATTGAATAAGATCAGGAACAAGGAAGTGTGGGTAAGAGGTATGTCAGTGCACTAATGGGAGTGGGCACAGAATATCTAGTTGACATCAACTAACCCCTCCTTGGCCTTGGCAATGTTTGCAGCATGGGCCATGGACAAAGTAGCCGTGGTGGCAGGAATGGAGACTAGGCATGGCCCCAAAATGTGGAGTCCTTCTCATCAAAGCTGTTCTAGCTCTGATGCTGAATGCCTAACGTGCCAGCAGTAGGGACTGATTCTGAGCCCTCTACATGGTCCCATTTAGGGGGAGATGAGCTAGCCTCCTGGTGGCAAGTAGATTCTATCGGACTCCTTCCGCTTTGGAATGGGAAGCCGTTTTTCCTCACCAGAATCGCCACCTACTCAAGATATAGGTTTGTTTTCTCACAATGGAATAGAAAACACCGCCCATGGATATTGAGCCTGAACCCAATCAGTTTGGGTTCTATCAGTTTGCAGGAAATTCAGGGAACATTGGAAATATATATGTATTTCCTGCTGGTTCTGTTTCTCTGGAGAACCCTGACTCAGGCTTCACCATTTTGCAAATGGAATGAAATCATAGATTTGGCAATGATTACCAATAAACACTAACCTAATTAGATAAAAGGTAGATAGGGAACTTACTTGATAATGCAGAGATCAGGCTGACCTATCTGAGCCCAGTGATCGTCCTAAACATCACAGAAAACAGGAGAAGCAGAGATTCTCTTCTTGTAACGTGATGTAATTGAAGGCACCACCCATGAATTTTGAGTCAGAACTTAAATCTTTAGATCTAGCTATCAATTTACAGGAAATTCAGGAGACATAGGAACAAGTTAAACAACAACACAAGGATGCAATCAGGCAAACTCGGATTGTGAGAAATTCTACAAGAGGACAAATGACCCAGTTTTTTCAACAAGTAAATGTAATGTACAAACTTTGTTTGGCTCCTGATTAGAACAAACCAAATGAAAAAAAGACATTTTTGAGACAATGGGAAAATTTGATAGACTAGGATGAATTGGTATTACTGAGGACTTTCTTTTGTTAGTTTTCTTATATATAATACACTGTTACCATGTTTTTTTCAAAGTTCTTAATTATTATAGATGCAGATTGAACTGTTCTTGGGTGAAGTGATATGATTCTGGGATTTGCTTTTAAATACTCTAGGGAAAAAAAGAAGGACGATATGGCTAAAACAATGGGAAAATGTTGGTAACTGTTGAAGTTGGGTAATGGCTACATGTAGGTTCAATATTTCATTCTCTCTACTCTTTCATGTATATGCTGATTATTCTACTTTTTCTCCCAGATCCATACTCTGTTCTTTGCTTTGCTGTGTGCCCTGGGAGGCCAACCTTGATTGATTGAATCACCACCTAGACTTGTGTGTTGGCTGGTTTCTGGGTGGGTTCAGCCAATGGGGATCACCAGCAGCAAATCAGCATCGGGAGGAAGGAGCAGTCAGAATATTTATTGCCATCACTCGCTCTCTGCATTCCTGACCTTCTAAAAGTAACTCAGTTCAGCTACAGCAGTGGCATTAGTTTGCTAAGGCTGCTATAACAACAAAACACAGATTGGGTGGCTTAAACAACAGAAATCTATTTCCTCACAGTTCTAGAGGCTAGAGGTCCAAAATCAAGGTGTTGTCAGGGTTGGTTTCTCCTTGGCTTGCAGATGGCTGCCTTTTCCCTCTGTCTTTGCATGGTCTCCCCTCTGTATATCTCTATCCCTCTTTTCATAAGAATACCAGTCAGAATGGATGAGGGCCCACCCTAATGACATTATTTTAACTTACCTCTTTAAAGACCCTATCTGCAAATATAATCCAATTCTAAGGTAGTGGAGTATAGGACTTCAACATGTAAAATTTTGCAGCCCATAACAGCAATGGTCAACAAACGTTTCTGTAATGAGCCGGATAGTAAATATTTACTGTTCAGGGGCAATACAGTCTCTGTCACCACTAAACTCTGCTGTCATAGCATAAAACAGCTGTAGACAATATGTAAATGAATGAGGATAGCTGTGTTCCAATAACTGTTTATTTACAAAAACAGGAAGCAGGCCAGATTTGGCCCATAGTTCACCGACTCTTGCATCTAACAATAACTCCTCTTGGTCATTCCGTCTTTCATGTGTTCACTTCTCAATGGCCTGCCAATCCTTGGGTGTCACACTTTCCCTCTCTGGCTCCACGAACTCTCATTGCACTTTCCTTATTCCTGTCATTCAGTTCTCTTCAGCTAAATGCCTTTGAGTGTGTCGTCCTTCTAGTCAGGACAGTGACTAAAACAGCATGTTTGACATTTCCCATAGAAGAACCATGATGAGAGAAAGGATCAATTTGGAAGGTAAAATCGATACGACTTGGTTCTCGGCTCTGTAGAGGGCTCAGACCAGGGACTAGATGGAGAACCTGGAAGGTTGAAAGGGTGAAAACCCAAATAGGGCTGCTTCAGGCAGGGAGCACACCCAGGACCTGACCAAGCCAAAAGGTGGGTCAGGTGACATAGTACATCAGCCACAGGCTTTGCTGGCCACCACCTGGGGCATGGAGCAGAGAGCCACCCCTCAGTATGCCCAGTGCAGGGAGCAGCCTAGGCCATTAGGGTTCAGAGGCAACCACCTCCCACTTCTGCCAAGAAATTGGGCCACCGTCCTTTTCCACACACCCAGGCACTGTCTCAGGAGCAGGAGGACAGTGTGAGATACTGAGAGGTTTTTTGTTTGTTTGCTTGTTTGCTTTACTTAAAGAGGCTAACCTGACTTCTAAAACCTTGCATCGAACCAAGTTTATAGGATTGGATTAGAAAATATTTTATCCAGGATGCTGCTGGGGCCCTGTGAGGAAAATCAGAGTATTAATAGTTATGGACGAATATGGACATTTTCTCTGCACCCCTGAGAGAAGTGTGGGTCATTTGGGGACTGGCTACACCTGTTAAACCTGTCCGCTCAAGTGCTAGCTAGAAAAAGACTGAGCTTTAAAGACTGAAACAGGCTCACAGGTGTTTCAGATGCAAAGGTGCCCCTGTGTCAAAAGTCCCGAGAACCACAGAAGTTAAGTGAAACTTCCCTGAATGATACAGAGACATCTCTGCCACTCTTGGAGCCAGGCATCAGTACTCACCCAGGACACTGCCAGTCAGAGGGCCTGAAAGGTACTTTCCTTTATCATATTTCACTCATTCTCTGCTGGTTGCTGAAGTCCCCGGAAACGAAGCCCGCAAGCTGCTGGCTGGCCTCATAACTCCCCTTTCCTTTTCCTCATGAGCCTCACTCTCCTTGCGTGTCGCTGAGGAAATTGCACGTTTCCCCTGCCTTTGGGGCTACCTGACAGTGCAGCCATTTGCCGCCATCCACCTGCCACCTGAGGCCACTGGTAGAGGAAACGAGAAGGATGAGCTCATGTGACGAGGAAGCAAACCCAGGGTGAGGGGCAGAGCCCAAGGGCACACGGGTTTGGGGAGAAAGCCATTGATTTAGTTGCGATTGTGGACCTCTCCCCAGTTTAGAGATTCCAATCCTGGTTATGCTCATAAACGTGTATCAAAAACACCTTCACTCATGCGGAACAGTCTGGTGGCTCTGGCTGGGCAGTCGGGGGTTTAGTTCAGGATGCTGTACGAGTACCATCGACAGCGTGGCTTAGGAACAGCAGCAGTTTACTTCTCAGAGTCCTAGAGGCTGAGATCAGGGCGCCAGTGGTGTCAGGTTCTGGTGAGAACCTTCTTCTGGGTGGCAGATAGCTGTTTTTTCATTGGGTCCTCACATGGCGGAAAAGAGGGCAAGAGAGGGCAAGAGAACCCTCATCGAATTCATGAGGGCTCCCCCAAATCCTCACCTCCTAATACCATCACACTGGGGGTTAGCATTTCAACATAGGAATTTGGGAGAGGCACAAGCAATCAGCCCATCACAGGGCATCCAAAGGAATTCATGAAAGGAACTGACGTTACTTCACTCGTTGAGTCAACAGCATTTACGGAGGGTCTGACTTGAGCAAGCCTGTGTCTGGGCACAAGGAAGAGTGATGAATAAGACGACAGGGCGGGCGCGAGATAAATGGAAACACTGGTGCATGCATATGTGTATACACACACACATACATGTGTGTACACTCTGTGTGCATGTATAAAATACACGTATATGCGTACACATACATATGTAACATGAGTTAAGGATAACTGCTTTGAAGAAAAATAAGGCAGGGTCAGGGGAGAACGACCATCAGGGCGGTCGGTAGCTCGCTCTGTTCTGCTACAGGGCGTTGGCACATTTTTTCTATAAAAGACTAAACAATAAATATTTTAGGCTTTATGGGCCATCTGGTCTCCGCTGCCACTCTGTCCTGATTACCCCGCTCCTTGGGGCTTTGGAGAAAATTAGTTAACTCCTACGTGCCTCCATGTCCATGGTATAAAATGGGACTCAAATGAGTCCCTAATTCAGGGGTTGTTGAAAGTAGTATTACATGAAATGATGTCTTTTGCGTGCTTGGCACAAAATCAACATGAAACGTCGCTGCTCTAGTTGCACTTACCCCTCCCCTTCCAGTTGGCAAGTGATGCAGGCTAACGGGCCACCTGTCCCGCCCTCACACCTGGTCCCAGCTGTACAGACCTCCTTGTGCATTCCAGTCCTTGCTTGGTCTCAGGAGAGGCCTAAGCCCAGGCTGGCAGCCTGATCCAAAGCAGCCCCTTGGAGGAGAAGCAGCTTCCACAAAGACATTGCCTAAACTCATCGCAGCAACCCTGTCCGTTTGATAGAAAGGGAGACAGAGAGTCATGGATAATGACAAGTGCTCAGCCTGTCTCCATGACGCGCTTCTGTGGCCCATCAGGATGCTCACAGACAGGGAAGGGTTCCAGTTGAGAAAGGAGCAAATAGAATGGTTTAGAGATGGAGCTCTTCTCCTTTGCCATGCCTTTTCCAGCCAGCACACAGCCTGCCCCTGAGATTTCCCAGCATCTCCAGGTCACTCCTGTCTCCCATGTTCCCTCCTGCGCTTTCTACGCACGCCTTTCCCTGGTTCCATCATTCTCCATCAGAACCCACCCACTCTGTGTCCCATAGCCTCATGGGCCTCCTAATCTGACTAATACATTTGAATTAATGAATATTAAAATCTTATTTGATGGTGGGAGGAACTCCCAGGGAACATTTACATTTTGGCCAAGTTTGCATTCCTTTGAGGGTAGACTGGTTCCAGTGGTATGGTCGCCCCTTTGAAGGTATTTCATTGTGCTTGAGCAGGAGGATAGGGAAGCTTTGTTGCATTTTGATAGATGAGGAAACTGAGGCTCGACGAGTTTATACGTGTATCAGTGGCCTCCTATTTAAAAGCTCATGCCAGATTACATGCCATTGAAAACGGAAATACAAATGCTCTCACGTTATCAAGCGTTTAGTACTATAAAAATTTGTTGTCTGCCCCTCCCTCTTTCCAGCCCACTAGTCTCCAGCTGGAAGAGAGATTTAGGTAAAGTAAGAAAGGACAGTTGAAGCAGGACATTAAAGAGGGGGAGTTCAACTGAATATGGAGAAGGAGAGAATAAAAAGGGGTTATTTGCACAGCCACACTGCACATTCATCCGATCACAGTTTAGAATTTGCCAAACCTAACCCATTTTCCATAAGTCCATTTACTGATGTCTAGAAACCCCACTGAGAAATCTATTTCTGATCTCCTTTTGAAGACTTATTTAATTCCCAGTGAGCGTGGCCCAGTGGCGAGAAAAAGGAGGGGAACCTAATTCTCTATCTGGTTTAAATTTGTCCTGGAACACTTGTGAAGGCTCAAATCCAAGGGGAGGGGGAAAAAAAGATACCATCCTACTTCAGGCAGCACAGCAAGGACATAAAGAGAGAGAAATTTTCCCTGTGAAAGGAGGCAAGCGCACGCTTGCTCACATGTGAGCCACTTTACAGATTTATAATTTGCTTGAATTTGGAGGCAAATAGGACTTTAAAGGGCCAAGGGCAGGTGGAGAAGATGGAACAAAATGAACGTTTCAGTTTTGTCAAGGTTTAAGAGAGAGTGTACTTTAACAGTGGAAGAGAGATGGATGGAGGGAGGGATGCATGAATGGATGGGTGGATGGATAGATAGATAGGTGTATGGATAAATAAGTGAGTGGATGCATGGGTGTGTGTGTGTGTGTGTGTGTGTGTGTGTGTGTAGATGGGTAGATAGATGGGCTTACGGATGGGAGGAAAGCATAGGTGGATGGATGAGTAGATGGGGAGAGATGGACAGATGGAAAGGTAGGTGAATGGATGGGTGGGTGATAAATGGGAAGGAAAGGGTGCTAGGTGACCCTTTAGATCCTGACCATGTTTGAGTTTTGTTTCACCTGTACTGTATTTTGAATTAGCTGTTCTCACTTAAAGCACAGAAACATTTACCTAAAAATGTGGATTTCTGGCTTCTCCTGAAAAATTGGAAGCACTGGCAAAACTGGGCCCACATTTCTTCATGGCAGCAACTAACTGGAGCTGAGTATTGGCTTCCCCCTATAGATGGGGTACGCGTGCTTCCGTCCACCAGAGTCTCCCCCGCTCCCTACTCCACATCAGCTCTGACACCTGCCAACTTCAATCTGTCACATTATCTACCTGCCCGGTAGGCATTTGTTAATTCATCAAAGGGCCTCATAAATGTAGGGCATTTAGTAAGTAGGCACATAGTAAGCATATTATTCAGTGACTCTGCCCTCAGGCCCCTGATAAGAGGCTCTCCATGTCCTTTCTCATTACTGCTACTGTCGCAATCCCAATCTTAGGGGATGGAGATGGACGTCTTTGGGTCTCTGCACGCCTCTTCATTATGGAGATCTTACCTCTTGGTCTGACATGGAAAGCATTTCAGGACCCAGATTCCACATACCTATTCAACCATGCACACAACCTGCTCTATACCACGTTGCGAACTAAAATCTCTAAACTGGTTTTCCCCTTGGGCAGGGCACAATCCACCAATTCTCCCCTTTGTGCTATTTTCTGTATCTCTGCTCACAGCCCATCCTGGCAGGCAAAGCACAGAAACAGTTAGCTCCCTCAAGGTCAATCAGGATGGACTTGATCTCATTTACTAGACATGTGATTTGGGGCAAGTTATCTAGCCTCGCTGTGCCTTTGTACCTTTATCTGCGAAAGAGGGATAAAGAGGCCTTTCTTGACAGGGCGGTGTGAGGATTATATTGAACAGTGTTGGACCTAATCACTATCATCATCACCACCACCACCACCATCATCTTCACCACCATTATCACCATCACCATCACCATCATCCCCACCACTAAGGAAGTGCAGGGTTACTTCAGTCCTAAACTACAAAGGTTTGTTTGGCCCAAATACCATAGAGCCCCTGGAGATCTATATAGAATTAGCCTGGATAACCCCTCTCTTGCTTCAACATCCCTTTCTGGGATTTCTAAGATTCTCAGGGTGTGGGAGTTACTCATCTTCTCAAGACTCTTGCTTCTGTTTGTTCTTACTCTGGCCTGTATCACTTTGAATCTGATGTGAAGCTCAACTCCTTCCTCAGCCTACCCACATGCACACACACACACACACACACACACACACACACACCACTTCTAAGCATTTGTGGGCATACAAAGTCAGATAAGAAGTTCACGAACTCATCCTAGAAAAAGTGCTACATACCTCATTGCTGAATATCACTATAGTCACCTTTGAAGGTCTCCCCTTGGGAAGCTATGCACCAACCCCAGCACCTAGTCCACCCTTCAAAGCAATTTTGGAATTCTTTTTCTGGAATGTCCATCAGAGCTGTTGTCGTATTACCCTTGAGGTCCCAAATGTCATCAAAATGTCTTCCTTTCAATGTTTCCTTTATCTTTGGGTAAAGAAAGAAGTCATTGGGGGCCAGATCAGGTGAGTAGGGAGGGTGTTCCAATACAGTTATTTGTTGACTGGCTAAAAACTCCCTCACAGACAGTGCCGTGTGAGCTGGTGCATTGTTGTGATGCAAGAGCCATGAGTTGTTGGCAAAAAGTTCAGGTTGTCTAACTTTTTCACACATCGTTTTCAGTACTTCCAAAAAGTAAACTTGGTTAACTGTTCATCCAGTTGGTACAAATTCATAATGAATAATCCCTCTGATACCAAAAAAGGTTAGCAACATTGTTGCAAAAAGTTCATGAACTTTATTGTCAGACCTAGTAGAAGAGTTTCCCCAATCAGGGTGAGTTGGAGAGAAGTGAAAGAGAATTTTAGGCACAGACTTGCAAAGAACTTCAAATTCACTGTTATGCCTCCCAGAGTTTTAAACGTCCCCAGCCACCATACCACCAGGGACCTATCTTCACCATTCTTCCCTCTGCATTCATTCACATGGTCTCCAGCCTCACTCTGTCTCTCACAGGCATGTCTCTCCCTGCTCCTCTCTGAAGCAAAGGGACAATTGCTCTCCTTCCCTCGCTCAGAGAAGTTTAGCTTTGTGCTCTGTCACCCTGGTTCTTGCCAACACCTATGCTCCTCAGATAGTACCTTCAACTCAAATATAATTCGTTGTCCAAGAGGTATTCTGGGGTCAGTTTCTGAGTCACTAAAATCCTCACCTCTGCTACACTTGAGCGGGGCCAGCTTCCCAGGCTGGCAACCAGGGCAGTCACACAGAAAACCATACTCAGAAGGGCCATCCTTGGGCTTTAATGCTATCCAGTCACTATCTTGAAATTCTTGATACGTTTATATTTGAATTTGTGTTTTAGAAGTGAAGACCGATGGGTCTTCATGCACTTCAGTGAGGCTTGGAGCCCAGGCTCACACATGGTCCCCCTTCCTGTCACCTTCCTGCCTGTGCCATGACCCCTAGTTTCCTGCCTGGAGACCTGCCTGCCTCCTCCTGACCGATTCCACCTTCCTCCTGGGGTAGCGCCCAGGTTGTGTATGCATTTACATCGACTAGCTCATTGAAGGTATAAAAGAACTTGGCATATGAAAGATGTTCCATAAAAGGTTCCTGTTCTGCTTCCAGGTCAAGGACCCTCCTGATAAACAGCCACGTGTCTGGACCCCTCCAGGCTTCTTGGCTTCCAATTCTACCACTTCTGAGTGATGCCTCTGTTTCATCCTGGACCTGGAATACATGGTCCTTTCTCCACATTATATCCAAAGACAGTTATCTTCTATCAGTTGGGTGCCACCTAGTCCAGAGGCCCTCACTTGAGTCAAAGGGACAGCTATTGACCTCCATGATTCTCTTATTAATGTGTTCAGCACAGAGCTCCGTCTTTGTCCTCAGAGTCCTGCTCTTCTGTCTTTTGGTTTTAGGCTTTATTCCCTGATAGCCTCTGAGATGGTATTTATAAGCCCTTTTCAATTCTGATTCCAAAGGTGGAGCTTGCCAAACTATTCCCCATTCCGCACCCCCTTTCTGCCTTTTCTCTTACACCACCCCCTAAAGCTGAAGCTGTGGCCTTCCCATTCTCAGGTCAACATTTCTATCTAGAACTTAGGCCTACGGCCAGTTGTCTGCACTAATGAGGATGTCCAGGCTAGAGAACCCCCACTTCCCCACTTCTTGTATAAGATCCTGGTTTGTTTGACCCCTGAGCCCATGTTCTTGGAAGCATTTTCTCATATCCTACCTCCAACCCAGGTAAGGCTACCCGGGCAGAAAGTCTTCCAGTGGCCCAGAGTCCTATGTGTCACCTGTCCTTTCCTGGCTGTCTTTGGGTGAAGACACTGATAGCTCTGCACCCTTTTCCCTCCATCCAACCTACCTCCTTTTCTCAAATTGTCACAGGAGCCTAAGAATGTGCCCAGCTGCTGTAAGGAAGTGGTCTTGACCATCCTTCCACGGGTTCACCACACAGCATTGAGTAACGCCCTTTTGAATCAGAAGGAGCAGGGGACACGCTAGTGACTAGACAATATCCTTGACTCAGGAATCCTAATTCTCCAGTGAAAATCTGTTGCTTTATAAGCACTGGTAATTGTCTCTGTTCAGGTTGCCATCTTTTCCAATACAGGGGAGGGTCTGTGCCTGTACTGTCGTTCCCAAGAGTGCCTAGAAATGGGTGGATTGCCAAATGCCAACAGCCAGTGTGTGTGGCCATCGTGGCATAGCTTCTTCTGGTAATTATGATGACGAGTTATTTTATATTGTGCCCATGTTCCATTTCATGTGGTTCCTGAAGGCTGCCTGTCTGGCCACTGGTCTAGGCATGAGACCTGAGCCAGACCAATGAAATAACCCATCCCCCTGGCCATAGTAATTTGCCATGTGAAGGGGGCATGTGGTCTGCACAGACCAATCAGGGGCCTTCTCTGGAATTTTATACATGGGCTCCAGGAGAGAGAAGTTCTTTCCTTCTGCTGGAGTTTCCCACTAGAGGGATGTAAGTCTACAGCTCACATAGTTTGGGACCAAACCTCTCTCCCCCTCTTCTCTTTTTCCACTGGAATGTGTGAATGCATTAAGGGAAGAAGAGCTTGGAAATGGGAGGAGAAAAAGATGGTGAAAAGGATTGGAGAGAAAGGGAGAGAGAGAACAGTGGAAGGGAGACGGCGCTCCTCCGGGATCCAGCCCAGTCTCTTAACAGTTCCCACTGCCTGCTCTTAGCAAGCCTCAGCTACTCTGTCTCTGCCTGTCTCTTTGTGCCTTTAGCTCCTGCCACCAAGCACTCAAGTCCCCAGGTTTTGAGGTCAAATTCTCCCAGAGAAGGAATCTGACTAGTCACCCTTGTTCTCACTGGCCCTGAGACCACATCATAGGCTGATGATCGGTGTATGGACTGGCTGTTGTTAGGCAAGGGGGCCAATCCCCCACAACCAGGGGGGTGCCATCACAAGGTGCCACTGGGACAGCCCGGGGCAAGGAGCCTCTAGAAAGGAGGCACAGGCATACGAGCACCAGGCCTTCTGGAACTGGGGCTAGGGCCACCAGCCATCTCAAAATTGGATTCTTTAATATTTATTGATTGATGAGTGGAAAATACTGTGTTGCTTGCCTATAACTAACTCAGAGTCCCAGAAATTAAAGGGAGCTACACATGAGAAGCAAAAAGCAATTTCCTCAAAAATTCAATTTGTTTTGTTCCCTGTGTCTGATTTCCTCTGGGTTGGCCCTGATTTCCTTAAGACTTCTAAAACCCCCAGACTTGGCTTACGCCTGGAGCCAAGGCAAAATGTGGCCCATTTCTCCAGCCGAGGCCCAGGCCCTGCCAAGAACAGGGGAGCTGGCTCAGCAGTGAGGTCTCCTTGGGACACATTAACCACTGTCAGTGTGAAAGATGATCAGCCATTAGATTAATTCCTCATAAAATATCACTTAGGCCAGAGCAGGTTAGCTAAATATGTGGTCTTAAGAATTATACAGAGCTTCTCTTTTGGCTCCAACAAAGAAGCGAAAGGCAGGGTGACGGGTATAATTGTGCAGGGACCTGCAGGACTGCTCCCGGGCTGGTGGCCAACTTACTGGAGGACAACACCATTGCAGTGAGAGGACTGAGCTTTTCCTGTTCCCCCACTGGACCTTCCCTCCACCCACAAACACTGAAGCTCCCTTCATCTCAGGTGGACCTCAGTGGAAATCTACAGGGTCCTTCCCTCCTTCCCTAGGGACTAAACCCAGACTCCAATCTCTGTAGACTTTAGTGAAAGATGCCAGGAATGTGGAGTATAGTTCCATGTGGAACATGGTGAAAATGCTTTCTCAGAGGTACACCTATGATAATACACAGATTCCCATTTCATCACTAAAAGCACGGTATTCCCTTCCAGGTGGCCTCTGCTCTAGCTATGCTGATGTCCTCAATATTCTTCAAACACAACTGACACACACTTACCCCAGGACCTTTGCACTGGCTGTTTCCTCTGCTTAGAATACTTTTCCCCTAGATAACCACATGGCTTGCTCCTTCATGTCCTTTGGGTCTTTACATAAATGTCACCTCCAGGTGGGTCTCCCAGGTCATTATCCCTCCAGCCACAGTTGCACTCGAGTTCCTTGCTAGACACTGTCCCCCTCCAAGCACTGCTCTCTCTCCTTCCAACACTTGCTAACTGTGAGAACTTCAGCAAATTACTTAGCCTCTCTGAGCCAGTTTCATCATTTGTCAAATGATCTGAATAATAACTCTCTTGTGGAATTGTTGAGAGGATTTAAGTCAGAGCCACCATGTACTGCTGCTGAGGTGATGCACTGCACAATTCCAGGAGGCCACCGTTGATATAGGCTGCAATGTCAATGACAACACTTGGATTGTGCAGGGCACAAATGTCATAATACAGGTATGAAATGATGTATTAATGCACCTGGCACAAGGCCTGGTACCTAGTAAATGTTGAATAAATTGTGGCCAAAAAGCGGGTTTATTAATTACACCTTTAATTCACAGAAGGGCACCCATGTAGTCTTCAGCTGACATAATAGTTTCAGAGTAGGAAGTTGTAGCCATGGTAATATATGAGGCAACTTCAGTGGTGTTGGGGATATGAGGTCCTCAGGGAATCTTTTTTCATTGTTCTTTAGAGCCCCATAGTTCAAAAAGTTGCTCATGGCTCTCTGCTTACTGGACTTTTTCTTGGTGAGCAGTCAAATATCTTACAGTGCCAGGATTTGTGTGCTCTTGGGATCATTTGGTCTTTATGAGGTGAGGCTTGATTTAAGTGGAGTGTAATTGCCCTTCCCCATTAAATTAATGTGTTTTTTTCTTAAATTAAAACATAATGCACAATGTCTTGCTAAATCGGTGGATCTTTAAAAAGGAACCTCTGGATGCCCAGATCTCCAACCTCCATTGTCAAAATCCAGCAACTACCCCTTCTCCACCCTGGCAGGGACAGGAGATTCACTTTCTGGCGAGGTCAACTTGTAGACATGGGTGCAGCTGCAAGTAAAACAGAGGATTTACATTCTGAAGAGTTGTACCCTCCAACACGCTGCCCCTACCTGCATCCTGTAAAGCTGACTTCCAGACATTACCCACCCCACCCACTCCAGGCAGGAGCCTTGAGGGTTCTAATCAACCTAGAAAAGTGGCTTCAAAATATGAACAACTGGGAGCCAGTGCGACAGCCAGGTCCTACCCAATGTGCCCACAGTGAAGTCCAGCAGTCACACTGACAAGCAGAGAGCTTCCAATCAGCAGTTCAGAGCCTCTCTCCTAGATGTCAGTCATATTAAGGGACAGATTTCTGGGATACAGAGACTAAAACAACAACCCAAAAGAAACAAAGGAGAGGAGGAAGAGGGGAGGATGAGAGACAGAGGGAGGGAGGGAAAGAAGAAAGGAAGGAGGAAAGGAAGGGAGGGAGGAAGGAAAGAAAGAAGGTTGGTTAACTCTGAGACAATTAATTCAAAACAGAAGGCAAAATAACAGTTCTCCCAAATTTGTAATTAGTAGCTATAATAGGAGAAGAAATTGCAACTATGAAACAAGAATGAGAGCTTGTAAAAAGAGAAGAACAAGAAAGAACACCTGAAAATTAATAATGTGAGAACAGAAATAAAAATACAGTGGGCAGATGAGAAGATACAGAAGATACAGAAACTAAAACATCAGAACAGAGATGGAAAAATGAGAGAAATTATATGATCTGTCTGGAGATCCAAAGTCTAAATAATCAGGACAGAAAATGGTGGGAAGAAAACATCAAAGAGTAATAGAAGAACATTTTCTAGAACTGAAGGAGGTTTCCAGAGCGAAGGGGAATTTGAAGAGCCAAGCATAATGGAGGAACTCTCACATCAAAGCGTGTTATCCCAAAATCTCAGATCACCAGAAATAAAGATCATAAAAGCCATCAAGGAGAAATAGTTGGCACTCAACTAGAAGACAACAGAACAATGCTCTTAAAATTCAGAAGGAAAATGATTTCAAGTTGAATTCAGTAGCCCACCAAATTATCAACCAGGAGTGAGAATAGAATAGAGACATTTTCAGAAATGCAGGATCTTAAAAAACTTACCTCCTATATATCTTCTTAAAGAAGTTACTGAAGGATGTGCTCCATCAAAATGAGGGAGTAAACTGAGAAAAAGAAATGGAATCAACAGGTCATCCAGCACAGGACAGGGGAGAAAGCAAATTTCCAGGAGGATGAAAATTCTCCTTTTTTCCCCTAAAAGTAACTGTGGGAAATTTTTCTATATCAGTATTCATCTATTACATCATTTTAATGGCTACATATTCCTCATGATGTAGATATACTATATTTAATTCAACCTAATGTTAACCATTAATTATTCAGTCAGCCTAATTCCTCCAGCAAAAAATTGTATCTTTAGATTCTTTTGAAAAGATAGCAGAAAAAAATTTCTCTACCCTGGGTTCAATTGTTGTCATTGTTTCTATTTTGCTCTGCTAACAAAAGAGACAGAAAATCTGAGATTTTCCTCTGACCATCCACACTATTATATATATATTTATATCTATATACTTTATATATAGATATAGATATATATAATTAGTTTCAGGCATACAAAACAATGCAATAGTACATTATTATTTTTTAATTCTCTCTCCCATTAAAATTGTACGTGGGATGCATATGTGGTAGATAACTGATCTTGCTGGCCAGTGTCCATTTTCTCATCTTCAGGTAATAGCACCTCGATTTTCCTTGTTGGAATCCCTCCTCCCTTCCCCCACAATGCTCAGCTGTGTGGTTTGGGTAAAACTGACCCACCTTCTGGCCCAGATGGCGATCTTAGCCTAGTTCCTCCTCACTGGCCAGGTGTTCCTGGCCAAAACAGTTGTATGAATCAACACATTTCCCTTTTTTTCTTAATCTCTTTTGAGTTGGGATTCTGTCATCTGCAAGTGAGTATATATGTTAATAATATATACGCAAAGTCAAATAATTCAAATAGTACAGAAGTGAAAATTAAAAATGTCCCCACTCAGCTCACAGCCCAAACTCCCCAGAGGCAATTTCGCCTCACAGTTTCTTACGTATGCTTCCAAAATGTGTCTGCATTTACAAATATACCAATTTTTAAAAATATACAAACAGGATTAAAATAGCTATATTATCCGGCAATTTGTGTTTTCAACTTTACCATGAGGTGAAGGATATGTTTAATTACGATAGCTAGACATTTAGTTCATTTTTCCTAAGACCTGCAAAGAAGTCTGTTGGATGAACATCCATATTCTAACCAACCCTGTACTTATGGCTATTTAGGTTTGCCAGTTTTACACCATTAAAAACAAGCTGTGCGGGCCGGCCGAGTGGCGCGATGATTAAGAACTGGCTTGGGACGCCAGAGGGCCCCAGTTCGGATCCCACATATGAGGGCCAGCGACACTGCCCTCTACAGCTAAGATGCTGAACAACAGCTCAACCTGTAGCTGGGCTGCTGTGAGTTGCCAGCGACGGCGTAGGCTGCAGCCCCTGTGGCAGTGGGTTGCCATGGGCTACCGTGTGTAGCCAGCAGCCAGCGTGAGCGGCCAGCAGCCAGCATGAGTGGCCAGCAGCCACAATGAGCGGCCGTCCAGAAGCCGGCGACTGATCTGCCTCGCCCGGGAAGAGCTCAATGATGGTGCCAACTTGGGCCAGTGAAGCAATGTCCTCCACAACTAGACTGAAGAACAAAACGACAGCAACTTGTCTGTTCCCCTTCCCCCAATTCCCCAGCACTGTTCCCATCCCCCCAACTCCCCAATAAAAATCTTTAACAAAAAACAAAAAAAAAAACAAGCTGTGATGAGCATCATTCTTACGTAGGTATGTGAGGAAAATATGTGAAGAAGTTAATAATATTTCTCGTCGCTCATTACCCTGGCCCCTTCTAGGGGGATGCTCTCAGTTTGGTTTAGTGACGTGTTGGTAAGCGGTTGCTAGCTACACAGTATAAGAAGAGCTTCCAAAAATACTCCTACTACCCACTGTGCCACCTCACAGGTGTCAAGATATGAAGGTGCAGAGCCATAGGTCGTGTCTCAGTAAAAACATGTCTGAGGAAAACAGGACAAAATTACGGAGGGAGTGGAAGAGAAATGGCCTGAAATGTAGACAGCCAGAAGCTAGTCTGCAGGAAGTTCTTCCAATCAGCAGAGGTGTGAAAAGGGTTTTGTTTCTCACCTAAATCTATCAGAAACATACCTGATAATGCAGCATATATAGCTATAAATGTACCATATGTATTTTTTTTCCTTTTTGATGGGACTCGTGGAGAATAGAATTTATCAAAATTTCTGTCTTTAGAAGGCATATGTATAGCACTACTACGAACAGTGAGTATTTCTGTGCGAAGTGGCATGGTTTATGCATCAAAGCTATCAGTAATAAAACACAGATTTTGCTTCACCATGCTACATGAAAGACTGAATTATCTCCCTATTCTCTTTATAAAAGTATTTTGAAATTGTCATCATATAAATAAGATGTGATCAAAGAGCACACTGTCAAAAAATAAAAAGGAGGAGAAAAAGCATTATAAAGAAACATCGGGCAGTAAATTAATGAAACATACTGTTACTTTTCTGAATTTGGTGATGCTTCTGGTAATTGTCAGCTTTTTAAATTTTGTAATTTCTTTTCTCACCATAAAGAAATATTTACTTTTATGCCTGACCTGTATTCATGATTTTGTATTGTTTTAAAAGATCCTCGGGCCGGCCGAGTGACTTGTTGGTTAAGATTTGGCTTGGGAGTGCGAGCTCTGAGCAGCAGGGCCTCTGGTTTGGATCCCACATGGGCCAGTGACGCTGCACCCTCTACAGCTAAGATGGTGAACAACAGCTCGACCTGGAGCTGGGCTGCTGTGAGTCACTTTGGCGAAGGCATATGCTGCAGTGGGGCTGCCGTGGGCTGCCATAAGCTACCGTGAGTGCCTGGCAGCCAGAGTGAGCTGCTGTGAGCTGCCATAAGGGGCTATCCAATGGCCAGCAAATGACTGCCTCACCCGGGAATAGCGCAATGATAATACCAACATGGGCCAGTGAAGCGACGTCCTCCACAACTAGACTGAAGAACCAAAGGACAGCAACTTGTCTGTTTCCCTTCCCCGGTTCCCCAATGCTGTTCCCTCCCCCAATTCCCCAATAAAATCTTTAAAAAAAAAAAAGAAAAAAAATCCTCTAAAATGATATGAGCTTCAGACTCTATAAAACTTGGATCAACCCCTGCATAGTAGCTGATCATACAGAGCACAGCTTCACATCTCAGCTGGGCCACTCTACAGACTGAATGTTTATGTACCGTTCCCCCTCCCACCCCCCCCAACACACACAGATTCATATGTTGAAACCTAATCTCCAATGTGATGGATTTGGAGGTGGGGCCTTTTGGAGGTGATTAAGGCATGAGCTTTCATGAATGAGATTCCTGCCCTTATAAAAGAGACCCCAGAGAGCTCCCTTACCTCTTTCATCATGTGAGGACACAGTGAGAAAATGGCTGACTTCCTGACTCTGAACCAGGTGTCACCTCACCAGTCTCGACCATACTGACATCTTGATATTGGACTTGTAGCCTCCAGGACTGTGAGAAATAAATTTCTGCTGTTTATAAGCCACTCGGTCTATGTTGTTCTGTTATAGCAGCTCAAATGGACTAAGCCATCTACCAGCTCTGTGACCCTGGGCAGGTTAATTTGCTTCTCTGTGCCTCAGTGTCCTCATCTGTGAAATGGAGTTAATAACCTTAGAGGAGTCAATGAATTCATACATATAAAGAACCTAGAACCTGACAATCAATAATAGTTAATAGCAATTATGTTTATTTTTTATGTACTCATTCAGGTATTTCAGTAGGACAGATTTCTAGAAACATATTAATTTTTAAAAAGAATGCCAAACTGCCCTCCAGAAAGCTATGCCGACTTACCCTCCCACTATCCACATAGTGACATATAGCAGAGTCAGGAAGCCCATTCCAGGTGAACCTAACTAAGGCTGTGGTTCTTACCACGGCTCAGACTAGCCCAGTTCTGCGAACCTGTCCAAGTCAAGTTGGATGGAGGCTGCTGGGAATTGTGGGCCTTTTCACAACTAGCATGTCCTGTGAATATATAAGCAGCTCACATTTACCAAGCACCTTCATTGCGTACAGTGGCTTTGTAGGTTACACGGGGTCGGGGGGGATCATTTTATGGAAGAAAAAATTGTGGCTCAGAGAGATAAGGGGCTTATGCAAAGTCACCCCAGTGGATAAGCATCGGGGAGAGATGCAAGAACTCAGGTCTGAAAACCTCATTGCCTCTCAAAGACCTTTACATTAAAATGAAATATACTCTATAAAACGAAATAGATTCACAATGAAATACACTCTTCTCCAAGTTAGTTGTGAAAAGCGGGCGTTTAAGGCTATATTATGTACTAAAAGTGTGTTTCTTAGAAAAATAAATTTAATTGTGGCCTCTTGGTTCAAATTGAATCCACTCTGTTTTAAACTTTCAATTATGGTAAGATATAGCTGTAGAGAATGCGTTTTCCATCCTAATTTCAGAACTCAGATGGCAGCTCCTTTTTGTACTTCTTTCTTTAAAAACCTGCCTCCCCCACCTCCCAGCCTTGTTATCTTTTTGACTTGCCAAACAAATGTAGTCCAAAAAATAGAACTGAATTAATGCCTAAGGAAAGGAAGCAAAGAGCTCAAAAGCAGTCTGTTCCCACATGTTCGGGCTAATTTAACTTTTCTCCCATGACAAATGAGAAAGGAAAAGAAAATGTGCATAAAAGAACAAGAATAAACTAGAGGTGTCCATTGTCCCAAATTAAGACAGGATTATTCCATAATTTGTTTTTACATGGATAGTGTAAGTTTCTGGCAAGCAGGGACTAATGGGTGGGTGCTTTTGCTCTCTGGTGTCACCCAGCAAGTGGGCGCTTAATCACAAAGTGGGGATCAGTCCACAGTGAGCTGTGCTTTGGGCCTCCTCTTCAGCGAGCTGGACTAATCACCATGTTAGTGCATCCAGTTTCATGCTGTCCAGCTTCTGGAAAACATGAAAATGCCATGCCATGAAAGTGCATTCAAGTCTAATGACAGACAGACAGACAGATAGATAGGTGACTAGATTATATATGTAGATAAATGATAGTTGGTAGATAAAATAGATTATATAGATAAATGATAGGTAGATAGATGAATAGATCGTATATATAGATAAATTATAGACGAATAGATTATATATAGATGACAGATAAATGATAGATAAGTGATAGAAAGATAGATAGATAGATAGATAGATAGATAGATAGATAGATAGATAGATAGATAGATAGATAGATAGATACACAGACAGACGGATGAATGAAAGGCTCTTTAGCAAGGGGATTAATTTGGATATGCAATGTGATGGCTCCCAGGCCACCTTCTAGCTCACCAGCCTTGGTAATTTCTACTGACTCTCTCTTTCCTCAAAGCTCTTAGAATACTCAAAAGAGTATCTGCAAGTATAATTCTGAGGGTAAATTTTTAACGTGCAGGACTTGGTACACAGTAGTCTTTTGCTTTCCAGCTGCCACAGGAGGTTTCTTTTCCTTCCTTGGCAAAGAAAAGATGCATGCATATAAAGATTCCCAGCTGCTGACAGCCTTAAATTATCCAGAGATTTGCCTCTCGAAATGAGCTTTATGAGAGCTCGAAGACTAATTAACCTTAAAAAGAGCTGGCAAGCTCCCTGCCCACTTCTTGGTGGACCAGAACAAGAGAAGATAAGCACAGTGGGGTCTGAGGTGCTGAGCATCTATTGGGTTGTCAGAAAAGTCGTGACACATGTTTGCGACAGATGGCGCTAGTTCATTTTTGGAAGTACTAGAGTCATTTGCATCTATGTTATTTTTATATCACTTGACAGCGGACAGTTCTAGCTTCATTCTAAAAAAATTGAGTGATTTGGTTGAGTTTTGGAGATTTTACAACAAGTTGAAGATGGAAGACTAAACTGTGCATTTTTGCCATATTTTACTGTTTTACTTCCATAAAGGGAAGAACGCGCGTCAAGCTTGTGAAAAGTTGCATAAAGTTTATGGTGACAATGCTCTACAAGAACGTCAGTGCCAACGATGGTTCACAAAATTCCGTGCTGGTGATTTTGATCTCAACGACGCTCCTCGGTCAGGAAGGCCCACCGAGGTTGATGACGACCAAATAAAGGCATTGATCGAGTCAAACCCACGTTACATGACACGAGAGATTGCAGAAACATTGAACATCCATTATTCAAGCGTTCACGACCACCTGAAGAAGCTGGGATACGTAAGCAAGCTTGATATTTGGGTTCCGCATGAACTCAAGTTCATTTGGTGTCGCGTATAAACATCTGCGATATGCTCATTAAACGTGAGGAAAATGATCCTTTATTGAAGTGACTGATAACTGGTGATGAGAAGTGGATTGTTTACAACAATGTGGTGCACAAACAGTCTTGGTCCCAACGTGATGATTCGCCTCAAACGACATTGAAAGCAGACATTCATCAGAGGAAGTTTATGCTCTCAGTGTGGTGGAATTTTAAAGGTGTTGTGTTTTTCAAGCTCCTACCAAGGAACCAGACAATTCGAATGTGTACTGTGGGCAATTGGACAGTTTGAATGAATCCATCATCCAGAAATGCCCAGAGCTTGTTAATTGTAAAGGAGTTGTGTTCCATCGCGACAATGTGAGATCACATCCAAGTTTGATCACCCATCAAAAATTATTGGAGCTTGGATGGGATGTGTTGCCACACCCACCACACTCGCCTGACCTTGCGCCGTTAGACTTCCACTTGTTTCGCTCTCTTCAAAACTCCTTATGTGATATAACGTTCAATTCAGGTGAGTCTGTAAATCAGCACTTTGTTTAGTTTTTCTAAAATAAAGACAGGCCCTTCTATGAATGAGGAATTATAAAGCTCACTGAAAGATGGCAAAGGGTTATTGAACAAAACGGGCACTATATCACTGATGGATCTTTGTTCTTTATATAAATAAATGACTTTTGAAAAACATAGACAAAATACGTCATGATTTTTCCGACAACCCAATAATTGTAGTATCAGCTCTATTTTTAAAAAATAATAAGTAATAGAAATTCACTCTGGTTAGGTTAATAAAAACAAAAGCAGGCATTTACTGAAACGATTTATGATAGCATAGACAATCCTAGGAAAAGCTAAACTTAAGTACTTCATCAAAAGTAGGAACCCCAGTAGCTCTGGAAACCTGGGCAGCAGAAACTAATAATGGGCAGTGACGGCAAACAACTTCCTTTGAGAAAAGTCTGCCCCAATTATTTTCCCACCAGGTTGCTCCATCTGATTCAAATTGCTGAGTAAAAACATCTGATGAGCTGAATCTTGCCCAGGCAGGAGACATAGGACACAGGGGACAGCAGCCTACATACAGTGGCACAGCAGTTATTCCCAAAGGCCAGCTGCTATTATTGAAAAAGGCCAAAGAGACATGGGCAAGCAAAAGCAACAGGTACTCACTGTGCTTTAGCGTCTGTCTGTAACCCAAAGAAAAGTGTGTGTGTTCCCACTTGGAATTGTGCCCTTCCAAGGTTTCAGGTCCAACACATGAAACACCCAGGACTCTATTTCCAGAAACTAAACATTGTCCACAGGAAGAAATGTTCCCCATCCATACCTCAGACATCAAGGACAAGATCACCTAACTCTTCAAAGGAGATAAGGGGGAGGGGGCATGTACAAGTGAACAACCAATCACGATGTCGTAAGATCCAGGTCAGGGAAGTGTAGGGTGCTGTGGGAGCACATAGCAGGGGCACCTGGCCTAAACTTGACTCGGGAAGGGTCAAGGAGGAGGAATTGAGGGTGGGTGAGAAGTTGGCATCTATAAAGAAAGAGTGGGGTGTCTGAAGGCAGAAAGAGGAGCACATGATGGCTTGGGGGTGCTGAAAGTGGTTCAGTGACCAGGGGCACAGGGGTCTGGAGTAGATCAAACTATTGGCTCTGATTCTTCACCCCTTTCTTGTGGCTCAACCTTCCTGTGGGCTGGGGGAAGAGCACTCGCTGTGTTGACTTGGCCTTAAGACTTGGTAGCATCTGTCAATATGCCAATCTTAGGTGGCATCTTAGGAGCCTCAGTCTTAGGCACTGGGTGTTCCATTTGCCTCTGTGAGTTTCTGCTACTATGATGAGTAGAAAATAAGCCAGCATGTTTGCTGATCCAAGGAGGATGGAAGACATGGAGCAGAGCCTCCAGGCCAATCCACAGAATTCTACCTAGAGGTAGAGCCTCTCAGCCAAACCCAGTCTAGACCACCCAACCCTCAACCAGAAGCAGATGTGCTCTAGCTGACCTCCAGATGCATGAGACAAGATGATTGCTGGTTTAAGCCACTGAGTTTGGGGATAGTCTGTTTCGTAGCATTCCTAGGACAAGGGCTGAGGGATATAGAGGCAAACAGTAAACAAGTCTGAGGAGGGACTGAAGAAGTAAGCAGAGTCCTAATCATGAAGGGCCCTATAGGCCTATTAAGTTGAACTTCATCTAAGGGCAATGGAATCTATTGAAATGTTTTAAGTAAGGAAGTTACCAGTCAGATTTTCTTTTTAAAGAGTGCACTCCTGGGATCTGTAAGATGGGCAGAGTTGGGGGGAATGGGAGAGGCCAAGAGAGATTTCCTAGAGTCCCAAAGGGCACCGTTTTACATGATTTTCAGGAATGTGTGAGCGTCCCATTTGTCCTACGGTTTCACCAACACTTGGTATTGTCAAGCCTCTTAATTTCAGTTGTTCTGGTGGCTGTGTACCGTTATCTCATTATGGCTTTAATTTTTCTTGATGACTAATGAGGTTGAGACCTTTTTTCATGTGATTAGGGGTATTTCTATATTTGTTGGAATGGCCTTTTGGCCATTATTTACAGCTGATGGCCTCCTTTTGTTGAGTTATAGGAGTTCTCTACATATTCTGTATTCTTTGTTAGTTTGTGCCAGCAAATATTTTCTTCCACTATATGGATTGCCTGTTAACTTTTTTGGTGGTATCTTTAGTGAGCAAAAGTTTTCATTTTATAAGATCCAATTTATCAAAATTTTCTTTCATGGCTAGCGCTTTCTGTGTCTTTGCTAAGAAACCTTTGCCTATCTCAAATTAGGGATGATATTCTTTGATGTGCCTTCTAGAAGCTTTATAGTTTTAGCTTTTAAATTTAGGCCTGTGATCTATAGTATGATGTAACATGGAGTCACAATCCATTTTTTACCCATATGGATACCCAGTTATTCTGGCATCTTAAATTTTTTTTTCTTTTCCCCATTGAATTACCTTAGCTCTGATATAAAATCTTCATTGACCGTATATGTGTGGATCTATATCTGTATTCTCCACTGATCTATTTATCTGTTCTTACACCAATACCAAATTGTCATGATTACTGTAACTTTATAGTAAGATTTGAAATCAGGTGGTAAAAGTCATCCAACTATGTGCTTTTTTTGAGGTTATTTGACTATTCTATGACCTTTGCATTTCCATATAAACTTGAGAATCAGCTTGTCAATTTCCACCAAAAATAAAAATCTGTTGAGATGGTAATTCTGATGTTTATAGATTAATTTGACATCTTAATAATTTTGAATCTTCCCATCTTTGAACATGAAATATCTATTTATTTAGATTTTTAGTATTTCTCATCAGTGTTTTAATATTTTTCATTAACTATGTTCCTAAGTATTTCATTTCTTGGATGCTAAGTGATGGTAAGTGATATTGAGTTTTTCATTTTACCTTCCAACTGTGTTGCTCTTTTATATAAATGCAATTGATTTTTGTATATTGACTTATTATCTTGCAATCCTTCTAATGTTAAACAAATCTTACATAACTGGGATAAACTCTACTTGGTAATAATGTATTATGTCCTTTTGAAATATTCAATTTCTTTAATATTTTGTTTAAAATTTTTGTGTATAGGCATGGGAGAGATATTGGTCTGAAATTCTTTCCTTGTAATGTCCTTAATGTCCATAACTTTTTATTAGAGTTATGTAGGACTCACAAAATGAATTGGAAACTGTTCCCTCCTCCACTACTTTCTCAAAAAGTTTGTGTAATATTAGTATTATTTTTTCTGTAAATGTTTAAAAGCATTTACCAGTAAAGTTATGCAATCCTGGAGTTTTCTGTGGAAGCTTTTAGTTTCAAATTTAATATCTTTAACAGATACAGAATTATTCATTTCTTACACTTCTTATTGTGTGACATGAAGTTGTTAAAGAGTCTTTTATTTGTCTTTTAATAACTGTAAAATCTACAGTCCTGTTTCATTTCTGATGTTGGTAGCTTGTATTGTCTCTTTTTCTTGATTAGTCTAGCTAGAAGTCTATTCATTTTATTACTCTTTTCAAGGAAAACTTTTGTTGAGTTTTCTCCATTGTTTGTCTATGTTTTATTTCACTGATTTACACTCTATTTATTCCCTCATATTTACTATGAATATAATTTGCTCTTTCTAGTTTTTTATGGAGATTTAGATGATTGATTGTAACCCTTCTTCTGCCCTGATATAAGCATTTAAGACCATACATTTTATTCTCAATACTTCAGTAGCTGAATCTCACAAATTTTGAATGTTGTTACTTTATTGTCAGGCCAAATACTTTCTTGTGATATCTTCTTTGATTTCATAAGATAGTTAGAAGTATGTGGTTTAATTTCAAAATATTTGTATTTGTTAGAGATCTTTTTGTCCTCAACTTTTATTTTAATTGTTATCAAAGAATATGCTCCTTATGATTCTAATCCTTTAAAATTTATTTAGATGTGTTTTATGGGCCAGCTTGTGGTCTATTTTAGTGAATGTTCCATGTACATTTGAAAGTAACACATATACTACAATTGTTGACTTGTGTTTGATAAAATGACAGGTTAAGTTTGTTAATAATCCTCTGTATCTTTTCTGATTTTTTGTTTATATGTTCTATCAATTCTTGAGAGAGGCGGGTAAACTGTCCAATTCTTATTGCGGATTTGTCTGTTTCTCCTTTCAGTTCTGTCAGTTTTTACATTCATGTACTTTGAAGCTTGTTAGTAGTATATACACATTCAGGAATCGTATGTGTTCTTAATGAATTGATTCTTTTGTCATTATGTAATGTCTCTCTTTACTCCTGGTAATTATCCTTGACTTTGTCTGATATTAATATCGCCACTCCAGTGTTTACAATTAATCATTATATGATTACCTTGTTCTGTTCTTTTACTTTTAATTTCTATGTGTCTTCATATTTAAAGTGTGTCTCTTGTAAACATCATATAATTGGGTCTGATTTTTTAAATCCAGTCTGGCAGTATTAGACTGTCTAGTCTATTTAGATATAATGTAATTAGTGATTTGGTTGGATTTAATTCTACCATCTTGATATTTGTCTTCTTTGTCCCATTTATTCTTTTGGATTCAGTAAATATTTTCTAGCATTGCATTCTATCTTGTCTATTGGCCTTTTAGCTATGCCTCTGTTTTAATTTTTAGTGGTTGCTCTGGGGATTAAAATCAGCATACATTAGTTATCACAGTCCACCTCAAATTAACCTTATGCCATTTCACATATAAGATAATAACCTTACACAATATACTTTCATTTACCCCTTCTCATCTTTTGTACTTTGTTGCCATACATTTTGCTTCTATGTAGATTGACACCTCATAATACTTTACTACTGTTTCTGGTTTAAGCAGTCAAATGCCCTTTAAAGAAAATAAAAAATGAAAAGTCTTTTATATTTATTCCCACATATTTTCCATTTCTAATACTCTTCTTCATATAGATCTGATATCATATGGAATTATTTTCTTTCTGTCTGTAGAACTTCCTTCAACGTTTCTTATATTGCAAGTATGCAGATAATGAGTCCAGCTTTTGCTTATCTGAAAATGTCATTATTTTGCCTTTGTGGCTTTTTTATTTTTTTGAAGATTTTTACTGGGGAGTTGGGGAAGGGGAACAGCCAAGTTGTTGTCCTTCAATCTTAGTTGTGGAGGGCGCAGCAAGCTTAGCTCCAAGTCCAGTTGTGGCAGCTCAGCTCAAGGTGCTGTGTTCAATTAGTTGCTGGTGGGCATAGCCACCATCCCATGTGGGAGTCAAACCAGCAGGCTTGTTGTTAAGAGTGCACTCTCTATTCACTGAGCCACCCAGGCAGCAGCTCAGCTCCAGGTGCTGAGTTCAGTCTTAGTTGCTGGTGGGTGTAGCCCACCATCTTGAACAGGCAACCTTATTGTTAGGAGCACATGCTCTCACCAGCTGAGCTATCCTGTCATCTGTTGGCAGCTCAGGGGCAGCTCAGCTCAGGCACAACTCACTGGCCCATCTGGGAATCGAACCGGCAACCCTGTTGCTCAGAGCTTGCACTTTTGAGCAAGCTCTTCACCAACGGGGCCACTTGGCTAGCCCCTGACTTTGTTTTTTAAGGTTATTTTTGCTGGATACAGAATTCTAGGTTAACAAAGGATGTTTTGTTGTTTTTGTTTGTTTGTTTATTTCAGCACTTGAAAGTGTTGTCCCATTATAGTTTTACAGGTTTTATGTCTGATGAGAAATCAACAATATTTTTGATCATCATTCCTTTGTATGTAACCTGCCTTTTATCCTCTGGGTGCTTTCAAAATGTTCTCTATCTTTGCTTTCCAGTCATTTGATTATGATATGCTTAGGTGTGGTTTTCTTTGTGCTTATCTTGAATAATTTTCATTGAATTTATTGAATCTGTGTGTTGACATTCTTTCATCTAATTTGGGGAAATATTGGTTATCATTTCTTCAGGTGTTTTTTTTTCCTTGCCTCATTTCTTCCTCTCTTCTCCTATTAGGACTCACTTACACATATATTATACTGCTTGGTATTTTTGCACAAGTCACCAAGTCTTTGTTCATTTTTTAAAATCCTTTTTTCCCTTTCTGCTTTAGTTTAGATAATTTCTGTATACCTCCTTTCAGGTTCACTGATATTTTCTGCTGCATTGTCCAATCTAATACACTTTTATTTCATAAATTGGGTTTTTCAGTTCTATCATTTCTATTTGACTCCTTTTAAAGCTTCTCTTTCTCCATTGAGATTTCTATATTGAGATGCCCACGTTTTCCTTTAAATTCTTGAACTTATTTGTAATGACTATTTTATAGTCTTAGCTACAGCCTATATCTGTGTCATCTCTGGGTCTGTTTCTATTTATTTTATTCTCTTGGTTATAGATCACATTTTCTTGCTACTTTGTACGTCTAGTAATTTTTTGTGTTGAGTGCTGGACATTACAAATGCTACAATGTTGAGTTTGGATTATGTTGTTTTCCTTCAAAGAATGTTGAGTATTGAGTAACTTATTTGTGGCTAGGTTAGACCCTCTTGAGGCTTGCTTTTAAGCTTGGTTAAGGTGGATCAAGAATAGCTCATGTGCTAGGTAGGGCTGGTGTAGTCATATTCTTGGGTTGGCTTTTCTCAGGTCTCAACTGAATGCCCAGAGTGTTCAGTAATATATCTCCACTGTGATTGGCCAGAAATCCAGTGTCTTCCATTACTGTGTAACCTCAGGAACCTCTCTATTCAGTTCAAAGTCCATCGGCGCCTATTCTCTGCCCAGCCATGCAGGGTCTTCCCTTACATACAGACAGCTTTGCATGTGGCCAAAGACTGAAAGGGACCTAAATGCAGATTTCTGAGGCACTGTCACTGTTCATTTCTATCTTCTTTGATACCCTATCCCATAAATTCCAGCCACCTCAGCAGCTTGAACTCTGAACCCTTTTGACACCCTCCAGTGAGACCACTGCTGTCTTTTGGTATCTACTTTCTTGTGCTGCCGTTTAGAGAATGTCCCCTGGCAGAGAGTAGACTGAATGTGGAGCTTACCTGTGTTCCCATTCCTCAAGGTTCACTGGCGATGTTTTTGTAAATCTTTACAAGCATTGAGTAAAGCTAGTTGCACGTATTAGGTGCTTAGTAAGATTTTTTTAAAGGAGGAGGGCATGATTAATTTGGCTCACTTAAATCCTACGCCTGGAAATATCCAAAAGGCTATTCCAATGGTCTGTCCAGAGAATTAATCTCTATTTCCTCCACCCACTCCCAGTTCCCTTTCAGGGCTAATCAACTTGCCCTGCAGAGGCTGGCAAGCAGTTTTTTGAATGTTTGGGTTACTCAGTTTGTAAAGCTCAGTTTATAAAGGGAATGATCAGAATTATATTCATCCACAGTTAAGATATACCCTGTACTCGGGAATTTGATATACTTTCTGCAAATCAGCTAACTACTCTTTGGAAGAATTACTGATGGGGAAGGGAGATTGTAAACATAAATCATCATTCAGAATGTATCCTTGAAGCCCTGAATATAGTTTTTCGTGTTACTGAGAAAAGAGCTTCTGAGGTTGTTTAAAAAAGGATGCTGAAGAGAGGAAGAGGTCAGCTCCAGTGGTCTACTGGGAACGGAAGGCTCGTGGGCAAAAGAAATCCCCATCGAATGCCTCCCGGTTCCCCTTATTCACCACAAACACCCTGCTCCGCCTCATCTTCCTGGAGCCCGTTTTCTAGACCCGTGAACCAGATGAAAAACAGGCCATTTTCTTTTGTTTCCATCTTGACTGGGAAAATCAGGTCTCCAAAGGGAGGATTATTTCAAGCCTGCTTTGGAAATTCTGTTTGGATTTGTCACACTGTGTCATCATCTATCGTTCCATACCCCTCAGTACACATACTGTACACTCAATGCCATCCTCCCTTCGATGCCAGATGTATCATTTGGTTTTGCAGCCTAGTGACTCTATTCTTGCCTTAGAGACAATGAATAGGAAGGTGATTGGAGTTTGGAGTTGCTATAGTTTGGCCAGTACAACTAACCTTCCATCTAAAATTTTCTGGTCACCAACAAGCACCACTCTCCCTATGCCTGCATTTTGGTTCAGAAGCACAAGAAAAATAAAGGTTTTAAAGGCCTAAATGTGTGAGAGTTTTAATTTTCCTCTGGGGGGAAAAAACTACTTATGATTTTCCTCTAAGCAAACAAACTGTTTTCCATATGTCTCTAAGAAAAAACTGCTTTTCTGTTTACTCGGCACATTCCATGGATGGTTCCAGTGGGGGGAATCGAGGAAGCAGGTTGCAGGGAAAGTGCGTTTTCCCACTCGGCCTCTGTGCACTAGTAATTGTGTTTGATGCACCCGCACCAACTCTTGTTCTGAAAGGGAGCCAGAGAAGGAGCAGAAGCAGTCTTTGGCTTCTGCAGGCTCTAAGGGTCACTGGGTAGATGCCCAGCAGGGCCTGGCCTCATGGGCCTGAGGCAGCCCGTGCCGTGGCCCTGCCCTGGAAGGAGCAGTGCATGCCACAGAAAGATGGTTCACAAATAACTTCTGCGATGTAACCTTCTGGACTCTGGCTCCTGGGGCGCTGATAGCCCCTGACTCTCAAATCTTGGAGGGGAGCCTGGGGTGGCCCTTTACTTCTTTGCTAAAACCTCAAGGACTTTGGTACCTGACCTTGTCATTTCCCTACTTCAATACCTTCCATAGTTCCCCGTTGCTTTTCGGAGCATGTCCATACTTCTCTGTTTTTCTCACAAGTTAAGTTCTGCTGTGCCTTTACTATTCTATCTCTCACTATTCCCTCTGTCATCCTCTCCACTCCCCTCCCCGACCCCCTTCATGGTCTCGCCTCCAGCATACAGAAACGTTTGCAGTCTCTTGAATGCACTGGACACTCTGTCAGCTCGTGTTGTTCCTGGAGATGGGAATAATACACACATGCTCTGTCTTTCTCACTCCTGGCATCCCTTCAAATCTCAGCACAGAATTGCTTCCTTCAGGGAGTCTTCCTTTGAGGCTGGGGTAAGCGTCCCCTCTACTTGTTGCCATAGTTCATTGTGCTTACCGCATCTCAGTTATTCATTGACAGTATTTACTGAGCATGTCTGCACGGTAGCCATGTACTAGGCCCTGAGGAGACAGTGAAAAGAAAACAGTAATAAACAAGTAAAATAAGCAAATACATGAGCAAATACCATTTGTGGAAGAAACTGGGAAAGAAGAGGATATGGAAAATCAGGGGTGAGGTCATGACTGCCTTATCTTACTTCACTCTAACTTCCTCTTTACTACTCTGACTCTCCATTTGACAGCAAATTCCTCGAGAGCAGAGGTTTCTACTAATCACCTCTCCATTCTCATGCCCATAGCATGAACATAGGCCACGACATAAAGAAGGCATTTGATAAGAGTTTGTGGTATGAATCTTAGCTATTTTCTGGGCCTATTTTATACTCCGCTAGAGACTGGAAATTTCAAATCTTTTTCCGAGAGGAGGACGCTGGATAATTAAAAGGACAGAATAAAGACACCGGCTCATTTGGAAGTCAGCCTCCTTCCCTAACCTGCCAGGCACCTATCATTATTGGTACGGTGGTATACAGGTTCTAAAATATGTCCTCAAATCTTTTGACAACACTCCCTCAGAAGATACAGCAAATTCCTTTCCCCTTGAGTGGGGGCTGGTCTCAGTGACTCTCCTCATGAAGAGCATGGTGCAGAAATGACTATGTGTTTGTTTTCAGGCTATGAATGACAAAGGTACTGTAGCTCCCCCCTCTCTCTCTCTCCCGCCTTGCTCTGTGGAAAGCAGTGCCATGTTTTAAGGACTCTCCGGCAGCATAGGGAGAGACCCAGAGGGTGAGGAACTGAGGTCTCCTGCCAGTAGCCAGATGAGTGACTATCTTGGGAAGAGTTCCGTTTGTCCCCGTCAAGCCTTCAGGTGACTGCACTCCTGGCCCAAACCTTGGCTGCAACCTTGTGAGAGACTCCAAGTCACAATCACTTAGCTGCTCCCAGATTCTGACCCCCAGAAACCTACAGATAGCAAATGTTTGTTTCAAACCACTAAGTTTGGGCATAACGTATTTCATAGCAGTAAATAATTAATATAATTGGTCTGCACACTTGAATGTATGTTGAAGGACATGGGAGTGAGCTAGGCCTCTGCAAGGAAGGGTTCTTCCATTCCAGAGAGCAAATGAGGGTTTGTCTGCAAAATCAGAAGGGTAGTTCCTTTTTTATACTTAGGGAGACTGAGCCTATCTTGGGATCCTGGGTTTCTAACCTTCTCCATAGCATCTCCTTATAACCCTAAATGACTTATAAACACAATGTAGGCATGTAATTTATCAGCCGTGCTTCTTGAAAACTTTCTATGTTTCTATGAACAGTACTTAGCACTGTTCTAAAGAGCTTTGCATGTATTGATTCATTGAAGCCTCAGAACAATGCTGTGAGATACTCTTATTGTCCCTACTTTACAAATGGGGAAACTGAGGCACTGAACAGTTAACTGACTTGCCAAGCAGGTTTTCAATGTTGGAAGAAAGGCCCTAACATAAATGAAAGTCTGCAATATGACCAGCAGTTTCACAGACACCTTAATATTATTTAATTTAATCTACAAAACACATCTGCAAGGACTAGATCAAAGCCCAGTCTTTTAATTATAACAAAAGCGAGGCCCAGGGCGGTTGAATGACTTGCCCATGGTCACACAGGAAGTGGCAGGCGTGGGTTCAAAGTCTAGGCCGGGCTGCCTCCAAAGTCCTCTTTCAACAGCACCCAGCTGCCTTCCTGTTCCCACCACCCTTGGCCTGCTCTCAGCTTCAGATGTGTGTTTGGCAAATCCAGCAAAATCACCCAGGTGCTGGCCAGCTGCCTAAATGGGGAATGAGGTGACAGCCCTGAATTCACACGTCCCCAGGCACCTCCTGGCAGCTGTTACCTGCACCCGAGTCTATGCCAATGTGCTTTCCTGCAAGCCTTGTGTAAGAGATGAGTGAGCAAAGCAGGCAGGGTGGAAACAAGATAAACGGGATGCAATAAAACGTATCTGGTTTGTCTTGGAGGCAGGCGCTCCATAAATCCAGAGGCACCTGTGCTTGTGACATTCCTAAAGCTGAATCTGCCACTGGGCTTGGCTCTGCGGTGTCGTGGGGTGTGGCAGGAAATCAGAGAAGATGGATAGAAAGCTCTTTTCCTGATTGTCAGGAGAGGGAAGGAACCCCATCTATGAAATCAGGCCAGCCTCAGGACAAATCACAACATGGGGGAAATTTGTGCCACCTGTCTGTCTGTGTAGGTGGCGAGCCTGCTTCCCTGACAAGCGTGCGCTCACTCGGTCATGTTGCTCCCTTCCCATCCCCTCCCTCCCTCACTCCAGGCTTCATTTCTGTGTTTGAGATACCCCCTCCACTTAACATAGAAGTCAGGGTGGCTTCCTCATGAGCTAGAAACTGTTGGCTCGCCTTGCATTTCTCTAAGGAAATGGCTTGCACCTCCCCGCGATCCTTGGGATCAGTTTTGACAGAATTCAGGGGAAAGGAGGTTGCTGTGTGGTTCAAACCCTGAGGGCTTACAGATCACCTGGAGAGTGAGTTGGAAATACAGATCCACGTTTTGCACCATCAGTTCTCATTCACTAGGTGCCCCTGTGAATCTGCATTTGTAAGCCACCTGCTGATGCAGAAGAGGAGCTGAAAGATGATCCCTTCCAGTGGCTCCATCAGCCAAGGATGAACCAGAGCTCCAGGCAAAGCAGAGAAAAGCATCCCAGTGAGGGGGCTCAATTCAGACTCGCCACTTTGAAAAATTAACAAGACCATGGTTACCTCTAGCCAAACATAGAATTTTATATTCCAACGAGAAGGTGACAAAGTTCTGAAAAGAGAGATGAAGGCAGGGCTTGTCTGCAAAATCAAAAAGTCACTTGCTTTTTAGTCCTTAGGGAGGCTGGGCCTTTACTTGGGGTTCTTCAGTCCTCTCCAGGAGATGGTTTTGTCAATTTCTTATTTATATCTGTGATAGTATTTTGGCTCCTGAGACCCTTACTCCTGGCATTACATCCATGAATATATTATGTTACATGGGAAAAGGGACTTTGCAGTTGTAATTAAGGTTTCTAATCATTTGACCCTAAAATAGGAAGGTTATCGGATTCACTGGGTGGGCCCAGGGGAATCACATGAGCCCTGCAGAGTAGAAGAGAAAGGCAGAACGAAAAGTCAGAGAGATTTGAAGAGGAAACATTATTTAACATGCTGTTGCTAGCTTGAAGATGGAGGGACTATGTGAGAATGAATATGAGTGGCCTTAAGGAGCAGACTTCAGCCAACAGCCAATCGACAATAGGGACCTCAGCCCGACAACCTCAAGGACTGGACTCTGCCAACACCCTGGCTGAGTTTGAGTTTGAAAGTGGAATCTTCCCCAGAGCTTTCAGACATGGGCTCAGCTGGCTGACACCTGGATTTCAACCTTGGAGTAACTAAGCAGAGCCCAGGAGACCTTGCCTGGATTCTTGACCTACAGAACTGTGGGCAGTAAGTGGGTATTGTTTTAAGCTGCTAAGTGTTTGTTGCACAGCACACAAACATTAAGAAAAACAAAAACAGTGTAGCGATATATCAGACAAACTAAATATTGCTAAGCATAGTAAATATTACTAAAAAAGGACATTTCATAATGATACAAGAGTCAATCCACCAGGGAGATAGAACATTGCTACATTTTTATGCATGTAATAAATAGCCTCAACATATTGGGTTGTCCAGAAAGTCGACGCATTTTTGCATTGAAAAACAGAAAAATACGTCATGACTTCCCCAACGACTCAATATATGAAATAAAAAATAGCAGAACTAAAAGGAGGAATAGGTAAATCTACTCCTCACTCCTCAGTAAATGATAAACTATACCAAAAAAAATCAATAAATTGAATAACATAATTAATAAGTTTGACCTATTTAGACCACACTCAACAACTGTAGGATATAAATTTTATTCAAGTGAACATGGAACATTTACCAAAATTGATGATACAGGTGACCAAAGCAAATCTTCACGAATTTAAAAGGATTTCAGTCACGCAGAGCATTTTCTTGGCCTGCAGTGCAATTAAACTAGAAATCAATAACAAAAAAATAACTAGAAAATCTCCACTGTTGGGGGAGAAAGTATGGAAAACCTAAATGAATGGAGGTATATACCAACTTCATGGATGGCAAAGTGCAACATTGTAAAGATGACAATGTCCCCAAATTGATCTATTGATATATATTCAATGCAAGTAAAAGCCAAATTCCAGCAGTTTTGTGTGTGAGTATGTGTGTTTGGTGGGTGTTGACAAGCTGATTCTAAAATGCATATGGAAATGTGAAGCATAGATAAAAACAGTTTTGAAGAAGAATAGGGCTAGCTGTAGGACTTATAAGATCAAGTATCAACAATTATTATAAAACTTTATTTATACAGTGTGGAATTATTTCAAAAATATACAAATAGACCAAAATAATGTAATTTAGAGACCAGAACATGATGCACACATAGATGATAACATAATTTCTGATAAAGCAGAAAAAAACAGACTTGTTTAAAATAAATTGTCCTGGAACAATTAGAAATCTTTTAGGGAAAAAAAAAAGAATCTTGATCCCTACTTGACATTACATTAAAAAATTCCAGAGGATTGCAATCTAATTGAAAGGTGCAACAAAAAGGTTCTAGAAGTTAAAAATTGGAGAAAATCTTTGTGACTTTGAAGTAGTTAATATTCCTTAAACAGGACATACATGAAAAGTGCTAAACATAAGGGAAATTTTGATAAACTTTTATTTCTCTAAAGACATGATTGAAAGAGTGCCAAGGAAGCCCACAGAGTGGGATAGCTATAAGACATAATTCAGAAAACGGACTCATATTCAGTATATATATAAAGAACTGTCAATCAATAAGAAAATAAACAAACATGCAGTACCATCAGCAATAGAAAAATGGGCAAAAGACTTAATGTCTCCCTATAGAATACTTATAACAGGGAAAAGAGTTACTTCGGAGAATTATGGCACATGCCACCTTATTCGAGCGATCCATGTCAACCTGACCAGCAATAAGATACATTGACGTCATGTGGCCCCTGATGTGATGCACTGAGGAGAGCACAGCGTCATATCAGTGATATTATTCTTGCCAGCCCCCCACACACACACAAATGCATAACATTCATCTAATCATGCATAAAAACTTACGATATACAGTGCTGGTGAGTGTGTGGAATTCTCATGTATTATAGTGGGTATGCAAACTGACACAGCTACTTTGAAAAACTGGTGATTACTTATGCATATAGTTAAACATACACTTATCCAATGTTACATCGATTAAAAAAATTCAAATGTAAAATAAAAATAACACTTACCATGTGATCCAGCAATTCCATGCCTAAGTATTCATCCAAGAAAAATGAAAGCTTGTGCCCACACAAAGACCTGTACACAAAATTTTATAACGACTTTGTTTTTAATAGCCCCAAACTGGAAACAACCTAAATCTCTATCAACTGAATGGATAAACAAAATACAATGGCATGCTACTCAGCAATAATAAAAAGAACAAACTTCTGATACAGCAACATGAATGTGTCTCAAATACTGTATGCTAATTGGAAGAAGCCAGACTCAAAAGACTCTGGACTCTATGATTCTATTTATATGGCATTCTGGGAAAACCAAAACTATAGGGATTAAAAACAGATAGGTAGTTTCCAGGGTTTAGAGTGGGAAAAGAGGTCGACTACAAAGGGGCCTGAGGGAGTTTTAGGGGGTTCATGGAACTGTTCTGTATGTTGATTGTAATAGTGGTCACATGACTATAAATATTTGTCAAAGCTCGGAACTGAATACTAAAAAGGGTAAATTGTACTGTATGGGAATGATAAATTATACCTCAAAATCCTGACTTTAAAAAAGAAACAAAACACCTCAATAAACCGTGACTTCTTAGATATGCTATGCTTATACTTAACTAATGCTTGGAATAGCGTTGATAGTCATGAGAAAACATCAGATAAATCCAAATCGAGGGACATTCTACAAAACAACTTTTCGGAAGCGTCAAGGTCATAAAAGACAAAGAAAGACTGAGGATCTGCCATAGATTGAAATAGACTGAGGAGGCGTGACAACGCATGGCAACGCGGATTGCCTTTTTACAGTCTCGTGGAATCTTCTGAGAAATAGAAATTGTTAATGTTTTTTAAACTTTTTAGTGTGAAATAATTGGACCCTGAACTGTAAAAAAGACATTCGTGGACTATTGGCAAAATGAGATTAAGGCCCATAGATTTGTTCATAGTATTGTGACAATGTTCATTTTCTGGCTTCCATATTGCATTATGGTTATGTAATATGTTACTATTAGGGAAAGCTGGGTGAGGGGTACACAGGAGTTCTCAATTATTTTTGCAAATCTAAAGTTTTTCTAATTCTAAAATTATTTCAAACTAAGAAGTTAAAAAAAGGTAACAATTTCTATTTCTCAGAAAATTCCATGAGACTGTAAAAAGGCAATCCACAGAATGGGAGAAGGTATTTACAATACAGATCTCCACAAAAAAATAAATCATCTCCATAATATATAAAGAAATATTGCTAATTAATAAGAAATATATTTAACACTCAATAGAAAAAGGACAAAAATTGTCGAAGGCACTTCACAGAAGAGAATATCTGAATGGCCCATACGCATAAAAAGGTGTGCAGTTTCATTAGTCATCATGAATACGCAAAATAAAACCACAGTGAGATGGCACTACACACTTAACAATCGCTATAATGAAAAGGCCAGTAGTACCAAGCACTAGCAAGGATTTGAATTAATACTGACTTTTCATACCCTTTTGGTGGGAGTATGCATTGGGACAATGTACCAAAGGTCAATATATGCCTACCCTGTCCCCCAGCAATTCTGCTCCTAAGTATATATAACCAAGAAAAATATGTAAATATATTCACCAAAAGACATGCACAAAAATGTGGTAGCAGTGCTATTTGTAATAGCCCCAAATGGGTACAAACCCAATGTCCATCAGTGTAAATTGTGGTGTATTTATACAATGGAATAGCAGCAGTAAAAAAGAAGAAATCACCTCTATACATGACAACACATTTGAAGCATACAAATGTATATTGAGCCAAAAGAGGCAAAATTCATCTGTGATGACAGAAGTCAGAATAGTGGTCACCTTTGGGGAGAGGCAGGTAGTGACAGAGAGAGGGACTAGAAGGAGGCACGAGGGGACAGTGCTTACATAGGTGTGTCTGCTTTGTAAAAATGCATTGAGCTATATGCTTATCTGCATATATTCATATGTTGTACTTTTAAAATGTTTATTCTTAAAATCTTTGGAAGGCAAATAATAGAGAAAAAATATAGAAAAATTTTCATGAAAATTTTGAAAATCCCTTTGTTTTGAAGGAAACCTAATTGCTCTGTTTAAACATTTCTTTTTTATGGGAAATGCATCTGGGACAGCCTTTTTTAATGTAGGTATGATGTAAAACCCAAGGATTCTATATGCCGAACCAGTAGCAGCAACATAAATACCAAAAGCAAGCAGACAGAAAATTAAAGAAGACACTAACCATACACGTCTGGAGAACCAAAAACAAACAAGAAAAAATTAGCTTCCAAGAAGTCAAATTGGAGAAGTGAAAATACATATTTTAGAAGATAATGAAACCACTGTGCCCGTGGTGATTTCGGGAATCTGCCTCCTCGGAGGAAGATCTGCCGGTTACTTTGGGGGAGCCAGCATAAAGAAAGAAAAAGATACACTGCATAATGAAAGGGCATCTGAATGAATGGAAGATAATTCCCTTGAACATGAAATGCAATCAAGTCAAGACCCATATTTTATCTCTGCTGGAGGCAGTCTTATTTGTTAGTGAAGTGCTGGGATAATCAACCATTGTTCTCCCTGCCAAGGCTGTCAAAACAAATACAAGCTTCTTTGCTCGGTGCTAAAAGCGTCTGAACCTTCGGAGAACAGCTGGGCAGAAAGCAATCTTGTTCAATTTCAGTACATTTTCCCCCCAAGTATTAGGCTGTCTGAATGCAACCCACATCAAAGCATCCCAGACACCCACTGCAGGGACAGACCTGTCATGAGAACACAGCCTATCAAACACAAGCAAGCAGGACGAACGACAAAACCACTTTAAACTTGACCAGCTCCCTGTCTGAAAGAGCAAGGGCTTCGAAGCATAAGAAAGCTGCTCTAAACAAATAACTCCTTTGAGTTGCTTTTTAAAAATATAAAAACACAATGTTGATCTGCTTGCAAAATGCTGTGTTGTAATAGGCCCTGCAAGTATTAAAAGTGATTTACGATCTCTTGGCTCTCCATGTCAATGCTGCCTAAGGGACATTTTCTCCTATGCATTTGCAGATGATTCTCCATGCTATTATGTCAGCTTTTATTAAAGCATGTCGTATTTGTGGCTTTGTGATTTGTATGAATTAGGAGGTCTATCAATTAGGATGTTTAGGGATACAAGTAACAAAAAACTTAAAATCAACTCAACTGGCTTAAACACCAAGAATGTTTCTTTTACCAAATAGCAAGAATCTCAGACGCAAAGCAGTCCCAGATGGGTTAACCCAGTAGGTCAAATGGTGTCATCAAGAAGCCAAGCTCTTTTCATCCTTCTGCTCTTCCATCTTCGTGCTAGGTCCCCTCGTAGTCATAAGATGGCTGCCATGGTTCCAGGCATCACACCTAGACACTGAAGTGTTATAAGAACAGGGAGTGTTCCTGTGAGTTTATTTTTATCAGTGAGAAAACCTTTGCAGAAGGCCCCTCAGCAGATTCCTCATCATTTTGTATTGGTCAGAATTGTTTCATGTGCCTGTGTCTAAACCAATCACTAGAAATACAAACAGGATCACAACACAACCATTAGACTAATTTACTTCTAACTCCAGGGATTGGGTGATCTTTCTATGACTGATATGAGGAAGGAGTGAACCCCCAAATAAATGTGGGGTCCTGCCAGCTAGGAAGAAAGGAGAGCAGGTTGTTAAGGAGACACCTACCTGTATTTGGTAGAGTTGGGATGCAGGTGTGGGGGAGGGGGAAATTCTGTCTTTCCCTTCTTCGTTCTTCTTGCTGGTCGCATAATTTAAAATGACATAAGAGAGATTAATGGAATAAATAATCAAATTTAATTACATATGTACATACATGGATTCCATAAGAATATGTGCCCCCACCCAGGACAAATCAGGCAGTTAAGGCCTATGTGCCATCTTGAGCTAAGGAGAAAAGGGGTAGTGGTTTGGGACTTCAAAGGGGAGGAAAGAAATTCAGATGCAGATGGAAGAACACATGTTTGGTAAACAAGTGTTTGCTGGGCCTTCTTTAACAATAGGACACAGGGAGGACCCTGATCAACGGGGCCTGGCTAGGTCTCTCCGTCTGTCACACACTAGTTCCTATTAAACTATAGTGATATATGGCGACAGCTCCCTTCCTGAAACAGGTCTTCTATCTAGATTCCTTTTAGGCAGCAAAGGTAAAGGGGAAGGTCAAAGGTATTTCCTGAGTCTTTTGTTTCTTAAACATAACCAGCTTAAAATAATCAATATTCCACAGAGGTATATTTTGGGGTGGCAAACTCTGCTCCCCTTCACATAAGTTTGGGTTAATTGAATTTTGGTCCTAACTGTGGGTATGCAGAATACCTGTTAGATTGTGACCCTGGCTATGGAAAATTGTTCTGAAATGTAGTAATTCACTTTTTTCCCTACTGTGTAAAGTGGAATGACCTCCCTTTTCCCCATCCTTTGAGAACTCCTTTCTTCCCGTCGTCAGGATCACAGGAGTAAGCCTTGGCAGCCATGTCTGTACTGTGGGCTCCTCCTCCCTAGTCATAGATGACGTATGCAGTGGACCCTAGCTGGGCCAATCAGCTTCTTTCCCTGGGAATTTGGAATGGGGGCACCATTTGGTTGCATCAGTATCTTCATGTGATTTGGCATGTAACACAAGTCCCCTAGAATTATTGGGCAGCTGTTTTTCTGGCATGTGGGATGTGAAGAAAAAGCTGATGTTTGGGGAGGTAAAAAAAATGAAATACAGAGGGTGCCAAAAAAACATATACACATTTTAAGAAAGGAAAAACTGTATTAAAATTGTAATACTCGATATATACTGATAACAAAAGATGAATACAAGTCATGTTTTTACACTTTTTTTGGCATCCCCGGTAGAGACACACACATGTGCAAATCTATATCCAAGCCAGCTTGAGGTACCTTACATATTTGCAACCAGAGAGTCCTAACCGATACGAGAGAACACAATGTCCCTTTTCAGGGATGATTGAGAATTCTGCAGACCTTTAAGTCATCATTAAGAACTTCCCATCCTCATTAGTCAGAACTCTCTCTATGTGTAGAAAACAGAAGACAGTAAATCATACCTGTCATAAGTTCACCCCAGAATGTGCTACAAAAATTGCCTTTGTTCGATGTAATTCTTCCCTATTGGTTCAGTTTCTAATGCTTTAATTTTTTTTCTTAACAAAAGTATTTAAACAAAACACTTAACAGTAACAACAACTGACGGAGCCGTTCATGTTGCGTTGGGTGTTGGAGGGGCAGGAAATGGGATGTTTTTGCTTTGCATGTATTGTTGACTTTCATTCTCACCACATACTGTGCAGAAATCACTAGAACACCATTTTAGCAAGGAGGAAGCGGAGTCTCCGAGAAGCACATTGATTTTGTTATGGTCATGTGACTAGAAAGCCAGGAAGGAACATTTTAAACCTAGGTCTGAGGAGCACCAAAGCGGATGATGTTTTCACTGTTCCACGTTGCTATACAGAAAACAGTGTGCTTTCATAGGATGTCCTGTTACATAGATTCTGTCAGATTTCTTGACATATGGCTCTGGCTATTAGTATTTGCACAATATAGGATGTTCTGTATATTCAGGGAAGGAGACAGGGACAGACAGGATGACCTCCTAGCACCAGATCCTTTATGGCTATTTCTGCATTTTCTAAACGAAGCATTGCACTTCTGGTAGAAATAAAGGAGAGCTATTTTTAACACCTTCTTCATAAAGGTGGGACAGCCAAACACCAGGACAGTAAGAGATGGGCAAGAGATGGGCACAGGATCCTTAGCTGGACCTCGAAACACTTTGTAGCCATCTGGTTCCCACTAGCTCAGTAAGTGTACATTCTTCAGCTGTTGATTTTTCTTGACTGATTAAAGCTGACTGGAGTTTCAGAGTTTGGCTTTGTTGTTGTTCTCCCCCGTATTCCACATACTCAAACTCACATACTCTCTGCTGCTGCCAATGAGCCCTGATATTGGAGAAGAGTTAGTCCCGGCTATTCTTAGCCTGTATAGAAATGCATCAGAATGAGATGAGGTAGATTCAGGCAAAAACATTTACTTTAGTGTGGTTTGTTCCCAGCAAGACAATCATGCAAATCGAACTTTAAATCAAACTTTCCAAACTCCTCACAGTTGACACAAGACACATAAAGTTGCCCATCTGGAATATGTTGCAAATCAGAACCAAAATGTTTTTATCCTCTCCTGCTGGGGTTCTGTAGGCCCGTTGACCCTTCTCTACCTATTGAATGTTTTCTTTGTTTCGTTTAGACTAAAACAAAACAAAACCTAAGGCAGCTGACTTGTTTTTCTTGATTACAAAGAAATGTTACATGTTTATTTTCATGCCTTCCAACATGACAGACATAAAATGTAGACAGGGAACATTTAAATTGGAGTTTTTAATACTTTCGGTATTTAGTACAGCTCTTCCTGTAAACCTTGCCATTGTCAAAAACATCTTAGGGAATTTGAACTACAGGAAAACTCCAATTAGTCAAAATGCCCAGGAAAGGGGAGATTCCAGGTAATTTCAGAGTTGACCAGAAAATCCTTTCCCATCAACCCTTGTTGGAAGCCTTGCTGAAAGGTATGGGTCGAGTTTCCAGCCTTAAGAAACACAGCTTACTCTGACTGTAAATTCATTCTTCTCTGATAGTTGAGGGTCAGGTTGGATCTCAGGCTAAACTTTCTGGACCCTAATTCCCATTGTCCAGAAAACAAAACAGGAGATGGGGTAGAACATATAATTGACCTGAGGGCATGTTTTTGAAATTCCTTGAATAGGTTCCATGTATTTTACTCTTTTTTCCTTGTACAGGGGCGAAAAATAATATGCTAAACTGGGAGTTTTGTCTGTATAAATTCCAGTTAAATCAAGATTTTACCATATTAAACTTTTTTCATTTAGTTTTAATGAAAGATGCAACTGAGGCCTCAGCCAACAGGAGTTGGGAGCCATCCTTCTCCATCCGGCCTCAGGCTCAGCACAGGTGGACTGGAGGAGAGGTGAGTCCCTCCTCTCGCCATCTCCTCCATCTTCACACCCCCAGCCCCAAACAGAGAATGGAATGACAGGGGTCCTGCATTTGGTCGTTTGTTTCCAGATCATTTGTCACTGTCTAGAGCAGAGTTTCTCAACCTTAGTGCAATTGACATTTGGGGACATACAATGCTTTGTTGTAGGAGGCTGTTCTATGCTTTGTAGGATGTTTAGCAGTATTTCTGGTATTAGCAGTATTTCTGCCCACTAGATGCCAGTAGCATTCCCCCCACCCCCAGTTGTGACAACCAAAAATGTCTCCAGATATTGCCAAATGTCCCTTAAGGGGCAAAGTTGCCCCAGTTGAGAGAACTACTGGTCTAGACAGAGGCACAATTATTCTCCCCCCTCCCCCGCCCTTTGTCAAGATTATGAGTTTCTTTTTACCTTGGCAAGTAGTTTAATAACATATTTCCTGTGCTGTTTCATGGAAGAGCAAAAATAATTTTCTGATGCAAGTAATATTTTTACTTGAATTGTGTGAGGCAGGCCTTGTTAAAATAAAACTGCAGGTTCTGCATTGTTTTTGGAAGACAGTAGATTTGTTTTCTGCTTCAATCCTGAGGATTTAAATACTGAATTTTCAAACTTTCCTAAATTTCCCTTGAGGTCATTGTCATTATGGACATCAAATCATGCTTTAGCTGCATCCTCTGGTGTTGTGCTGTCACCCTCAATATCATGTTTGTACCTGTCTCAGAAATATTTTTACTACTGTTGCTGCTTCATAATGCTTAATATATTTTTCACCCAATGGTCTTTTATTTTTTTTTTTTATTTTTTTTAAAGATTTTTATTGGGTAATTGGGGGGATGGGAACAGTACTGGGGAATTAGGGGAAGGGGAACAGACAAGTTGCTGTCGTTTTGTTCTTCACTCTAGTTGTGGAGGACACTGCTTCACTGGCCCAAGTTGGCACCATCATTGCGCTCTTCCCGGGCGAGGCAGATCAGTCGCCGGCTTCTGGACGGCCGCTCACTGCGGCTGCTGGCCGCTCACGCTGGCTGCTGGCTACACACGGTAGCCCATGGCAACCCACTGCTACAGGGACTGCAGCCTACGCCGTCGCCGTCGCCAGCGACTCACAACAGCCCAGCTCCAGGTTGAGCTGTTGTTCAGCATCTTAGCTGTAGAGGGCAGTGTCACTGGCCCTCATATGTGGGATCCGAACCGGGGCCCTCTGGCATCCCAAGCGAGTTCTTAACCATCGCGCCACTCGGCCGGCCCACCCAATGGTCTTTTAAAATCCATTATTTCCTCTCTCCACTGGATTGAGTTATGTTTAAATTTGATGTTTTTGAATAATATTTACTAGACTTGAAAAATCTACTAAATTGGTAAAATTCAAGGGGTTGGTTTTATGTCTTTGATTTTAAGCCTACAGTTGTATTTCTGCTATAAAAAGTGGTAGATGTTAACTTGTTTTGGATAAGCAGATTCTCTGGTTAGGATAGTCAACCCACGCATTTTGATTATCAATTTTCAAACAAATTAATATTTTATAAATGTGTATGTATACACTCATACACACGCAATTTTCCAGGTTCACAGATTTTTTAGTGTTATTCTTACTTAAATTGTAAAAAATAGAATACAAAACTATAATTATTCTCTGACTATATATAAAATTTCCATATACCAAGACAAAGCATACAGTATAAAAATTTTAATGGTTTTATTGATTATAGCTGATCCTTTTCCCTATCCAAAATGTTCTATAGATTTTTGTTTATATCAATTTAAAATAGCACATATTTTTCTGGCCTGAAAAGGAACAGATTCCCAGGAAGCCCACTGAAAATACAAAAAAAAGAAATGATGAAAACTGACTCATTATGTCACCACCCAGACATACTCACTATTAACACTTAGAAAATGTTTCCTTCCAGTCTTTTTTTCCTTTTATAAACGTAGATCTCCCTCCACAAATAGTTCTTTATCCTGATTTTGTTTTTATCATAGTGAGCTTGGATATAAATATAATGAGTGTTTCAAAACTGCTTCCCATTGTGAGACTTTAGGTGATTTTCAGTTTTTCACCACATGTGTTTGATGCTGCAGTGAAAATCTCTGTTACATAAATCTTTGCATACATGTCTAAATAGTGTTTTCAGCTAAAACTTGAGATGACAAACACAGGGTCAAAGGGTGTGAATGTTTTAAAACAACACATGTTGCCAAATTTCCTCCGGAAGGCTGTGCCCATTTTCAGTCTTTTTATTGGCAGTTCTCTTGAAGTGCTTCCATTTTGTTCCGTCAGCCTCCAGGCCTATGAAGACATTTCCAATGGGACATTCGTTAGATACACCAGTGTAATCAGATCCAGCTCAAGATATCTGTCAACAGCCTCCCTGGGCCCATCTCAGACCATCTGTCAATAGCAACTCTAATATATTTTGGGAAGATGCTAATGCAGTTGGCAAAAACAAGTTTGCAATCAAATCACGTTCCCCAATCTGTTAAATTGCAGGATTGAACTGTGTTAATGACATGTGACAATCTTAGTACAATATCCAGAGACTCCATGTAGGGATGTGTCCTTGTAGATTTAAGGGCAGCTGCAAAAGGGGGAATGTGGGTTACCTTTCCTGTGAATTCTGTGGAGCTCACACCATCCCAACCATGTTGTCAACTTGGCAGCAAGAATTGATTGTAGCTTCAGGCAAGACTGGGGAGAAAAACACCACCTTGACACAGGGCCATATTACTTAGAAAGGTAGAATGGTGCCGTCTGACCACCGCGTAGGTAACTGGTAGCTTGTAGTGGGTTTTTATCCCATGACACCAAAGGGCCTCTGACCAAGACAAATAAGCATGATCACTTGTATGCTCCCAGGACATGGAAAGGATCAGCTTTCTTACAGTGTATGGAAATGTTCTGTAAATTGGAAAGTACTATACATACATGAGTTCATTGCAGTTGTCATTGTATTGGTATGAGCTCCGAACTGACTCTGAGATCTGGATGTTAAAACATCTAGGAACTATCCATTTTATTTTGGATGCACAAAATTGTAAGTGCCAGTAATTGCCTGTTGTCATCCCCTCCCTAGCCTCTCCCTGGACACTTGACCTCTATAAAGACCCCTGGAGCCCAAATTAGCCTTTAGCCTTTAAGGCGCTGGTATATATTTCAAGGGTTCAGAGTTGCCTCTGCCCTCAAATGGATAAAGCGTTCACAGGTTTTCTTTTTTCTGTGCTACTGGCAATTTGGGTGACTTTCTTAAGTGTCACAGACAGTCTCCAGGGAACCAGGCTGTCCCTTAGCTCACTGAACCATGTCATCATCTTGGCATCTAGTCTAAAAGACACAAACCATCAAAGCCAGAGCAGAGAGAAACCACAAGGAACACATAACAGACAAAGCCCAGGGCCCACCACCTTGCCCATGAGGCAGACTGTAAAGCAGGCCTGGCCTGAATGCCTTCTCACTATAAATAGCTTTAATAAGAATGGGTTGTATTTAGGCACCCTCAGACAATCCCAGAGTATCCTTAAGTACTTCTCCTGCATGTGGCCTGTTGGGGATAAGAATGGCTGGAATTCTTTGTCATTGCAGACTTATCAAAACTCAACCAGATGGCGTTCTCCCGGAATGGCGACAAGAATCTGGCCTGTGTCACCCACATGTGTTCTTTGGCTTTATTCCCACTCTGAGTTTTGGGGGAGCCGGGTAAGTGGGGATTAAAAGAGCTAAGATTTTTAAAGCACTTTTACCTCTGTTATTTTATGTAGGTGTCCCAATAATTCTGTAAGCCCGGACTTTTGATCTCTTTCAGAGAAAAGGTGAAAGCCCAGAGAAGTTAAATATCTCATCCAAGGTTACACAGGAGAGAACCTCAAACTGCCCAACGTTAAGGCCTCTGTTCTCTTCATCATAGCATAGCGGAGTCTTGGGGAGGGAGATTCTTCCTGGACTGGCTTCTGAGATGACCTGTGCCCACAGACCCACGTCTTCCATTTCCGCCTCAGAGTTGCCATTGAGCTGTTGCAGGGAAGTGAATGAGAAGGAGGTGAGTCAGAGAGATCCAGTCAGAATGAGAACTCAAGAGATTCTATCGCTGATGAAGAATTACTGTTTCAAGGCATGGTACATTGCTTATACAAGTATCCAACTTTTATGTGTTTTCAATCTGAGTGAACCCAGTCTAGTCTTCATTGACATAAGTAATTTGCATGTCTTCTTACAGGTTTTTGTTTTACTCTCAGGTCGAAGCCCTGACCGTCTATGGCACACCTAGAACTTAGAATTGCCCTTCAATCTTGAATTGGTGTGGAATTCAGGGTCAGTGTAGACAACTGAAGAACGTGTAATTATGGTGGAAACGGGCTGCCCAGTCAGAGCCCCATTTCCCAGTCCTCTCTGCCCCTTGCTGGGCCTGTGGGAGTAGGTAGATAAGGCCAAGAGACTGTGAGGTCGTCTCCAATCCAACGCAGTTAAGAAGCAGGTGTGCTCCTTCAGCCTCCCTCTCTGCCCTTACCATTTGGATGCAGAGAGCTTTAAGGCACTGATGCTCAAACTTGAATATGCATCAGGCTGTTAAGACACAGATTTCTGGGCTCCATCCCCAGAGTTCTTATTCTGCAAATCCATTTGGGATCTGAGAATCTGCAAGTCTTACAAGTTCCTAAATGTTGTTGATGCTGCCAGTCTGGGGACTGTTCATTGGGAACCATTGCCCTAGGGCAACACCCTAGTGAAATACTGGTTACACTCTATACTCCTCTGGGGATATTTTAAACATATGGATGCCCTACCTGCTACTCAAACCAATGAAATCAGAATCTCCTGGGGTGGGGCCCACTCTCAGTATTTTTAAAGTTCATCAGGTAATTGCAAAGTGTGGTTAAGAAATTGTGGTACATTTATACAATGGAGTATTACTCCGCCATAAAGAAGAATGAAATCGTAACATTTGGGACGATATGGATGGACTTAGAGACTATTATGTTAAGTGAAATAAGTCAGTTGGAGAAAGACAAATACCATATGATTTCACTTATATGTGGAATCTAAAAAACTGAATGGGCGAGGAAAGTAAACAGAGCTGGTCTCAGAGATGTGGGGGTGCAGCTGGTGGCTGCTGGTTGGGGGGGTGGGGATGAGGGAGAGAGGGAGGGGGCTGGACAGCATATATATGCAGCTGCAGTGTTGCCATGGGGACATGGGGGACCGTTCAAGGAATGTAATTGATAATGCTGTGAATATTTTGTAGGGTGTCAGGTGGTCACATGTCTTGCATCATGGATGGGGAAGAGGCTTGATCGCTGCACTGTACACCTGAAGCTGATGTTGTATAATATTGTATGTCAACTATAAGTAAATATATATACACACACACACACACACATATATAGTCATGGGACATGGAGTATAGTGTGGGAGTGGAGTCAAGGGAATTGTAATAGATATGTATGATATTGGGGGGAAATGAGGTGGCAGATTGGGGGAGGGGGGTTGTCACTTCGAGAGGTAAAAAGTATAACTATTGCACTGTGTTGTACAGCTGAAACTAATTCTAAAAAATGTGTATTTCATAATAAAAAATAAAAATTAAAAAAAGGTGCAAACCATTGCCTGAAAGTGAAGCCTTAAGATGGAAGGAACATTGGCCCTTCCATCACTAAATGGAGGAAAGCAGCCTGTCATCAGTGAGAGGTATCCACTTTAGGTTGTTGTATGAACAAGAAATAAACTTGTATTGTGTTAGGCTGCTGAAATTCTGAAGATGATTTTTTATCATAGCCACCATTATCCTAATACAATAATGGTAACTATTAAGAACTAGCTTTCAGAATTTCTCTTTTTATCTCCTGCCTTGTTCTGTTCTGAGAGAGTATCTTATTGGTTCCAAGATCCTTACTGGCTCACATTTTCTAAAGGAAGACATTTAACAGAAACAAGGTTATAGCACATGACATAGGTATAATCTTTTTTTCTTTCTCTTCCTTGTGACTGGAATGGCAGGGCAGTCCTAGTACAGTCTCTCCCCTGCTCTCCACCTCATCACTTTGTCTCTACTTGGACACATATTCATCCTCCTACCTAGAAGCAGGTTCAATGTTCTTGACTCGGCCTGAGAGGCATTAAATTAACCAGATTGGGCCCAAGATGGAGTTGCTCATGCTAAGTGTCATGTCGGCAAACCAAAACTCAACTAAGTTTCTAGGCTCCGCTCTCTCAGAAAATGAAGTCCTAGGTCAACCAATCAGTGCTTGTTGCTCAGCACAAGTTACTTACGTGACCCGGTTTCCAGACTTCCCCCTGCTCCATATAAGGAAAGTAACCCTGCTCTAACCAATCAGCAGAAGCCCAGGATAACTTCCTTATTCCTGCTTACTTTGGCCTGTAACAATCTCTTGCCTCATGCAACTCTTTGGAGCTCCTTTCTGTCTGCTGGATTGGATGCTGCTCAATTTATAAATGGCTAAATAGAGCCAATAGGAAAAAGTTTACTCAGCTGAATTCTGTTCTTTAACACAAGACTTGGGCAGCCACTGGGCAAATAGATACCCTGGGCAAAGGTGGCCCAATGCTCTTGTGTATGTTGGAAACAAAAAATCAGAACCAAAGCACGATAACAAAAAACCTGCTCCCACACACATCAGCCAGTGCCGGAGGACATGGAACTAGAAAGACAAACTGGTTACATCTGAGACTTGGAATTGAACAATAAGGAGAAAGAACATGAGGTCCACACTTACTTAAATCTACATTAAGGTTTTGGACCAAAGCTCTCTAGAAAAAAGTTGCTGCTTGTTGCCAGCATGGGGCACTCTGGATGGATGGGGTTGGTGAGCCAAAGCAGGACTTAGTTGATTCTGGGTCCCCTGACCAACGGTCCGCAGAGCTTTAAAAAAAAAAAAAAAAGCATAATTGAGATGATAACATAAGCACTTAAAAGGCATGGTGAACCAAAAAAGATATGGGTGACTTTTATTGCGGAATTCAACCCATGTCTGTGTCCACTCTAAGGCAGGCCCAGCAATCACTTGAATAATAAGCCAGGCAGATTTTTTTCCCTCTGTAAAAATGTCAGTTTTAAATGGACGGGAATGGAAAGGCTAATGGCTCTAAAAGTGTATTTTGCAGGCTCTGCCTTCTCATGACAGTGTAAAGGGACACATAACCTCGGGTGAGCATCCCCTTCCCGGCTGAAGGGCTGTGAGCTGCTCCTCCTCAGACAGCTCTGTAGTCTTAGAGATTCCTTTCAGCTGTTTAGTGGGAAGCAGACACCTCTTTTGCTTGCAAGAAACAGAATCCAATCCAAGACAGTTCCGAGGCCAAAGAAAATGTATTGAATCACAGAGTGTGTGGAAGCAGGACTTGCCTCAGATATGGGTTGATTCAAGGGCTCAAGCACTGTCCTCAAGAGTCACTGTGTCTCTTACCCTTTTCCTCGCTGGACTGTATCCTTAGAGCAGCAACCCCTGTTGGCAAGGGAATGGCTGCAGTATCCGCAACCACC
>NW_017731394.1:3835105-3852011 GCF_001890085.2 Hipposideros armiger
AGAGAGAGAGAGAGAGAGAGAGAGAGAGAGACAGTAAATCATTCCCTGAATTGAAGTTCATGTGCCCAAAGGAACCTAAGGAAACAAGAACAATATCACTGGGTCAGGTCCATTGTCATTCCATATCCCTAATGTTTGGAGGCAAATGAACAGCTGGAGAGGAAATTACTTGTCTTCTTGAGTGTCATTATCAAAGGCCAGGGGCCTTCCTCAGCATATTTCCTGGACAAATTTACATACCCACATAAAATGTTAAGGGCTTTAAAAAAAACTCTCCAAAGCCCATGGGATGGTCTCCCCCGAGTGTTCATGGATCCCAGGACAAAACCCCCTGAATGCTAAAATCTTTGGGAGAATTTATTTGCATTTTTCATACTTGACAAGCTACTTCGTAATATGGAACTTGCTAAACTTTCCTACATCACATCACCTTTTCATTACCTTGAACAGTCATCGGTATTTTTACTTTTGACCTGATCCACTTTAGCTTTCATGTTTCCAGACTAGAGCAGACAATTAAAAAGTAAAGACACCGAATCTCAGTATCCTTCAGGTTGTCTCCAGTGCATCCCCTCTGTAACCTCCCTCACAAGTAGTGCCAGCACCCACACCTTCCTGACACCTGCAAACAGGCACAATTTATATACAGTAAAATTTACCCATTTTAAGGATGCAGTTCTCTTATGTTTTGACAAATGTATAAAGTTGTGTAACCATCGCCATAATCAAGATGCAGAACAGTTCCACTGTCCCCTCCCCCCCAATTTCCCTTGTATCTTTTGTACCCACTCCTCTCCCCCAGGCCCAGGCCCTGGTAACTACTGATCAGATTTTGGTCCCTATAGTTTTGCTTNCTCCTCAGAGTTCCCAGCAATACTCTCATTACTTCTTTAATTGGCTCTAATTAAGTCACATGATTATCAATGAACCCATCATTGGCGGCCAAGAAACTGATTGGCTTAGGCCAAAATCACACTCTACGTATGCTGCCGAGGCAGGAGTCTAATCCTGCTAGAATCACATGACTGAGAAGGGGAAAGAGATGGTAGAGTTGTCAAAAGAAGGGCTAAAAAGCTACAGGTGTTCGCCTCAGTACCCCTGACTCCCAGGGTCAGCCCCAGAAAATTCTTCTTCAACGGTTGCCCCCTGAGAGGCAGTTCAGCAGACACGCCTGATTCCCTACACAGCGTTTCCAGCCAGTCATGATAAAAGGGGGGAAAGATGGAGGGCAAGAAATAAGCCTGGAAAGGGACCAGACCTCAGGGGCAGAGATTTCCTGAGAAGGGAAGGATGCAACTGCCAGGATGGGGCTGTGTTATCCGATCTGGTCGTCCTCGGTCCCCCAGGCAGAGCAGCCCACCGACACAGGAAGTGTATACCAGTGTGCACCATTCTCTTTCAGAGGGACGCTGCCTGGGGATGATGCTTCCTCCCGTTTGCCCTTCCTCCGTGGGCCTCGGCTCTCCCTCCACTCTCTTGACACAAACATAGATCCTTTTATGACGCTCCATGGAAACAGGGATGGAATGAATCGAAAGTGGTCAGAGGAACCATTGTTCTCCCTCATAAAATAACTAAACCCTTGTTAATTTGTTGCCAGCCTTATATTTCTCCCGGAGAGATCCCCACTGGATGGAGGCTGTAAACAGGAAACTTGAAACCCTCAGTCATCCTTTGTATTACTTATTGTTTGTGGGCAGCTGCATGGGATTCGCCATCGCAGAGCTTGTGCCCGTGGGTTACATCCTCATTGGGAGATGAGCCTTATAAATGTCTGAGCCGGAGAAACGACATTTCCTCAAAAGAAAAGCAGAAATAAGGCTTAGAGATGCGGAAACAGGCCTTTTTAAAATAAGTGCCAGCTTTGCGGGGATGGTAAAATCGCTTAGTTGTACGTGGTGTCCAGTCAGCATGTCCACACTATGGCCAGAGGAGAAATATCGAAGCCCCTTCACTTCCTATAGCACAGCTGGAGATGGACTAGTGCTGCTGAGCAGACTGCAGCTTTGGGTGGGAGCAGTCAACTGCAAAGCCATCACACTCCAGAACTACTCCCACGGTGACCCCTGCCGAGGCCCAAGGGAGCCCTCATCGCAAAGACAGCTCCCTGTGCCGGTGGAGAACTAGGCCTCCGGTGCCAGGCTGTCTGAGGGTGAAGCCCAGCTCGAACACTCACAGCTGTGGGACCTTGGTGACCTCACTTAAACTTTGTCTGCATCGCTTTCCTCATCTGTGACATGGGAATAGTAACAGTACCTACCGCACAGGGTTATTGCGAACATTAAATAAATTACTAAGCGTAATGTGCTTAGAACAATGATCAGCATATAGTAAGTGCTTGTATGTGTTAGCTGTCATTGTTACTAACTACAGATATAAATGTGTTATCTTCTGTTTTCTGAATTTATCCACAGCACAGGGCACACTCTGTGGCAGATTAGGGCTGACACCAGCCCCAGGGCAGTTCCCTACCCAGTCTGTATTTCCTAGGGGGGCCAGGGCACCTGTTCATTCACCTCCCCTCGGTCTAGAGCCCAGCATCACCACCCCCAGTCTCTGTACTTGGATCTGCCTCTTACCAGGATAACGAACAACCGAAATTTCTCTGAAGCTCTTCCCACAGAGGTATGGTGTCATCTGTTTACCTCAGGAAGTTCTTCATGGCCAAATACAATGGTCAAATATCAGCATAGTTCTCAACATCTGGAACTTTACAGCATAGATCTCCAAACCTGGGCTAGCCTCCCTCCTTTAGAATGTGAGTTTGGGGCCTGGATGGTGTCTGTTCACCACTGTATCTCTGTCTAGAGCCAGGTAGGCACTGGGTTTGTTTACTGAGTGAATAAACGAGTGACTGGATGAAGCAGAACACCAGCCTCACCATGCAGGTTGGGCTTTGCCCAGCTCCGTTTTCTCAGTGGTGACTGGTGTGTGGGGAAGCCCAGGCCTCCGGGTGCTTTCTGCAGCCTTCTTAGGCCTCCACTCTAATTCATGGGAGCTAGCCTCCCCTCACCCCGTCGTATGCCCAGAAATACAAATTAAAGTGGAGTCCAAATCCATTTAGCATGCTGGGGGAAGACGTTCCTCAAATAAAAAATAAAATCAAACAATATTGTCTGCGGAACAGGCACTTGACCAAATGAAACATGCCTGACGCTCGGATACAAGTGCATTACTGGGTACAGTCAGTGAGAATCTAGAGGGTATTTGATTCTGTGGGGTCTCTACCCCTTTCATTGCCTTGAGTTGTTTCACAACTTTGTAAGTTGTAGATACTGACAGCAGTACAAATCATTCTTTTTTGTAGACATATGAGCCTTCTATTGCTGCTAAACCAACTACCACAAATTCAACAACTTACTCTAACAAACATTTATTATCTTGTATTTTCTGTGGGTCAGGAGTCCAGGCACAGGTGAGCAGGGGTCTTCTGCCAGGGTCTCAGCAGGCTGACATCAGAGTGTTGGCCTGGTCTCATCTGTAGCTCAGGCTCCTCTTCCAAGCTCACTGGTGGTTGGCAGAATTCATCTTGCAGTTCTGTAGGTCTGAGGACCTGGCTTTTTTGCTGGCTGTCAGTTCTCAGCTTCTAGAGGAAGCTTGCTATTCCCTCATTTGTAGCCTTCTCCACAACTCAGCAGTTTGCTTCTCAAAAACCAGCAGAATCTCTTATACTTCAAGTCTCTTCCTTCAAGAAGGGTCCAGTACCCTTTAAGGGCTTGCTTGATTAGATGAGACCCACTCTGGGATCATCTCCTTTTTGATTAATTCAAAGTGTCAAAGATTTAATTCCACCTGGAAAATCCCTTCATCTTATCATCTGATTTAACCTAATCAAGAGAAGAAATCCATCATATTCACAATCCCACCCATACCCAAGAGGAGGGGACTTTCCAGGATGTATATATACACCAGGGGGCAGACATCTCAGAATTCTGCCTACTACAACATGCAAACGAGTTTCCAAAATTTCCCCAATTTTTGCTCCCTCCGGCCAATTTTGCATTGTTAAGCAAATTTGTATCAGCCTATATGCGCTTGTATCTGCTTTTTGAATTCCCCCTTCAACCTGCTGTATCATCTGACTGGTTCCTTAATTAATGAATGCGTTAAATAAAAACTTTGACATGCATTCATCTTGTATTTGTATGAGTCATGATTTTAACTTTGAAAATATTACCATCACTTTTATGTTAATAGTTATTTTGTAGTTTCTCTTAAAAGCAATGTATGTGTTGCTTACTTTTACTTGCATAACTAAAGGGCTCTTTACCATTTCCAGAAATTCTACAAAGAAGTATTCAAATTGTACCTCTTGAAACCTCATATGATTTGCTGCTTTGAAAGGACAATGTTCCAACTTTTACTGATCTCACTTTAAGTGGCTTAATCCTGGCACCCAGTAACAACTACTTATGCCTGAGAATTAAGAGGGGCAAATAGCAGCCCCACCTTCTCACCCCTAGATTAACTTTCATGTTATAATATGTACATATAATATATACATATCTCAAAGGGCCCTGCTGACATTTTCTCTTGGAATCGCAATTCCAGGATTTTGCTACTGAGAAAAGCAGAGGGGGTTCTTCTTTCAAGTTTCAAAATAGTGCACTTTCCCCCAAAATGGTTATGCCTTTGTGGTAAAAAATGTCCGTGAAATTAGATATTACCTACCTGTGCTTAGCATGGTGCCTGATAGAAAGTAGATGTTCAGTAAATGATAGCCCTCTGCTTCCTTTCCAGCCATACTGTGATGAGTGAAGAGAGAGAAGACATGAAGGGGCTCCTGGGTTCCCAGCCTTATCCTGGGATCAAGTTCCTTGAAGGCAAAGGCAAGCCTTTCACGAGTGAGCATGGCTTGTAGCCCACCCCTCTGGCTTTCCTCAGCAAAGCAAAATCTTGCTTCTGCCAGAGAAGCAAATGCAAGCTTAATACCAGTTAAATAACACAGAATAATGAGATCATTAGCCTGTCTTCTCCTAGAAGACAGCTAACTTGGTAATGTGTTAACGCTTACGGGGCATCCCAAATCAGACTACACAAGCTGTTGGAAAGTCGAAGGAATGGTTCTGATTAGTCTGGCAGAGGACAAGGCCACAGCAGTTATAGTTTGCTTCCTCTTCTCCAGCCAGGAGCCAGGCTGACAGTCTGAACAGTCATTATAAAACAACTTTCTGGTCCGAGTGTGAAAGGCATCCATCCAGTCTTCACAGCTGGTCCCCTGAGTTTACACCCTACCCTACCTGCCTCTCAGGTTTCCTGTCTCTTGGCCTCTGCCTTGCAAAGCCAAGGCTGTACCATCACAGCTTTTGCCTCCGAAGCCATTAGCAAACATTGAGCATGTTTCGGCAAGGTGTGTCCTGGAGAGACCAGAAAACCCAAGGTGTGTCCAGGAAGCCCACATGACTGCCTTTATCCACTTTTCATTACTACATGGTAAGGATGAACCGACAAGCTCCTTTAGAAAAAGCATTCCAGAGTGGGCTTACGATGGGGGAGGAGGTATAGATTGCAATGTAAAACTCGAAAAGGCACTCAAGTGTGGGCAATGAAGCTCTTTGGAATTGCTTCCGAATCCACCGTTACAGGTTACATTGTCCGCCAGCTCGATTGATTATTTTTATGTAATTTATTCGTTAGAATTTCTGCTAATGGACCCTTCAGGATCACCCTCTGCATTTAATGTATCTAACACTCATTGATCAGGTCATTGGCTTATTGGTTACCTACTTTGCTGCCAAATGATTCTCTGTAATTGCTTTTGTCATTACACATTTTTATTCCAGGAGCAGCTTCTATTGTGTCCCATTACAGTAATGGAAATTATTGATATGGAAATTACTAGGCACGGAGCTTAAGAATTCTATGATACACAGTCACATCGCAATTCTTCAAACTGTACAACTCTTCTTGTATAATTAATGGTAAATATCGACATGTTGGTGAAATTAGCTAACTAATTTAGCTCAGAACAGAAAGGAAAGGAAACACCACATGGGTGATGTCTACCACTGAGCCGCCCAACATGGTAGCAACTAGCCTCACGTGACAACAACATAGAACCGTAAATGACTTAAAATTGAATACAATTTAAAATTCAGTTCCTCTGTTGTACCAGTCACATGTTGAGTGCGATTGCCATATGTGGCCAGTAGCTACCATGCTGGACAACACAGATAGGGAAGGCTTACACCCTCTCAGGCAGTTGTGTCGGAAAGGGGTGTTCTAACCAGCTTGTCGCTGAGCAAACATCAGAACTGAGCGTGCCTGTCTGCAGAGCCGTGTCCGTGGAGACTGTAATGAAATGCCATGAAAATAAATGTGTCGTATTAAAGGTAAAACTGTGCAAATAGCGATAGCATGCGGTTGGCCGTGATCGTTATTAAATAAGGTATTCGTCCTCAGAAATTCTAATCTGTGAATGCTGCTCAGGTGTTTATCCATTGGGGCGGCCACCTAGTCTTGCTGGACAGAAAAGATGTGAATCAGGTGGAAAAAACTGGAAACACGTACGTAGGGTGTTTTAATAAGCTTTAGTGAACAAGAGCTTCCATGTCAGCTCTAAGCCCCTCTTTATCTGGGTTTGGCGTCTGAGGTCCAAAGAAATTAAACGCCGAAACAGGGCCTGTGGTACAGCAGCCAGAGAACACCCGTGTTTGTTCCCGGGGGACTGCTGCCTGAGGCAAAGAGTATTGAGACCTTTATGTTTGTTTAGGGGTTGGGGGGCTGTGGGCTGGGGAGGTCACAGATTTTATAAAAAGCACGTAAGGGGAAACTTCTATAAAGTCAAGAGTCAAAATTATTCTGAAACCAACAGCCTCAGGATCAGAAGCCAAACTTAATTTCTTCAGTTTCTCTTTGCTTTTGGCTGTGCCCTCTTTCCCCTAGAGCCATAGAAGGCCCAAGTGTACAGAAAAATATGGGGGAAGGAGGTAAAGGGATAAATGAAGTCGCGTTTCTCATTTTCCGTCTTTGGCGTGCCCTCTTTTTTGTGATGGTGGGAGATGTCTAAACATGCCTATTTGATTATATATATATATATATATGATGGACCTCCTCTGTACTGTTGTTACATGTATTCTGTTTGTCCAGAAGTGAAGATATCAAGAGAATTATCCCTTACTGAGTACCTGTATGTAATTATTGTCCCCAGTTTTCAGAGGTGGAAACAGCCTCTGAGCGGTTAAGTCACTGTGCAAAGTCACTAGCTGGTTAGCAGCTAAACCAGGATTTAAACCCAGGCTCCCCCTGAAGCCAAACTCTTCACTTTACATGAAAATACCTGTCTTGGGCACTGGAGGCTTGTCACAGTGGGATTCCCTACCACCAGCATTAATGTGGGTCTAAATGAGTTAACGCTGCATATCGGTTCTGAGGCGCAGGATTTAGCCTGTGGGTCTCCATGGACTGGAGTCCAGAGGCTAAGAATCTTTGCTTTGTCACTGATAAATGATCTGCAGGCTCTTAATCCTGATTCTGTAGTGTTCATTTGTAAAGCTGTCGGCATGTTTGCACGGAGCAGATCGCCCTGTCTGCCAGTTTAGCTTCACATGGCGGTGGGGGATTTTTTTTTTTCTTTTAAGATTTTATAAAGCTGCGTATAAAATAGGAACGTTTTCATAAATGCTTAAGCATCTTTACTGAAGTTAATTTATAGAATGTAAATGTTCCTCTCAGGCAGTTTAAACCCAAACTCCTTAGCAGTGGGGGGTTGGGGCCAAGAAACAGGAAACTGCTCTGATTCATTGTTCATGCTCTACAATAAGAAAATTAAACGGCCTTAAAAGTGCAAGCCAGAGAGAATTTTTCAGACATTTCCTCCTCTGCATTTGAGTGATGGTGATGAACATGGGAATTGGATGCTTCTGTTCACCCCCAACCCCCACCGCACCCCTTGGGGCCTGGCAGCCACACCTTTGACCTCTGGGGTGACTGGGCCTGCATGGAGCAGTTCTGGGCACGAAACCCAGCACCTTACCCAAGTCACCTTTGCAGCAGCTTACCTCACAGCCCTTCCCTTGGGAGCGCACCTTGGGAATGGCGTGACCGGGAGGGTTGTGCAATCGTCAGTCACGAGGCCCTTTTGCACAGTCTGCTGGAGAGCTTAGCACTCGGCCAAAGTCTGCAGCAGGGTTCCATGGTAAGATTTTTGGAGCTACTTTCTGCTTCTATTTTATATCCCATCCTTGTTTTAGTGTCTGCTTTTACTTCCAAATTATGAGATGGCATGCAGTCTGCCTTCTTCTCCTTCTCATATGGAACCAGGCGGGGCATAAGTAAGTAGATATTGAATACATTAAGTGGGAGCTCTTTTTTCTGTTCTTATCTATGGCCGTAGGCGTTCAGGACCCTCCTTTTGTTCTTTGTCCCCAACCCTCACCACATCCAAAATATGCTAAATCTTCTCTGGATGTGATGACTTTTTTTTTTTTAATTGTGCATAGCTGACACCATCCTAACCTTCAGATCAAGAGATTATGGGCACTGTATAATAACAGAACAACTACGACGACTAACATTTAATAAGTGCTTACACTGTGCCACGTGCCGTATACTAGATACCTCATCTCATTTAAGTCTCACAACCATCCCGAGACAAGTACTGTCATCCTCCTTCCTGCTTTGCAGGTGAGAAAACTGAGGCTCCAAAAGATTCTGGAACTTATTCAAAGGTCACACGACTTGTAAATGGCAGGGCAGGGCGAGCAGACTGGCCCATGTCGTGGGTGCCTCCTGTGCTCCCCTGAGCAGCTCAGCATTCCAGATCACCCACATTGGAACAGACAGACATTCCTCAGGCTGGCCGCCAGGCTAACAGAGACAAGAAGACGAGGTGCATTGAGGTATATCTTATTACATGACATTGTTGTATATTTGAAACTCATTGCATTAGTCCAGGGTAAGGTAGGCCCTGCTGCAGTAAGAAATCCCAAAGTACTGGTGGCTTCGCACAGTAAAGGCTCACTTCTTGCTCATGCAAAATCCACTGTGGAAGCCCAAGCAGGGTGGAGACACCATGTGTGTGGAGGTGCGTGGGTGGATGGTTCCGGTGGAGTCCAGCCACTGAGCGATCCCATCCCAGGCAGCAGACATGTGAGGGAAGAAACCCTCCAGATGACTCCTGCTCTTAACATTTCAGGCCACCTCCAGCTATTCACGGCTTCCTAGCAAAGGCCCCAGACGTTATGGAGAGAGATCAGCCATTCCACTGTGTCCTGTTGGAAGTCTTACTCCAAAGAATGCGTGAGCCTCTGAAAATGGTTGTTGTTTTGAGGGTGGCTGTTTATGAAGCAATAGATGACCTCCACATACACACTGGATTTGCATATGCTGCAGGGTCTGAATTTCAGCCACTCAACAAATCTTTACTGAGCACATATGAGGAGCCACTATTCTGGGCACCCATCAGTGAACAAAACACATAAAGACATCTGTCTTTATAGTGCTTGTATTCTACAGGGAGAATACTAGTGTTTTTCTAAAAATCATTTTAAGTATGTTTTCCTAGGTACAAATGTAATACTGACTTATTCTATAAAATTTGAGAAATACAAAATATGTTTGGAAGATGCACAAAATCCCACAGAAAATAGTCATCATGAAGAAATAATGCATTATTACTTTCTATTTGTATTGTGTGTTTTTTCTGCCTCCCCCTCTCCATACCCCCTCCTCTCTCTCTCCAAACTGGAAACATATTATATGTTCAATTTCATTTGCTACATTCCCCCCTCCCCCCAGAGTGTATGGCAAACTGCAAACTGTCTTAGTCCATGCAGGGGCTATAACAAAATGCCTGAGACTGAGTAGCTTATAAAGAACAGAAATTCATTTCCTACCTTCTGGAAGCTGAAAAGTACAAGATCAGTTTGCCTGAAGGTTTGGTGTTTGGAGCCAATTCATGAGTCATAGATGGCATCTTTTTTGTGTCCTCACGTGATGGGCAGGGCCAGGAAACTCACTCAGGCTTCTTTGATAAGGGCACTAATCCTATCCATGAGGGCTCCACCCTCATGACCTAACAATCACCCCCCCCAAAACCCCGCTCCTTAATACCATTATCTTAGGGTGTAGAATTTCAAGATATGAATTTGGGAGGGCCATAAAAATTTAGACCATAACACAAACTTTTTCCCATATCACTAAAATATGAGTTTTAATGGTTACATATTATTCTAGCCTGTAGCAATACCAATTATTTAACCATTCCGAAACTTTTTTACATTTCAGTTGGTTCCAGTTTCTCACTGCGGTAAGCAACATCTTAAAGAACAACCTTGTACCTGAATCTCCGGCAGCATCTCTGATTAGTTACTTACAGTATAATCAGAGAAGTGGGATTACTGGTTCAAGGGTGTGCAAAGGTTCAGGTTCTTGATAAGTATTGCCAGGTTGCTTTCCAGAACATTAGCACCAATTTACATTCTCACCTGTATTTTACGAGATGCCGCTTTTATGCTTGTGCCAACGTTTGGTATTAGAAAGTTTCTAATCTTTGCCAATTTGTTACATTAAAGAATGGTATTTCATTTTAAGACTGGTTCACTGCCTAGGTTGCTTAGTAATTATTGGGATTTGCCTAAACTTGAGTTGTTGTCCCAGCTCTGGCACCTTCTAACAAGAAATGTAACATCTCTAAGCCTCAGTTTTCTTTCTGTCAAATGGTGATATTTATTCTAGCTCCTTGAGATATGGAGTGGATTAAATATGTTCAAGTTTATAAAGCATGTAACGCTGTGCCTGTCACAGAACAAATAAATGGGAGCTATTATTAAGGAGGTGATAATTCAAAACTTATCTGGGGGAGAGGCTAGATCACTGCACTGTACACCTGAAGCTGATGTTATAATACTGTATGTCAACTATAAGTGAATACATATATAGTCACGGGATGTGGACTATAGTGTGGGAGTGGTGGAGTCAAGGGAATTGTAATAGATATGTCTGATATGGGGGGACGTGGGATGGCGGATTGGGGGAGGGGAGTTGTCACTTTGAGGGGTAAAAAGTGTAACTAGTGCACTGTGTTGTACAGCTGAAACTAATTTTAAAAATGTGTATTTCACAATAAAAAAATGCAGGATTCAAAAAAAAAATTATCAACACCTGAGAAATTCCAACCTTTTCCCCTTGCTCTATGTCTTAAAGAAGATTCTGATTTTGCTCCATTTTATTTTCCCCCCTTCCTTCTCTTCTGAAGAGGGGCTGCCATCCTTTTTGGCTTTTGTGAGTTTGAATTAGGAGGAATGAGAGAGGAGAAGGACAAAGAGACCACCCAAAATCCAGTGGCTCACAACAAACGTTTATTCTCTTGCACGTGGGTCTGCTGTTAGTTACAAGTAGTCTGATGCTGGCTGGGCTCAGCTGGGTGGTTCTGATTCAGGCTTTGGGCTGACTGGGCTGGGCTCTTGGTTATGAATGGGTTGAGGTCTGCGCATATTGAACGAGCAGAAAATCCCCAGGGGGTGTTCTCATGGTAGATCAAGGGAGCAAACAAGGTTGAGCCAAAGCCCACAAGCAAACTTAAGGCCTTTGCTCCTATTCCTCTGGCCAAAGCAAGTCAGCCCAACCTCAGGGGGATGGGAAGGGAGTGAACATGTGCCGAGCAAATGATCATAATGAGTGTTTCCAGGAAATTTCAGGAAGAGATTGCTGGACAGTGTGTGGTGTAAGAAAACTGGGAGAAAGTTATTAATAGATACATTGGGAATGTGTGAGATTTTACAAATCAGAATCCTTTTCATTTCTGGACACCTCCTGTTGAGAATGTGCAAATTACTTTCTGTCTGTGTGACTGGGTTTTATTAAATGGTAATTCCCCTTGGGACTGACCTTATGGTGTAATGGCTTCGATAGTGTCACATAATGGAAGCAATTACTATCTTTTCTATTCTCACAATCCTACACAGTTCTTCCTCTTTGGGTATTTTAGACCTTTCGTGCATTTCCTGACGGTTCTGTTTCTTTATCTTTCACTGGGAGAAAAGTATGGAGAGTGGCTTCCTCATTGTGATTTACCAAGCAGAGATACAGTCTCTGCAGGAAATGGGTCAGATGTCCCATTGCCATCCCATTCAAAATAGGACATCAAGTTTGAGAAAACTTGGGCAGGAGCGCCGAGAATGAGGACGACCCAGTGGGTCTCAGGCATGACTCAGAAGCTCCAAACTCACTTACGGAAACGTCCTGTGACATGAGGTTGATGGTGAGTGAGCACAGGGCGTGACACCAAGGAGATAGGACCGAAAGAGCTGTAACGAGAGGGACCATGGTTTTAGCAGTCTTTGTTGTCTGTATAAAAAGCTTCCCCTTCCTTCCCTGGAGACCAGTACTGGACTCTGACAGGAGCCTAATGTCTCTGTTCACCGGGTTTGCTTAGCTCTGCAGACAGCTGGCACATCCCATACATGACATTTCTCCACGTTCCCAGTAGCACGAGGGCTTGTTAGGAAGTTCATCCCAAATTTTAATTCTTATTTGCTCTGACTATAAGTAGACCATATAAGTAGCATGGATCTATCAGCTCTGCTTCTCTCTCTACATGTCGTCGGTCTTTAACGTCATCTATAAGATTTTTTGTCTTGCTTCAGAGAAAGCAATGTTCTCAACCTCTTAAAAAATCCAAGCCAAGGGCGGGCCGGGTGGCTCAGTTGGTTAGAGTGCATGCTCTTAACAACAAGGTTGCCTGTTTGATTCCCACACCTTCCACAACTAGATTGGACAACGGCTTGACTTGGAGCTGATGGGTCCTGGAAAAAATACACTGTTACCCAATTAAAAATATATATATATCCAAGTCGAGAAGAATCATAGACTGTATAAAGAATTACACTAACTATTCAGTCCTTAGTCTCCTAAAACTGGGCTGTGGGACATCAGTGACCTTAATATCCATTGGATTTTTGTTGGAATAATGGGCAACATATGTGCTTTTAAAGGTTTGAGTGTTTGTGGGTAGAGAATTGTCTGTAATTCCGGCTCCTCATGTCATTAGAAGACATTTTTCAGTTTTTAAAAATCTATGGCCAGATTGGCTTTCTTTCCCTATTTCCATAAAAAGAGGGGAGTGTGTAATATATAAAATCTCCCCTAATACTATTTCTCCCTCACTCCTACCTCATCCCCAAATGGTTGCTGTTTTTTTTCTTATCTGAAGCCCCAGTATAGGCAATATTTTCATGTTTGAAAGCTTAGACTTAAGAGTCGGGTAACACGGGCTCGAATCTTCAGCATCTCCTAGCACCGTGACCTTTCGTGAGGCAGTCTATCTTTCCATGTCTCAGTTTCTTTCTCTGTAAAGGAGGAAAATGATAGGACTTACCTATGGAATGTAAGATTCCTGATGTATTGGAAGCCTCATGACTTGGTCCACGTGGGATTTGGGCTGTGACTGCAGAGGGCAGGTTCCCCACACCCTGGCAGGGCCCCACTACCATTGTCCACTGAGTCGCTCAGCTTTTCTGCCTCAGCATCTTTTCCAACGTAGGGCAACCAGAAAGTACAGAGATTTACCACTCAACCAATGGGGAACGGGAGTCTGTGGATAAACATCTCCGTCCCTAATTCAGAAGGATAATTTGCGGTGTGGTCTACGTCGATCTCCGAGGGTCCACATCATGAATGAGCCTCAGTTGCCCACACATTAATCAGCTCAGCAAATGCACCTTTTATTGACTCTTCTCCCGCTATCTCCACGCCTTCCCTTCAGCTTCCTGGGTTCATGTCCCAATCAACTGCTTGCACCCAAGTCCTTGACTCAAGCTCTGTTCCCAGCTGAGGAAACTCTCAATCAGGATTTGCTGTTATTATTTTTATGGAAGAACTTCTCGCTTTCTGGGAAGACCAATTTTGGAACCAAAAATCAAGGTGTACGATGAGATTTTTTTTCTCANAATAACCCCTTCCTGCCCACTGACTTGACCTGCTTTAGTGTTTTTATTGCTGTGTAATAATATTATGACAAACTTAGTGTCTTAAAACAGCACACATTTATTATTTCACAGTTTCTGTCGGTCAGGAGTCTGGGCGTGGCTTAGCTGGGTTCTCTTCTCTGCAAGGCTCCCATCAAGGTGTCAGCTGGAGCCATAGTCTCATCTGAGGCTGGATTGGGGAAGGAACCATTTTCAAACCCACGTGGTGGTTAGCATTCATTTCCTCACAGGCTGGATTGGGGCCTCATCTTGTCACTGGTTGTTGGCTGGAGACCAGTCTCAGTTCCTTGTCACGTGGGTCCCCAACATGGCCTTTTGTTGTTTTTTTATTAAGTCAGCAAGAGAAAGAGGGGGTCCTACAATCTTCTGTAACACAATTGCATATATCCCGTCACTTTTGCCTTATTCTGTTGATTAGAAGCAGCTCACAGGTCTTGTCCACATTCAAGGGGATGATCAGAAAGGGCGTGACACCCGAAGGGGGAAGACCATGGGGGGCCTTTGAAGAGTGTGTATGTCACCCTGCCTTTACTATACTTTAAATTTCCATGTATATTTGAAACCATTTCTATAACCCCGGCCACTTTTAAGGGGTGAGTAGAGGAAGAGAAGCCGTCTCACAGACGGGGAGGAGGTGACGTGGAGCTGTGCTCATCTTTCCCGACTCCTTGGCCTTGGAGCTTAACCCTGGCCAGCTGGGGACCTTGTTTCCCTGAGGCCCTTTGGCAGCTGGCTTCGTTCCATGGCGGAACTCTATACAAAGGCTGCTGGCTGCTGTCTTCATGTCCATGCTTCGTGTCTCCAGTCCGAGATAACCTAGCAACTGCTTTGGTGTAATGGAAGTTTGCAGCCTCACTTCCGTACGTGTGGCCCTGGAATTCTGTGTTTTATTAGAGATTATGCTCATATTGATGAATATTACTTTCTGGCTGCACCACTGCCTCTAGATGAAATCAAGTGTGCTGTTGCATCTTGAAAATGGTATTCGAATAAAGTGCAGTAATAGGATAAGCTGTGAAGTGTTTGANGTCTATGAACAAGAGCTGGTTACTGAGGGAAGGAAATCAGACCAGGGTATGCGGGAAGCATTTTCTCTCATTGTTAACTGAATGAATATCTCCTGTGACTTTTGGCTTGTTAGTTAATTACTGTATAAATTTCCTTACTGAAAAAGGAGCTCTTATTCACTGTTGGGTTTTCAAAATTCAAGTGCCAAATGTTCATGTTGTTTAAAAAGATAGTTTCTTGTTTCTCTATTCATTTTCCTCCCTCCCTTCTTGTTGACCTTGTCAAGAAGTACGTTTGTAATACTGAAATTGCGACATTACAATAGCTTTTATATCAATCGAATTGGATCCTTAGGAGATAAAGTGAAGTGGGTTTGGAGGCAGAATTAGTCAGATGGAGAAACTGGGAGGAAAAATGTCCTGAAGTCAGTGATCTTCAAGTGGACTTATATTCAGCAATGATACAAGGAACACGGGTGGATCATGTGTTCATTCACCAAATAACATAGTATCTAGATCAGTGCTATTCAAAAGAAATATGTTGTAAGCCCCAAATGCAAACCACATATAATATTACAAATTTTCCCATAGCCACATTAAAAAAGCAGAAAGAAACCCATAGAGTTAATTTCAATATGATTTTACTTAATCTTATATATCTAAATATTGTATTTCAGCATATGATCAATGTAAATATTATTGAGATCTTTTACATGCTTTTTGTACTGTCTTTGAAATCCCATTTGTGTTTTATACTTCGAGCATATCATAATCCAGAATAACTGCATTTCAAGTTCTCAGTGTAGTTACACGTAGCCATGCGTAGCTAGTAGCTACGGTATTGCACACTGCATATCTGTACAGTTCAAGGTCAGCGTTTCCCCTCAAACGGATAGACCAAGAGTAGGTTTATACATTTAATGAATCCATTAAATTTTCCTCCCTTTTCTAACTGAGAAAGAAAAAAAAAAGTACCTGTGATGAAAATTGGCAAAATGGCTCTGTTGATGAATTGCAGGTTAAATTCTTTTTCATATAATTGTTTCTTGGTTCCAAGACTGGTCACAAATGAAAAATCACCCTCTTAAGAGTGTAGACAACTTCATTCAAGGGGCGGTAAAATTGAAGCATTAAAATAAATAACAAGCTGCATGTTTTGTTTTTTTTTAATGAGGGGTAAAAATTTCATCCTTTCAGATGGTGCAAAATTTTCAATAATAAATGTCAACGGATCTCTCTTCTGCAAGCTAGTGACTGTATTAAACACGAATTAAAAGAGCTCTTTTGGTTTCCAGCAGTATTTTCCTGCAGATTAGTCTGACAATTAAAATGTGTACACACACACACACACACACATTTTGCAGCTCTTAGATGACTTTAATTTCTAGCTGGGAGAACTCTCATGCTCAGCATTTTTGGGGGAGGGGACTGCCATAAGTAGATGAACCCAGAAAAGTTTTCTGGGAGTTGAATTGTATTACACAATAAATCAAGTTTTATTTGATAAGCTGAGCATCTTCAGCTTCCTAGCCCCAAACCCAGTGAACCCATTATCTTTCGAGCTGCACATACATTCTCTGTTTTATGAGTTGCGAGTGGCTTTGCTGGAGAAAGCAGCAAGGTTCCGTATGGTGACATGGGAGTCCTTTGGAATCAAAAAGGGCCTGTCTTCAAATCTCAGTTATTTCCTGGGTTACTTGGGGGCCAGTCATTTAAATTCTCTGGGCCGCAGATTCCCCATTTGTGTAGAGGCAATGACAATATCTAATTCGGAGATTGTTGTGAAGATAAATAGGACCATAAATGTACAATATCTGAAGCAGACACTTGATTAGTGATAATTCTCTCACACTGCCTCAGGCTGAACGGGGTAAGTGAGATTCAACGATGTTAAGTGTTCACAGACTCAATGTTTATTCTAAGACTTTTGTATTAGTTGCTTATGTGTAACAAATTATTTCAAATGGAGTG
>NW_017731394.1:3854301-3857983 GCF_001890085.2 Hipposideros armiger
CGCCGCCCGCCGCTTGCAAAACTTCACGGAGCGGGGCCGGACTGGGCCGGGCAGGGGCGGGCGGGGCGGAGGGCGGAGGGACAGCTAGTGGGCGTGGCCGGCGTGGCGAGGGGCGGGGTCAGCGCCGAGGCCGCGGGGGCTGCGACGGCGCCGGGCAGCGGGAGCGGCGGCCGCGCCATGTGGCTGCTGGGGCCGCTGTGCCTGCTGCTGAGCAGCGGTGCGGGTGAGTTGGGGGGCGTCCAGCGAACTTACTGCGGGACGCGGGGCACAGCGGCCGGGCTGCGACCGTGCCCCCCTCCCCGCGCTCGGGCTGCGTCTCCGGGTGCGGGTGTGCACAGAGGGCGGACCCCGGCGCCGGGCTGGCCGGGACCCCGACGAGGGGCCGCGGTGGGGTGCGCGCCGTCCTATTGTGTGGGCGTGCGCGCCGGCTTCTGCTGTGTTGTGTGTGCGCGGGCGGGGCTTTGTGTGCAGCCTGGCTCTGGGGAGCCCGGCAGCTGCCCCGATTGGGCGTAGCTCGAGTGAGTCTGTGTGTTGTGTGTGTTGGGGACAGGAGGAGGGGAGGGGAGAGGCGAGAAGTCTCCCCGGACCCCATCTTCCCAGACGCCGGGGTGCTCGGTGCTGCGCTCGCCTCCCCAGGGCCTCTTCCCGGGTCTCCAGGCTGCACCCTCGGGCCTCACTTTCCTCACCTGGGACGGGTCGTATCGCCGCTTCCTGCCACTCCTCCCTGGATTGTGGTTTGGGCGAAGAGAGATGAAGCGGGGTCGGACCTAGGGATTACGAATCGGTCCCACTGGTCCCGAGAGCAGCACATTTATTTGTCATCTGATCACCCCCACTCGCCCCTCAGTGGGCGCCCTGACTGGCGAGGTGCCCTGGGAGAGGACCCGGGCTTCATCTGGCGGCCCTTTGAACCTGGCATCACCGTAGCGAGTGCATCCTGAAGTCCCGAGGAGCAGCGAGCCTCTTTCCCTCCCAGACAGCATGCTGTTCCCAGGAACTTTTCTGCTGATGTGGGCACGCTCAGAATTACAGCCTGAGAACCCTTCCTCCTCTGTCCCAGCCCGCCCGCCACAGCTGTCAGCTGCCCTTCCTTGGCCCCACCGCCCTTGACCCCCTGATGTTTATTTCTGGGCAGCTCATGCCTAGAAAGTGGGTGACAGGGCCCAGTGAACTTCCGTCAGCAGAAGCTTGCTTGCCTGACGTTTGTGCCATCAACATATCTAATTGCTGCCTGGTTTTCCAAAATGCTTCTAGTTATTTGCTGTGGAGGTGTGTTGGGTGGTATATTTGTTGGGGAAGTTGAGGCTCACTTCATTCTGAGCTCAGCCCCCCCCATCCCTTCAGGTGTGCTTTTTGAAAGAGAAATCTCCCTCCTCCCTTGAAGTCCCTGGTCCTAGCCATCCTCAGAAATCACTGGGATGCCTTGCCCCCGCCCCNTTAAATAAGTGAATAAATGAATGAATGAATGATAACTATTTCTATTTTCTAATAGTTATAATCAGAAGTGATATGCAGAAGTTGGCCACTTGGAACTTGGCTTCCTGCTGTGTCAAGCTTATAATTTTTTTTTGTACTCCTAAGTGGCCCTTAGATCATTCGGAGGCCCACAGGCGCCAGGGGAGGAGCTGGGCAGCTGGAATGATGTCAGAGGCACTCGGGGGACTTAGTGCTCCTTTCCAACGGGTCCAAAAGAGTTTTATTATTTCAACAATTGAGTGTCTGCATTGGTGTGTGCTGCCTCACTGTCAGCCCTGCTTGTCGAGATTGGCCTTAGGTCCTCCAAACTCTTTTCCCCAATCCCTGTTTGATCCCAAATACTGGCATTGGCAGGACAGCTGAGCAGGATGTAGATTCTAGCCAGTGACCATGGACCTTTTTTTCTCCTCGGTGCAAAGCCAACTGGCCCCTACCGGTATCAACCGCAACATTGGCTTCCCTGGCTCAGCGCTGTGAGATCTGAGCCAACTGGCTGGCCTACATGCACAGCTTCTAGCATTACCATGGCCTGATCTTTTCCACCTTGGAAATTTTCATTGTAATGACTCTGGAGTTTTGCTGTGATCGGGCTCGTGGTTATGTGGCTGGGAGCGAAACATTGCGGGGTGAGTTGGCACACCTCTTTGATGGGCAAATGTCCTCCTTCCAATTCTCTTTTAAATTCAATCCCTTCCTGGCTTGGCCACAAGGCCACGAGCTTTGCCAACGTGATTTTATTATGTGTATCCCAGAGCATACTATTCCCTTTTGTGTACGTAGTTCTGTTTCCTGGAATTATTTCTAGTAGGATTGAGGTTGATTTCTGCCCATCTATTACTTTTCCAGCTGAAATGTTTCATTCCTCCACTTCACCATTTCAGGAAGCTTTGTGAAAACACCCATCCTGCTCTGGGAAGGTTATTTTAGAGGGTGTTACTGCTCTCAGCTTCTCCTCCTTCCAGGCCATGGCGCTCATTGGCTGTAGGACTTTGGGCTTTAAACTTGATTTCTCTGAGAGCCTTTGTTTCCTCAACTGGAAAGTGGGGATAATGCTAGGACAAAAGAGATCATGTGAATCAAAGTACCAAGCAGTCTGAAATATTCATTCATTTGTAAGTAACAAAGGAAATCTTGCTACCTGTCAGCCATAGTTCCCACCCTTAGGGAGCTATGGTTCAGTGGGGGAAATAATGCATTAATAGGCAATTAAGATACAGACTTATAAATCCCACAAACAGGGATAAATACAAGGTGTTACCAGAACAAAGGGAATGAGGCTTAACTCAGTCTGGAGGGCTGATGGAAGGCTTCTTGGAAGAAGCCAAGCATGATTAGGAGTTACTAATAGTAATATTGGTTATAATTAGTAGGGTCCTTACTATATACTAGGTAGTATGCTAAGTATTACCTCATTTAGATATCACAATTGTGCTTATCTCGTAAGGGTCTTAACCTCCATTTTATAGTCAAAGAAAACAATTCAGAAAGGTTAAGTAACTTGCCCAAGGACACACAGCTAAATGGCATGGTCAGACTGTGAATTTAAGTTTGATTCCAGAACCCTTGCTTTTAACCACTATGCAAACAAACAAACAAACAAACAAACAAACAAACAAAAACCAACAAAACCCCCAAAACATACATTATCTGTTTATGCATGTTTTTGCTTTAAACTGACCAAAGAGACTTCTTATTGCTCATAGAATAACGAATGAACTCCTTAACATGCCCCAAACCTCCTGCCCCCTCCTCTGGCCTCACCCTTCAGCTCTCTCCACCATGATAGCCAGTCTCAGCAGCAGCTCATAAAGGATATACTCAGCTAAGTCTGAACTTGTCCTGTGGGCAATAGGAAGCCATGGAGGTTTGCAGCACATTGAGCGGAAGCAAGACAAGACCTGAGACAGCCAGTTGGGGGAGGGCTGAAACAACCCAGATCTGAACTAAGGGAGTGGGCAGGAGGGAAGGGGAAGGGTGACTTGGATTCAAGAGACATTCATGAGGTAGAATCTACAAATCCTGGGGACTTATCATACTGGGGAGTGAAGGAAAGTGAGTCCAGGCTGGTACTCAGATTTCTGGCTTGAATAAGGTGGAGGGAACTAGCTGTGTTTAAGGAGCTGCGATCAATGCCTAACAGAAACTAACAATACTTACAATTCTGCTGTGTTTTCATTACATGTATGTTGAAGGGTCCTGGAAACTA
>NW_017731394.1:3865303-3877956 GCF_001890085.2 Hipposideros armiger
TGGTGGGTTTCAGTGCGCTGATGGTGAGGCAGGTCCGCTGGTGGCCATGCCCTGCGGGTGGTCTTCTACTGCCTCCCAGCTGACCTTTGCTTAGACGCCCTGACAGTCTCTTCCTGTCTGTGAGAAGGCTCCGTACTCCCCCATGTATACTCCCAGGAGTGTGGATATTGACCTTTTCTCCTGGAAAGATCTGCTTTATGGTGTCAGCGGGTGGATTTTATTATTATTTTTTACTAGCTGAGTAGTTTCATGCAGCCCAGCCCAGGTAGATGACACTGTGTGCACTGAAGTACAAATAAATACACCTTGTTGCTTTTCATCTTCAAAGAGCTTCGAAGATGGTTCCCTACTGGGATGTGAGGTGTTCTTTTCCTGACAGCCCAGTTAGGCCATTTACCTTGGGATGGATGGGGGAGGGTCAGGGATGTGAGTAGGAGAGAGCAGCAGGGTACGTTTTGGGCCTCCCACCCTGGTACTGACACCTTTTTGCCGAAGCCACCAGAGTAACCTGAAAGTGGGCATGTAATCATCACCTTTGTAAAACAGTTTCAAGAATTTGGGGATCAGGAAAGTTCATAATCAAATAATCTTATGGTAAAGACATGGCCTTCACAACCTTGCCTATTTGCATGGGTGAGTGCAGGAGAGGGAACCCAGTATTTGTGGAACATCTTTGGATGAGATGCTTTGCCCGCCACTTTAAACACACGACCTTGCTGAATTTGGCCAATGATACCGTGTGGCAGGAAGTCATTTTATGATTCGTGAGAGACAAAACGATGCCAAAGTAAGGACTGAAGTCCGGATTCTAACTCAAGTTTCTCTTGGCTCCCAACCTGGGCTTTTCCCGCTGCTTCCAGGCATCCTGCACAGGCCCCCGTGCCTTTCCTCCACATGCTTTTGTGAATTAACGGTCAATGGGATTGTTTCCATAAACACCCCCTCACCCCCCCAACTCTGTTCACTTTGTGGTCACAGCTCTGAACTTACTCAGCAGTTGGTGTTTTCGGTAAATACATAAAACAAATCTCAGTCCTCCAGGAAAGATGGAACTTTTCAAAACAGCACTGGGCTTCTTGCTGTGTGCATGGTGGCACGCTTGGAGGGAAGATGCCACCACCATTGGATTTCTCCACCCGAGCTGTTGTTACGTGGGCGTTTGTTTCCGTTCAGTAAGCTCTATGTTCCTATTTCTCCTTTTCTTATATGTTTATTGTATTTTACCATTAAAAAATAAAAGATACTATATTCCATGGACGTGACTTAGAGTGATGGAACTGTTTTTAGCTATGAGATAGCCCCAGGGACAAATCTGGTTTTGGTTGTGGGGTTTTCTTGTCCCTCTTTCTTTCTCTCTTTGAAATTTTTTGGAAATGCTTGGGCCATCCTAATTGTACAGTTTTTTTTTTGTTGTTTTTTTCCCCCAGTGCCTCTCTTTGACAACCTAGGAGATTTTTGAGATGGGTGTTCGTGTGTGTGCGCGCGCGCGCGCGCGCACGCGCCTTTTTTTTCAGTGTAATCGTTGTAAAATGTTTTACTATCTTGGATGCTGAGGAGTGCCCTTAAAAATGTTTGCTGGGAGAGCAGCCAGGTCCTTTGAACAGGCAGCATGTGCTTGTCACATCCCTTGCCTGATGTTTAATATTGCTTACCAGAATAAGTGGATTTTAGTGGCAGGGTAACTGCTCAGGCAGAGGGATGGCAAATGTTTATTTCAGGCAGGATTGTTAGGGTTTCCGAAGATGGTTGCAGGGATGGGTTAGCCTAGTGCAGGGCTTTTCTCAACCTCAGTGATATTGACATTTTGGTCTGGATGGTACTTTGTTTGCAGCGGAGTGGGGGGAGGGGAGGGGATGCTGTTATGCCATTGTAGAATATTTATCAATTTCACTGCTTCTAGACGCCAGTATCAGTCTCCCCATTCTCCCCCCCCGCCCACTCGCCTCCCAGCAGTTGTGACAATCATAAATGTCTTGAGATGTTACTCAATATCCTTTGAGGGAAAAATCACCCCCTGTTAAGAACCCCAGTTGAGAACCCTTGCCCCAATGCGAGCAAGCCCCCTCACTATGCACCTTGAGCTTTATTACTGTTCATCCAAAAAATGTCTTCCAGATGCAGTGGGTCAGGATGGCGTCCTCCTCCCAAGGGGCCTTTTAGTCATCAGGTTTCTGCAGCCCCACAAGTTCAATGTGAAGACACATTCTTAGCTAGAAATGCCCTCAACACTGACCCTGACCCTGTTGCTTCCCCTTGTGGCATCGTGAGAACTTCTGGAGTTATAGAGTGTAGATTTATTTGGTTTTCCTGGGAGAGACATGCTGAGAAAGCAGGTTAGAGGCAGGTGGTAGCTGACATCAAAAGCCACCTGATTCCTGAATGAATGTTAAACTTGGGAAGTTCACTGGCCTGGGAGGTAAGGGAGAAGCTGCCTGAACGTTTGCCTCAGGAGTCCTGTGTTGAAACCTTAACCCTGGAAGTCCCCCTCCCTCCACTCTACAGAGCAGTTATTGTTCCTTTCCCTCCCCAGAATTCCGTTTCCCTTCCCATCAAAGGGCTTTACAGCTTGAGTCAGTTCTGCAGGTGGTAGGGAATGTCATCTCTCTACCAGCAGTAAGTTGGTGTTGGAGACATTTTCGTCTTAGACTTTTTTCCTCCGGTCTTTGAAAACTTATGCTCGCTGTCATTTTATAACACTTGGCTTCTTCAAGCTATTTTGCCTTTCAACTGTTGTCTTCCTTTGTTTGGTGTCCAGCCTTCCTTGAGTTTTTTACTTCTCTCCTCAGACGAGCAGTGTACATTGTCCGCTGCTGTCCTTTTTTGTGCGTGAATTTGCAGAAAGGAAGGAGGCACCAAGAAGAGGGATGGTACGCTGGCACGGGAGACGTGCCTGACGTCTTAGATCATCAGGCATGTGGGCCTCAAATCGCGCCTTTTTCAAAAAGCCGTCTTCAGTGAGGATCTCTAGCTCCCTAAGAATGTGAATGTGATTTTCCGTTTTGTCTTTGGGTAACTATTCTTCTCAGAGCTTTATTCTGCCATTCATGAGTGCAGTTCCAACTCAGCCACATCCAGGCACTGTGCTGTGCTCGAAGGGTGCAAAGCTGTGTAAAACTGGTCCTTTGCTCTTGAAGAACCACATGATCCTGTGATGGAAATAAGGTTGCTTACCTTCTTTCATTATGTGGGGAGGGCGGAGGCATTCCTAAATGTGAGATACACTAATGGATCCATGACTTGATGGGGTCACAGGCTTGGACAAACGTGGATATGCCGTCTTTGGGATATTTGATGGATGGGTCATTCTTGAACAGGTTTCAGAGGTGATGACATAGGTCCTAGCTTACTTCTTTAGCTTTCTAGATATAATGTTGGGGTATGTATTTTGGTGCTCTAAGGCTCTTGTAGCTACTTTTTGTAGGTTTCTGAGATTTGAACAAGACATTTCTTCTGTGGCTTGTGTGCAATGACCTCCTTTATCTTATTGTCTGTTTGTCTATGTCTATCTATCTGTCAGTGAATCATCTCTCTATCTATCTTGTCTGTCTACCTACCTATCTATCTTTCTTTCCTCTTTTAGTCCTTCATCCTACTAGATTGTAAACTCCTTGAGTGCTGGGATCATATGTGAAACGTATATGTCATATTTCTTATATCTTTTGTAGCGTCTAGGAGTACTTTAATGGCTACCCCTCACTGACTGTTTACTCTGTCTGGCAGGGTGTCAAGACATGTATTATTTTGTTGTAATCTTCTTGAAGTAAAAACATTAGAAAAATGTTTCCTTGAATACATGCTCATTATAAAAATTTCAAACAAAATATTGGATTGTTGGAAAAGTCATGATGCATTTTTGCAATGAAATACATAGAAAAAATACATCATGACTTTTCCGACAACCCAGTAGAAGTAATGATAGATAAACATTAAAATCTTCCTTCATCCTCCATTAAAAGGAAGATTTTAATGTTTATCTGTCATTCCCTCTATTTCTCTTCCCTTTTCTAAATTACTGTTAACTGTCTAGTATATATCAATTTAGTCCTAATACAGATTTATACACACGCTCACACTTGCACACACACACAGTTTAATGAGCTCATACCTGGTAAGATGTGTAGTTTTTTTACTTGATTTTTGTAGTTAAATACAGCATTTTATCAGTTCTGCTCTGAGCCTCATGAATTGGTCACATCTGCCTCCCCTTTTGTGTAGACAGTTGGTTGTTCCGAAGCTTTTGACATATCTCACTCACTGTCACTTGGCATTGCTCAGTTCATGAATGGCGCCCCTGCCTCAGTTTGAGAAGCAAAATGCAATACAGTTTCAGCTCTCTGAGTATCTTCCCCCCTCACGTCCTTTCAAGTGTGTGGCTCTTGCTTTGCAAGAAAATAGGGAATTGCAGGAATTCTTCCAATGACGTATTTGCTTCACCATTAACAAATTTATGCAGTTTCTTTGCTTTCTTGTGTACACAATAAATTTTTCATTTCAATACCAAGTTTTAGTGTCATCTTTAGAAGACATTCTACACAGCAGGTCAATCCAACCTCTGCAATGCCAGAAATGCACAGAGCTGGATGGAAGTGAGGACACGTGAATGGCCACGACCAAGTTCATCCACTCACTGTCCATCACCAAGAAATCATAGCTTCCGCCTGCCCTGTGCTATCATAAAATGCTGTTGGCTGTTGGGAGCATCATGATTTCAGAGATGTTACAATAGCAAAGGTATGTGTCTCCTTGGCCGCCTTTCTTTGAGCTCTTATATATCTACCCATGCTTTTAAAAACAGCTTTAAAAACATCTCCCGGTATATGTACATGCTCCAATTTATTTACTGCTTCCTCTGCTGCTAAATCTTATTTCATTTTCATAGCAGTTTATTCAGGTAGGAAGTATATTCTGCCATGTTATAGATGAGGAAACTAGAAGATTAAGTGATGTCGTTTAAGCCCTCGGCCAATAAGGTGGTTTCAGAATCGGTAGGTAGGACTGCACAGCTGCAACCTGTGCTCCTAACCACTGGCTCTACCGCGTTGACTTAGACTAGACCGTCAAGTGCATGTCTGTTGGAAGAAGGAAGTCCACTTTCTAGCTTGTGCGAGAGAATTCCATCAATTGGTAGTGATGTCAATATTGACTTTACACATATCCTGTTGGATAGAATGGTCTGTCAGGGAGCCATTGGTGTGGGGGGCATCCTAAATTGATTTTATTCAAGTGGCCTGTCTTTGGCAGATTCAAACAGATGATCTGCCATTTGCCTCTGTGGAGAACTTGTCATTATAGGCATTTAAATCAGCCTTTGTAGAGGCTTGATTTATTAAAAGAAACAATAACAACAGTAAACAAATTATTTCATCACCTTGAGACTTGCCTTTGAGTATACTAAGGATGGAAAATTTGTTTTCCCCCTTCGATGGAAATATTTTGTTGGGATACCAACCAAAAGCAACTTTTTTTCCTTTCTTTTTTTTTTTTTTTTGAATAGGTGCCTCAGATAGTGCTAGGTGACAACTAGAAGGCTCCACTGTTTAAACAGTCTAGATATAAGTTTTTAAGATGAAAATAATACTGTTNGGGAGAGGGCGGTGTGTGCGTGTGTGTGTGTGTGTGTGTGTGTGTGTGTGTAACCTCTAGGTGGGCCGGGGCAGAGAGCAGGTCTGGAAAAGGAGGGAACAGTAGGGGATTTTTGAAAAAGAGAATTTTAGGGTTATTTGGATGTGCTGATGGTAGTAGGGACTTCTCAGAGCACGTGAGTAAGGAATGGCGTGCCCAGGCTCAGCAGGGTGACCATTTAGAAGATGCCTTTCTTTGGCAGGGTTGGCATCAGCTGATAGAGAGAAAGGTCCATGTTGATATCAGGTAGGGGGAGTCGGACTGGTACGGAATGGAGGAGCTTACGTGTCCTCTGCTAACTACTTCATGGCCCAAGATGACTTGTCATCTGAATCCCAGCCTGGAGAAAAGAGGAAGACATTAAGCAGAGTGAGTTCCTTCTTAAAGACCCTCCTCTGTAGTCACACATAGCACAGAACTTTTTATGTCCCCTTTTGCCAAAATTTAGTCACAGGCCCACAGTTATGTTGCAAAGAGGAAGGTGCTCAGATCGCATCACGAATCCTCTTAGTAATTAGTTAGAGGAGGAGAAAACACCTAACAGGGGGATGTATGCAGGGGTTAATTATGAAAAGAAAAGGACCAAATACTAGAGTTTTATTTCTGAAAACTTATCTTAGGACAGGAAAGGGTATGGGGTAGATTTCTTCACCGAATTAGTATATTGGAGAAAACTTGTCACGTCCTCCCAGGCAGCTGTGAAAGAGGCATAAGCAGCATCCTGGGAGAGTCCAGGGAGAGGGAGCCCTGAAAAGGTGCCTGAAGGTGGTGGGGTTAGGGAACACGGATGGTGGCTTCAAGCCTGAACCCCTCGTCCACAGTGGGCGCTCTGGGGTGTGGGTGCTGATTTGCAGCGTTGCTTACGTGAAACGTGCTCTGGGATGAGATCTTCCCAGACCTCAAGACCTCACTTGTGATCCTCCAGAGTGCTTCAGGGTAGGTGGGCTGGCTAGTTTGAAATAACTAGGGGCTCTCACTCACCCTTTTGGGAGAGGATGGGAAATAACACCGAAGCATCTCCTCCACTGCATCAAAGGCGAAGATCCAAACTGTATGTAGCCTCTTTGAACAGGATCCCTGCCTTTCTCCAGTCTCATTCCCCCTCGAGGTTCGCGTTCCTGCATCCAGAGCTGCTCCAGCCAGTCCTTGTCCCGGGCAGCCCAGGGTGGTTCCATGCTTTCTGTTTGTAATATTCCTGTGACGTGTGCCCAGTACTGATGCGTGTTAACTGTTGTCTGCATGTATCAGCTCTTGTATGATGTGCTAAACTCACTGGTTTAATTGGGGCTGTTCCTCACACATCTCTGGGTCCCCAGCGCTGCTCTGCTGGGTACCTGTGGTTGGACCCAGTGCCCTAGCCATGAGGGCCCCTGTAGGTGTCACTCCTGAAAGGGTTTCCCTGTTTTCTTAGCCTCATGGCCTCACCTAAGCAGGAGGCACTGCTTTATCTAGAGCAGATTACTGAGCTGGAAAAGCCAGTTAAAAGGTAAATTGATCACCAGCTGAGCCCTGGTGAGTCAGCTCAGTGAAACATGTAAATTTTAAATGCCCCCTTTCAGAGTTGTTTGTCTAACAGTCCCAGTGCCTTGGGTGAGGGGAGGGAGTTCTTTTAGCCTAAATGAGGCTTAGCCTTTGACGTGTATAGCTATTGGCTGCTTCCCTGAACTGGGGTTCATTTTGGATTTTGTTGAAACAAAATCCAACAGTTTTCCCACGTTTCTGTGTTATCAGTGACTACTAGCATCCCAAATTTGTAAAGGACTCTAGTAAGGCTGCTTATTCTCATCTGTTTTCTTGCATTCTCTCGTATTCAGTTTTTCTTTCCACTCATTGAAGAATGCCCCGCTCTGGATCTGGGGCGTCTTCCTGTGGTGTTAGTTTCGTAACCACGATGATGAAAGACCAGAAGAAGCGGGTCTGATCTGTAGAAATTGGCCCGGTTGCTAAATCGGGGTGNGACAGCTTACCCCAAGCCTGTCTGTCTCTGGAAAAAGGAAGAGAAATCACAAAAGGGTGCCACTTCTTCCTAATCTCTCTAATCCTGTCTATTTCCAGTTGTGCTATTATGTCCATTTGAACTGACACCCCCACCCTCATTCACAGCTGGGAGGGAGAGAAGTAGCCAGGGGTTATGTGTTGGAAAGACATTATTCCAGGGGGGACACCAGTGAAGGTTTTTATTGAGGGGAGTACCATGACCTGTTGGATACTGTTATGGCTGAATCGTGTCCCCCCAGATTCACATGTTGCAGCCCTAACCCCAGTACCTCAGAATGTGACTGTATTTGGAGACAGGGTCTTTATAGTGATGATTAAGTTAAAATGAGGCCGTTAGGGTGGCCTCATCCAGTCTGACTGGTGTTCTGGGGAGGAGATTAGGACACACAGAGGAACCCCGGGAATGCAGGCACGCAGAGGGAAGACCATGTGAGGGCACAGAGAGAAGGTGATGGGGTTCGAGCAGACTAATATAGACATTTCAGAGATGAATGTCACAGCAGTGGGAAGAGAAGCATGGGTGGGGGTGACGTGGGCGTTCAGAGCAGCTGGGAGCCTTGCAGGGAAGAGATGAAGGTGGCCTGGACTAGGGGAGTGGCCACAGACATGAAAGAAGAGGACAGGTTACGGAACAGTGTAGCGGTCTAATCCCCAGGGGCTCGTAATCAGTTATTGGGAAGGGGCAGGAGTGGGAGAAGGAAGCGGTACGAGGACCCCGGGTTTCTGCCCGATGGACGGTGGTTCCATTCACTGGGACATGGGGAACACCAAGGGAACTTCAGGCGTGGGGATGGGGGTTCTGGGTGACAGTAAGAACATGCCCTCTAGGCAGCTGGATTTAGCATCCGGAGCTCAGAAGAGAGACGTGGGCAAGGGTGGGGACTTGGAAAGCACCAGCATCAAGAGGGCAGTTAAGTCGTGGGCTCTCATGAGACAGCGCCTTACGGGAGGAGAGAGGGGCTTTGTTGAGCACAAAACCCCGAGCATCGCCGGCTCTTCAGGGAGGGTGCCACCAAAGTTGATCAAGAAGGAGAATGGCCAGGATGTTGCGCTGGGACCGAGGGGAAGAGTATTTCATGGCTGCAGTTCAGTGGAGACAGAGATGGGGAACCTTAGCATGGGGATGTGGGGAGATCATGGGGGGTGTACCTGGAGGAAGAACAGGGCCAGAGGAAACACACAACTTGCATTTTTCTGAATAGTTTGGTTTAAATTGGTAATACCTACACATAATGGCACATGAATTGAAGAAAATACAGTGAAAAAGCAGCTCCCTCCATCACCGCTCCTGCCTGGTGACTCAGGGTACCAGTTACCACTGATAATACTTCTCCAGCCCAGAAGAAACCAGCCCTCCCCGTGTGCTCCTCCAGAGGTAGCTGATTATGTTTATATAACAAATAATATACAACGTATAGCATATAACAACATACAATATTGTGTATATAGTCTAAATTTAATTTCTTTATATCCTGTATGCTGTTCTACAACTTATATGTATTTATTTATTTGAATTTTATTGTTATAAAACAACAACAACAACAGTGTGGTATGATATTCACAAGGTACGAAAGCGCACACAGTGAGAAGTCCCCCTCTCACCTAGTCCCCAGCCACCCCTAGTCTCCTCTCAGGGGTGGCACCTCTGATTGTTTTGCTTTTGGCTGTTGTTTATTTACTAAATATATTTCGGAGATCTCTCTATTAGAACAGAAAGAGCCGCCTCGTATGTTTTTCTGCTTCATGGTATTCTGTTATGTGGATGCACCGTAAATTCTTTAACCAATTTATTGATAGATAGGATGATTTACATCTTTGCTGTGCCAGAGTGTTATCGCACATAGCCTTATACATAAGTTATTTTAAATATCCATAGACATGGAATTGTGGAGTTGAAGAGGTAAGTGCCTTCGGTATTTTGATACTTAGGCCTAAGTGTCCTCCAGGGAGACAATTCCCAGTTTATTCCCCCACCAGCCATCAATGAGGCTGCTGGCTTCCCCATTGTTTTCCAACCCGCTGCATCATTAAACATTTCATCATAGTTGTCGTCTCATTGTATTGNGGGTGCTAGCCCCCTCCCCATCTGATTCTGCCCGGGAGGTGTGAGGACCAATGAGAACCATGCAAGTGAGCAGGCAAAATGCTGTTCACATCTATGGTATCGTAAGTGGGTGGTCTTGATATGGAGGAAAAGCCTAGAACCATAATTACCTTTGACTCCACAATTCCTCTTCTAGGACTTTATTCTAATTAAGTAGTTTGGGATATGTACAAACATTCAGCCACGAGGATGTGTGTGACAGCTACTAAAATGCTCCCTCGCAAGGGTGACTTAACAGTATGCTAAAGTACTATGCAGACAGTAAGAAGGATGCGGTAGACCTGCGCTCTCCAATAAGGTATCTACTAGCCACTTGTGGCTCCTTAAATTGGTTAAGATCAAATGAAATAAAAACTTCAGTTCTTCTTTTATATCAGGCATATTTGAAGTGATCAGTAGCCTCATGTGGGTTGTAGTTACTTTATTGCACACCTCAGATGTATAACATTTCCATCATCTCAGAAAGTTCTTTTGGATAGAACTGCTCTTGAGTAATTCTTACACAGAATGAAAATTCTTATGAAACAGAATGATTCAAATTTAGTGTGTGTGTGTGTGTGTGTGTGTGAGAGAGAGAGAGAGAGAGAGAGAGAGAGAGAGAGAGAGAGAATTAAACTGCCCCTTGTGCTTGGGGCGCAACATGGCATTATGGCATTCATTTTTCTAAATTTGGTCAAATATAGCCCTGGTGGCCCCCACTCACCAAAAGCTACAGATTCGGTGTAAGTCAGTTGGTGAGTGTCCTGTAGGCACTCTCAGGACCCCTGTGTGCCTGACCACACTGGTGTTCTTTTCTTTTGGTTCCAAAGCCTGTTGCCTGGCGTTGGACCTTCTTGTCTGCCAGCCACTTTAATCCACCCCTTCCCGTAAATCCCCCCCCATTTCACAGCATTGATTTTCAGTGGTTGCGGGGATGGTGTTACCTATGTGGGGAGGAAGGCCGAAACCATACCACATTAGAAAACAATAACAACAGTGAAACTCCGATTTATTTGGACATGTGTGCTGTACTTCAATGTGGTTTGCAGACTCCAGTGGATACTGTTAGAGGTCTCTGCAGTGGTGGGACCTTCCATCCCCCGCCCCGCCCGGCACTTCAGGCCTGGGAGTACCCAGGCCTCCGTGGGAACATCCGCCCTTCGCCTTGCCAGCGGGTCAACTGACACAAAAAAAACAGTGCCCCAACTTCCTTGGAAGATGGTATTGGTGCCCAAGCGACCCGTGTTTCTTGTTGGAGTTTTAGCACATGATTCTGGCCAGCTTGCCCGAGAAGGGATGGTGTCTCCCAGCTCATTCCTTTCCCCACAGTAAATGCAGCCTTTGTGTATGTAGTGTGTGCTCTTGTTTACCGTCTGATCTTACTGTTGGTTGAGGCAATGCCTGTGGTTGTACATTTTCTCAAAGAAAGCTTTCGATTCACCCTTCAGCACCCTGCTGGTGAATCTCCTTGTCCAGAAAGCTGGCCTCCCCAAAAGAAATGAAAAAAACTCACTTCTTTTTTTTTTTTCATTTGAGATATATACACACACACACACACACACACACACACACACACACACACACACACGGTGCCCCAAAAATGCATATACATTTTAAGCAAGGAAAACTGTATTAAAATCGTAATACTCAATATACACCAATAACAAAAGGTAAATACAAGTCACGTTTGACTTCTGCAATTACAAGAGCTGCTCAAAGTGGTTATCAGCAGCGTCCAGACACTTCTGATTATGGCGAACTACTGCTTGAGCAACGCTGACCAAAGTGTCCACTTGTGTACATTTTTTTGGCACCCCCAGTATATATTGCAAAATGATTACCACAGTAAGTTTAGTTAACATCTATCACCTGACATAGTTGCACATTTTTGTTTTCTTGTGATGAGAACTTTTAAGATCTGCTCTCTTAGCAACTTTCAGATGTACAACACAATGTTGTTAAATGTAGTCACCAGGCTGCACGTTACATCTGAGGACTTCTTTATCTTATAACTGGAAGTTTGTATCTTTTGACCACTGTCACCCATTTCTCCACATACCACCCTCCCAGCCCCAACCACCAGTCTGTTCCATTTCTGTGAGTTCGGGGTTTTTAGATTCCACATATACGTGAGATCATACAGTCTTTGTCTTTCTCTGTCTGACTTATTTCACTTATTATAATGCCTTCAAAGATCATCCATGTTGTCACAAATGGCAGGATTTCCTTCTTTTTTTTATGGCTGAATCGTATTCCAAAATCTCACTTCTTTTTATTTTTTTTATTTTTAGCTGAACCATCCTGCCACCTGTTGGCAGCTCAGCAGCAGCTCAGCTTGAGCCGGGCATCAAACCGCTGTTGCTCAGAGCTGAAACTCTTGAGCGAGCTCCTAACCTACTGAGCCACTCAGCCAGCCCCAAAATCTCACTTCTTAATGGCTGCTTCTATCTTGAATTGGTTCATGTTGGACTTAACACATAGTATTCTAATTTATTTATGCGACTTAACATATAGTATTCTAATTTATTTATGCGACTTAACACATAGTATTCTAACTTATTTATGCACGTTCCCTATACTTGAGTGGTTATTAAACCTAGATGACTGTAAGAGTAACCTGGCTATTTAAAAATAGATACTTTTTAACTAATTTAAATTCTGGAATCTTTCAAATGTCATAAAAGAACCAAGAATAATGTAACAAATATGAGTGTATCACACAGATCTATCGTATTTTTTTTTAATTTTATTGGGGAATTAGGGGAGGAGAACAGCGTTGGGGAATCGGGGGAAGGGGAACAGACAAGTTGCTGTCCTTTGGTTCTTCAGTCTAGTTGTGGAGGACGTTGCTTCACTGGCCCATGTAGGTATTATCATTGCGCTCTTCCCGGGTGAGGCAGATTGGTTGCCGGCCATTGGAGGGCGGCTCACGGGAGCTCATGCCTGCTGT
>NW_017731394.1:3883981-3890737 GCF_001890085.2 Hipposideros armiger
GGAATCCATGTGCCTTCCATGATGGTGGCCGCTGGGGCTCTGGTTTCTCCCCCTTAAGAAACTAATAGTGCAGGGAGAGGGAGGGGGCTCCCCCATATTCCAGAGCAGCCAGGATTCGAACCGTGGCCTCTGCCTCCTCAGTCCAAGCTCTTCTCACCTCACGTCTGTTCAGGCTTCTCCCTCCCATTGGCGTGAACCCCCCAGAGGGCTTCCTGGAAAACTCATAATGGAATCTTTGAACAGCTGCCCAAGGACGGTTTTCAGATTTTCAGCTATTTTTCTCGCGTAATGGAAGCTCTGTCTGGCTAGTTGGTTAATGGGTCCCAGGTTCTCCCAGGCCACTTACTTTCTAATTTTCAGACATTATCCACGGAGAAAATCCACCCTGCGGGAGCTTATGACTTAATGAGCTCAGTCAAAGTCAATCTCATGTCGGGGGCTGCAGCTTTGATCGTCATGATGGGCGTTTTGGTTTCCACAGAGGGAGGCAGTGGGGAAAAGCCTTGGCCCATGATTCATTCATTGCTCCCCGGCCGCACCATCTCGCCTGGCTCTCCTGGGAAGGCCCAGTGTGCCCGGGGGGGGGGGGGGGGTCAGGATCCCGCCTCAGCCCCGGCCTGAGTCTCCCCATACAGCCCGTGGGGCTTCCAGGGCTTTTCTTCTGGAAGTGATTGTTCCGCTGGATGTTGGAACCAGAGGTGCACACCTTGAGTAAACCCTTTTCTTCTTTAGAGCAGCCCATGGGGCCCCTTCTTGGCACATCAGCTCCCACTAGGAGGAGGTGTGTGGGGCCCACGTGCGTGTGCGGGGTTTTCTCCGAGAGACCCACTGATAACGTATTTACCACAGTGACTTGGTAACAAAGCCCTAGTTTGTTTGCCTCAAAAGCCTTNCCAGTGTCTCGCAGCTGGTCAGCCCTCACCGCCTGCTTAGTAATCCGTGCTCTGAGACTGGGCTTGAGGGCAGGGGGTGTCGTTTATGTCCGAATCCCCCGTGCCTAGCCCTGTGCTGGCACTAAAGTGTGTGCTTAGTGAGTGTTTGTTGAAAGAATATGAGTTTCTAGTTAACGTATGTGCCTCAGTTTGTACAGGGCTGCAGTCTGTGTTAAGGCTTTGGAGTTGTGTTCTAAGAGCAACGACAGTATTTGTAACCAGGGACTACTGTGACCCTATTTGTAGTCTTAACACAGAGACGAGGAACTATTAATAGGTCCGCCTGACATTTTCAGTCCTCAAATTCCTGGTCACCAACCATGAACTTGAAATCAGGTTCTTCTGACTCATTTTTACCCTCACTTTTAAAAATATATTCTTCCCATTCCCCTTCTCCCTGAGATGTTTTCCGCCCCCATTCTTGGCCTTTCTGAAATACATTCAAATAGCTTTTTACCCCCTTTGGTGGCTGTGAAATACCCAAGTATTGGGAGTTTGCTCTTGAGCTCAACTGTAAGTTCTGGAGGGCAGGCTCCTGCATGACCTAGGACACGTGAAGCGTCGGTGGTAAGTTAGAATTTGGAAGCCAAGACCTGAGAATTCTGGATATATTATAGTTCTGCTGGAAGGTCAGGTGGCTCATGTCAGTCTAGTTTGCCTCTACACAATACTTATTTCCATCTTAACTCTTGTATTGATGAGGGTGGACATACCTTGTGGGGCCAACATGTCGACTAAGTGACTGATGATAATTTTCCGTAGTTGGTTCTGCTCTGACTTCAAGGGAACGGACAGCTTGCTTTTGGGAGGTTCAAAGTTTCCTGGGTTCACTGGAGCACCTCCTTTTGAATGAGATGCTAGGGTGAACGAAAGAGCCTCAAAGATTTTGAAATAGAAATGCTCTTTCTCTGAGTACCTTGAGAGGAAGACACACTGAATGTCCCTTTTCTGTTTAAATAATTTTCATGTAGGTGAGCGATGGAGAATGAAAGCAGAATGGGGAGGACTTGAAATCTCTCTGGACCTGAGTGTTTTGCACACATCAGGCCATGTGGAGGGTTTAGAAATGAAGGCGGATGGAGAACAAAGCAGAGGGTAAAAGATTGGCTTTGTTCAAGAAATAGCCATGCCACCTGGAAAGGGTAACTTGAGTGAAGGTAGGGAAATGATGTGGTAAAGAGTCAACCAAAAGGAAGCATCACCGAAACCAAAGAGAAGTCAGACGTACAAAGTTGTAGCTGTTAATGAAAGAGCAAAGTGGAGTCATGTACTGACAGTCAGAAGTGACGGCGGAGGAAGTGCTGGGTCCTAAGGACGGTGGATTTAAATCCCATAGGATTCGAATTTTAATTACTGCCCACTTGCATTGCCTGAGATTTGGAGATGAGCGTGTGTGTGTGTGTGTGTGTGTGTGTGTGTGTGTGCGCGTGCGCGCGGGCGCCTATATATGTGTATAGACACACAGCCCTGTGTATATATGTGTGTGTGTGCACATACCAACCTTGCTAGCCTGGTTCCTAGGAAGAAAGTCAACATTGGACATAGGAAGTCTTCATACCATTATCTGTTTGTCATCTATTTTTAATTGATATNTTGCCTTTGAGTATACTAAGGATGGAAAATTTGTTTTCCCCCTTCGATGGAAATATTTTGTTGGGATACCAACCAAAAGCAACTTTTTTTCCTTTTTTTTTTTTTTTTTTTTTTTTGTGAATAGGTGCCTCAGATAGTGCTAGGTGACAACTAGAAGGCTCCACTGTTTAAACAGTCTAGATATAAGTTTTTAAGATGAAAATAATACTGTTGATTATAATGCTTCATCTAAAAAGAAAAATTTAAGGTGTTCCTTACTTTGTGATCCTGAGCTTAAGCTTGTATGGTTCACATAAGAGCGAACTTTTGCTGAACTTATTGTGGAAGGTGAAATGTTAATGTTCTGCTCTTGAAAGAAGCTAGAAATAATTTGCCTCGTCTTGTGCACTTGAACCAAGGAGCTCTTGTGGGCAGTGAGTTGTGCCCACAAGAAAGTAATGCTACAGCTCTGTTATGTGTTAAAAACATAGGCAAAATAAATAAATAAAAATAAATAAAAAACATAGGCAGACTGCAGTGAGCCTCAGGATTCCAAATGCTCACTCTCCAGTGCTCGCCCCTAAACCAGGTCTCTCCTTTTCATGAGTCATTGTGATATTAGAAGACTGTAAATAGGGCGAATATGCTGGTGCCCATACCCAGCTGTAATTTTTGACAGACAAATAGCGCAGTGTGAAGCCAAAGGTTGTCTCTGGCCTGGAACAGAGGCTACAGCGAGGGAGGACAGCCATTTCGCTTACCCTGGAATAGGCCTCCAGCAACTGGAGGGACGTGGAATTTATGAATAACTTGATTTAGAAGACTTGCAAACCCAAGGTGCCAGTGTTCCACCTGGGACATTTGTGTGTCTGTTGGCATAGAGCAGTGAAAGCATCAAGAGTGTTTAATTTTACTGCATTAAAAAAGCCCTTTTCGTTATTATAAGGCCCAGTGAGGTTAGTTCTGGGGCTATCAGACGTGTGTTGTCTCTGATGGCATTGCTGGGACATTTTCCTTCAGCTTTCGCCTTGAATCAGAGCAGTGTTCTCAGGAGACATGAAACTAATTGGACATGGTTGAAAAACGAGTCCTAGTCACACTTGTAGCTCCACAGTCAGTTTTAAAAAAAGGCTCTCAATTGGTTTGGAATGTTCCAAATATAACTTGTTTTTTTATTATAAAAAGAAAATGGGGGAGTTTTGGGACAATGGAATAGTGATTAGCCGCACGGGGTGTTTCATCAGGAAAAACAAAAAATTTCGCCAGAAAACACTTGAAGCCATGAAAAATTGTTAATGCTAAGAGAAGCCAGAACAGAACTGAACAAGGGGTTTCCAAAACAGATTTTATAAAAACATAGGCCTACGTTTGATTAAAAATTATGATAGTAGCAACAGAGCCCAGCTGGCAAGGGCCTAGAGAAGCTGGACTGAAAGAGTTGTGGCTAGCTACTGTAAAAGAGATACCGCTGGAAAGAATGACTTGCATCAGGAATATTCTGTATCAGTGAAAGAGAACTCACCTTGTAAATGTTATAGAAAAATTATAAATAGTGGCAGCACCTACGAAGGCCAGCAGTGATACAGAAGGGTGAAGATTTGGCATGCCCAAAGTTCATTTATGTTGCCCCAGGTAGATGGCAGTGACCATACAAGAAAAGCTAACAGATGTTGAAAACATGAGAAAGATGTTCAATTTTCTGAATAATAAACATACCAGAGGAATTGGAGATGCTCAGAAATTGGAATATATATCCAGGGAAAAGAGCACTGTCCAGCATTGAGGGAGACAATATCAGGATCATTTTAAAGTACCCACAAAATGTGACTCGGTCGCAATCCTGAACAGAAAAAAAAGAACTCTTTTTTTCTTGTGTGATTCAAGTTCCATGAGACAGGATGGAGTCTGTCCTTTGATGTCTTCCTTATTTGCTGTTGTATTCCAGCACCTGAGTCAGTGCTTGGCATAGTGTCAATCACACAATAGGATTTCCTGTAAGTTACCCAGAAGGAATGGAGCTGATCATTAAAGATATGTGACTGTGACTTTGAAGAAGAGAAGGAATTGAGGGAAGAATGAAATTTACCTGGCCAAGCCACGGTTGCCCTTGGGTGACACATCCTTTCTCCTCTCATTCACCTCCAAAGACCTGCAAAGATCTTTACCAGAGATATCTTTGGCTTAAAAAAGGCAAAGAGAAAGAGCCCTTTGAGAGGGAAATGAATTGTAGCAATTTTGAAATTAGGTAATAAGTTAGACAGTACATGGTGAGCCGAGCATGTGGTTTATCAGAAGTGTTTCTCACAGGTTAATAGAAACTGCTATCCATCTTAATTCCATTTGAAGGGGGTTTACTTAGTTTACGTAACAAGAAGTTACTAAGAGGGAAAACAGACCTGTTTTATGAAGTATCAGTATGAAAAACATTAAATAGTAGGAAACTTAAGATTATGGTCTGGCCTCATTTGAAAGGAAGTAAAAATTGGCTACAAATGATTCAAGGAAGGAAGTGCATTAATGAATATAATCTTAGAGGGAAGGTGATGTAAGTACATCAATTATAAGACTAAAGGTGAAACAAAATGTCACTAAGTCTTATTGCAAAAAAAAATAATAAACCACCCATCTATTCATTATAGGAGACACAGTAAAAACCAGGAGATACAAATAAAATGAAAGTTAGGGAAATAAAATCCATTATGGAAGGGCTACTTTTAAGGTACTGGATAAGTAATCTCATAGCATTAAGCACTAGATAGATACACAGGACTCTGCAAATGGCAAAAGGTTCATCAAACAATGAATTTCTGGTAATCCCAAATAAAAAGACACGAAGAATTAGGGACATAATTAAAGGGTGCTGACAGTTCTTTGAGTATAAAATTAGCTAGTGCTTGCCAAATTTTGGAAGGTTAAAATATTTGGAGAATACATAATTTTTGTGTTTCAAAGAAAAGGTCTATGGGAATAGGGAAACGCCAGATCTAATGTGGACACTGGTGGCTTGGTGACAAGTGTCTGCAGTTGGGAGTATTGGGTGAGAATGCTTCCTTGGGACACCCCCAGGGGTTTCTTCCCCCACACACCTGCTCCCTGGGTTTGTGGAAATGTTTGCTAATAGAAGCTTTGAGGATAAAACCATCCCTGCTAATGAGATGAGAAGGTTGATTAAGCTTCAAGTTGGGTTTAGGGTCTGCCCAGGGCCGAGTGTCTTGGGGCAGGAATTTGCAGGAGCAGTTTAGGGCCTGCCTTATGGCTAGGAAAGAAGGCTTCGCAAAAGTTATTGAGAAGAAGTTATTGTGGAGTATAGTATGGGAGTGGAGTCAATGCAATTGTAATAGAGATGTATGATATTGGGGGGGGGAAGTGGGGCGGCGGATTGGGGGAGGGGGTTGTCACTTTGAGGGTTGCACTGTGTTGCATACCTGAAACTAATTAATAAAAAAAAAATTTTAAAAATTAAAAAATAAAAGTATCGTCAAAAAAGTTATTGAGAAGAATAGCATAGTTTTGCATTTATGTAAACATTGATACTATTTAAATTTTTAGCATTTTCCTGGTTGGGTACAGTGTATTTTCTCCTTTAGGATTATCGTATGGCGATTATCATGCAGAGCCTTGCTTCTCAAAGTGTGGTCTCTGGGCCAGCAGCATCAGCAGCACCTTAATCAGAATCTGCATTTTAACCAGATCCTCAGGTGATTCGTTTACATATGACAGTTTGAGAAGCCCTGATGCGCTGGCTGAGAATCCAGGCTTTCCAGTGAGTCAGTCACCCCACTGCCTTAACCTGGGCCCAGGCTCTATAAACTTTTTTCGACCCCCTGTGTCTTCATCTGTAAATAGGAACAACGATGGTCCTTGCCATTTGGAAATATTTTAAATGAGAGAATGTGTGTAAGCCACTTAGCTTTTATAAGTGCCCACTAACTGTTAGTTATTTATTTTAATAATTGCTCATGTTTATTATAAAAATTGGGGCAGATATTTAGAAAAGCCTAAGTTACAGTCCTCCAACCTGTTAATACACTGGTTTATTTTCTTTGGTTTTATATAGTTTTGATCCTACTTGGAATATAGTTCCACAAACTCTTTCCCCTTGTGAATAGAGCAAAGCATGTTTTCTCTGTTAAACTAAATCGTGTAACATCACAGGGTGGCTGGGTGTGTTTCATGTTCGCGCTAACAGCCCGTCTCACAAAACCAGGACAGTGGCATGCTCTCTCCCAGCTTGTTTTCTGACTGTGCATAG
>NW_017731394.1:3896818-3898103 GCF_001890085.2 Hipposideros armiger
CTGGAGCACCTCCTTTTGAATGAGATGCTAGGGTGAACGAAAGAGCCTCAAAGATTTTGAAATAGAAATGCTCTTTCTCTGAGTACCTTGAGAGGAAGACACACTGACTGTCCCTTTTCTGTTTAAATAATTTTCATGTATGTGAGCGATGGAGAATGAAAGCAGAAGGGGAAGGACTTGAAATCTCTCTGGACCTGAGTGTTTTGCACACATCGGGCCATTTGGAGGGTTTAGAAATGAAGGCGGATGGAGAACAAAGCAGAGGGTAAAAGACTGGCTTTGTTCAAGAAATAGCCATGCCACCTGGAAAGGGTAACTTGAGTGAAGGTAGGGAAATGATGTGATAAAGAGTCAACCAAAAGGAAGCATCACCGAAATCAAAGAGAAGTCAGACGTACAAAGTTGTAGCTCTTAATGAAAGAGCAAAGTGGAGTCATGTACTGACCGTCAGTCAGAAGTGACGGCGGAGGAAGTGCTGGGTCATAAGGACGGTGGATTTAAATCCCATAGGATTCGAATTTTAATTACTGCCCACTTTCATTGCCTGAGATTTGGAGATGAGCGTGTGTGTGTGCGCGTGCGCGCGGGCGCCTATATATGTGTATAGACACATAGCCCTGTGTATATATGTGTGTGTGTGTGCATATACCAACCTTGCTAGCCTGGTTCCTAGGAAGAAAGTCAACATTGGACATAGGAAGTCTTCATACCATTATCTGTTTGTCATCTATTTTTAATTGATCTATGGGGAATTATGTCACTGGCCCTTTAGAACAATTATGTGTTGTTCACTTACTTGTAAGGCACTATGGCAGGTACTGTTGGATACACAGAGTTTCGCTTTGACCTTACATCATTAATCCTTTACCAGGAGAGGGAGGATATGCAGATAGGTCTGAGTAAGGCATTGTCCGTAATGTGGGGGGTGACAGAGTCGCAGGAGTGGCCCAGATCAAATGCTGCCGCAGTTCAGAGGAGCAGGACCACACGCCTCCGGGCCACAATGGATCAACAAGGAGCATGAAGGCGGCCCTGACATGAGCTTGTAGAATAGGGTAGAAATTCGGCTGGAATTCCAGGCCGGCATGGGCAGAGTCCCAGAGGTGGGGAAGTATGCATGTAATTGTGGGACCACAAAGATGACAGCTCTGCTGGAGTCTCCAAGCGCGGTGGGGCTCAAGCTGGAAGAGCGCATGGTCTGCTAGAACACTCCTCCTACTTAAGAGTTTCCAGTTGTGGGCACTTACTGTGTCCCAGGCACTGTTGAAAGCGCTTTTCAGAATTT
>NW_017731394.1:3898824-3948152 GCF_001890085.2 Hipposideros armiger
GTGCACAGTATTTTAAAGTGTACATAAATGCTATCATACTGTATATACTTTTGAAAATTTCTTTTTTCATTTATTATAATTTTGAGGTCCATCCACATTGCCACATATAGATGTATTTTTAAAACTGCTTTCGGGTATTGTATAAATACACTGTAGTTTGTTCATTCATCTCTTAATAAAACATATAGGTTGTTACCATGACTGGGCACACTACAGTGAAAATCCTTCAGCACAAGAGGAGGAGTTTATAATATTTTTGAAGTAGAATTGCTGGACCAAAGGATTTGCACATTTTTCAGTCTGACTAGATTTTGCCACCTTACCCTCTGAGATGAAATGGTCCTACACATTTATGGTCCCATTAGTGGTTTAGGAGAGTGCCTGTTTCCCTGCATTTCTTCTGATATTTGGAATTAAGAGCTCTTCATTAGTTTCCCAAAAGGCACACAGTGGTACTTTGCTGTGGTTCTAATGCCCTTTCACCCTGATTATTAGTGAAGGGAGTGTGGTAGGCTGTGGCTAGGCCTCCCCGACCCTCATCCCTCCAAGTCCAGACGGAGAACCCTGAGGACACGTGGCACAGGTGCGGCCAAGAGGTAAGGTTGTTCCAGTGTTGGTGTGTCAGGAATTTCCAGGCCTGGATTGTCGGGCCTTTGGGCTGGGTGATGAGGTCTAATTCTGCTGGAGAGTAGAATGTTTGCTTTTTACGTGGACTCTGGCAGCTCCTAGGCCTCAGCATCTAGAAGGCAGTTCTGTGCTCCCCTGTCCTCGTGGTGTTTTACTCTGTGAGGGCTGNAAAAAAAAAAAAAAAAAAAAAAAAAAAAAAAGTGATCATCACAATAAGTCTAATTAAATCCATCACCACAGTTACAACTGTTTTTCCCTTGTGGTGAGAACTTTTAAGATCTCTTTTAGCAACTTTCAAATATACAGTACAGTATTATTACTCATAAGTATGGTCACCATGCTGTACGCCTATTACACCCCCAGGGCTTACTTAATTTATAATGGGAAGTTTGTACCTTTTGACCACCTTCACCCATTTCACCCACCCTTAACCCGCTGCCTGACAACCACCACTCTGTTCTCTGTATCTTATGAGTTTGGTTTTTCCTTCCTTCTTTAGATCCCACATGTAACTGAGGTTGTACAGTATTTGTCTTTTAGGGTCCATTCATCTTGTCGCCAATGGCAAGATTTCATTTTTTAAGGCTAAATAATACTCCGTGTGTGCATATATGTACAGCACATTTTATTTATCCAGTCATCCATTGATGGGCACTTAGGCTGACCCCATGTCTCGGCTATGGTGACTAATGCTGCAGTGAACATGGGGGTATAGATATCTTCCAAGTTAGTGAGTTCCAGAGCTTCTGGTCCATTCGTTTAGGTTGTTTGCTGTTCCTTTGCCTCTTCCGTAGGCATCGGGACAAGCAAAATTAAATTCAGTCAAGTTCGTTCCAGTTCTTTCTTATGTATCATGCTTGAAAGATAATTTGTAAGACACACTGGACCTTGAAGCTCTTTGCAGAGGAATGCGGTCGCTGATGTCTGACCTGGGACACGGTTGTTGAGACAGTGCTGTCTCCTGGGAGGGATTCCCTGGTCCCTTGATTTCAGTCAGGCTCTCAAGTACTTTGCCAGAGCTATCCTCTTCCCTTCTTATTAGCCAGCTGTTTATCAATGTGAAGCTTTATCAAGACATTTCCTTCTCTGGAAATGTCTAAGCTGGCTTTAAATGTTCTTGTCTTTAAAATAACAAGGTGATGGAAATATATAAAAAATGTGGAGCCTCTTAATTGAGCCTTAATTTCCACTGAAGTATTTTTGTAAGATTTATAACTGTGTTTAGTAGTTCTCTAATGATACCTTCAATTTGCATAACACTGCTTATCCAGGCAATTCAAAGTAATTTATAGCTATCTCTTCCTTACCAGGTGGCAGATATTATCCCCATTTTATTGCTGGGGAAATTGAGGCTTCTCACAAGAAATAAATGACCCACAGAAAGTCAAGTCAGAGAGGAATTTTACCAAGTTTTCTTGGCATCCCCCTTTTCTTTTTCCCCACTCACTTTATCACGATGGGCATCATTTTGTTAGGGAACTAATGTACTGGTGTTTAGTTAGTTGGTTTGAATTACTCCTTTTGGAAGTAGGATTACTTTTCTCTTTATATATAAAATGGAAATTCTAATTCACTTAGCTCTCCCAACGCGAAGGTTAATGAATGAATGTGAACTTTGGTACTCAGTGTGGGAGAGTGACAGAATGAGAAATGTTGTTTTATTAATGATTAACTTGGGTTTTGCTACTGGGCTTCATGAGGGCGCGTTCCAGTTTTCCAAATGTGGATGACACAGGCGCTGATAAATCTTAGCCGACTTACTTTCTGTCTAATCCAGCCAAGGACTCTTTTAGAATATTCCCCCATAAACCAGATGTTTTGAAAAAGCTGGTTCCCAAACCACAATAATTAAATAATTTGTATTGTTAAAACATTAATGAAAAATATTTATAACAATGAGAGATTTCATTCGAAGGATGTAGTTATTGTTACCACACTACTGTGTTTTGATTTCAGCCAAGAAGAAAGACATTTGATGTGCTAATTGCCCGGCATTTAGGCAAATGGACAAGTTTGGTTGGTCCTTTTGAACTAGGCCTGGAATCTTCCCTACCCCAGCCATCTGGGGACCTCAGTTTGGAAGCTGTTGGTAGAGACCCCTCTGGCTACTGCTGACCCCAGCAGAGTCAAGGAATTATCATTTGGGTTTTCATTTTTATGTTGGTTGGGAAATTTCATATACAAAAAAAAAAATCTAGAATATGTTTCTCACTGGGGTCCATTGTCTACTTAGAGCTGGGACTGGGTGCTTTTTGGTTGGTTCTCTGTTCTCCGGTCATTAGGTCACACCTTGGGGAAATACGGAAGGCAGTGGGAAGGCAAAGTTGGGAGGGAACATTTTACGGCAGCAGCTTGGGACCGGGCCCAGGCTCTCTGTTCCTCAGCTGTGTGTCTTTGGCCATGTCTCTTTCCCTCTCTGATCTCAAGTTTCTTCATCTGCAAAATAGAGGCAGTAACTAGCCGTCTCAGTGGATTGGTGTAAGGACTAGATGAGATAACATTTATAAAAAAGGGGTGACTAGGCTAGCACCTGGTAGGCTCTTCATATTGGTAAGAGCAGAAAGTAACTCATAGCAACCTAATATCCTGTTGGCACGTGCACATCCTATTGAAAGGTTTGTCTTCGCACGCTCCTATTTTTTAACAGTATACTTCTGTAATGTTTAGATAGCCCTGATGCTGTGACCTTCCCCTCCCTTTAGAGAGGGAAGTCAGTTTCCATGAACCCTCTCTTACTCAGCTTGCACTTTGCCAAACTGCCAATGGCACCAACAGCCAGCCCCCTGGCATGATAGCCGTGGACATCCAAGGGTGCTTGGCATCTCCCAGGTTGGCATTGCCTTGGCTCTAGCTGTGAGCAGGAGCCAGACATAGGCCTGCTCAGTCCCGGCTGCGAACCTGGTGTGTGAGGGTGTTTGAGGCACACGGGGTGCCTATCAGAAAAGCTGCATTTGCCACTCTTGGTTCTTCCATCGAAAGCTTAAGAAAGGTCGCTGCTTCTTTGGCCTCGTGGCCTGAGAGTTGGAGCTCTTTGGTCCTTCTGTCACCAGTGTTAGTGCCTCCGCTGCTTAGGGTTGCAGCAGTTAGTCCCGCCTTCAGGACCTCCTCTATCTACCCTTTGAAGACAAGGACCGCCTCTACTCTATGTTGGGTTAAATAAAATATATTACTAAAATGAATGTTACCTGTACCTTTCGGCGTTTTTTGTAGTGTAGCTACTAGAAACATTAAAATTACGTGTGTGGTTTGCATTATATTTCTACTAGACAGTGTTGGTTACAGCTCTCTTTATCCATATAATAAACTTCAGGCACCTGCCTGGGCTATTTGGCTCTGAATGGCCAGCTTACCTTCCAGGTGATAACGCTTAGACCCCTGGAGCTGGGTGCAGTGAGTTGAATGGTGGCCTCCCCAAAAGATATTTCTTCCTGGAACCCGTGAATGTGATGGTATTTGGGAAAAGGTTTTTTTCAGTTGTAATTAAATTGAGGATCTTGAGATGATATCCTGGATTAGCCAGATGGGGCCTACATCTAATGGCATGTGTCCTTACAAGAAGTGGAGAAGACATCAGGAAGGAGGCTATGTGAAGACAGAGGCAGATGAGAGGGATGCGTCCCCACACCAAGGAACGCGCGGGGTGCCTGGCAGCCGCAGAAGCTAGGAGAGGGGCATGGACTAGATGCTCCCTCAGAGCCTCCAAAGGGGACCACCGACCGACACGTTGACTTTAGACGTCTGTCCTCTAGAATTGCAGGAGGATAAATGTGTGTTGTCGTAAACCACCCAGTTTCTGGCAATTTGGGAGGCAGCCCTTGGAAAGTCCATTGGTTTAGCACTTAAGGGCCTGTTCTTTCCTTAGGCAGCGACCCTGCCGGCGGGGTGGCAGGAATGGAGAGGGCTTTCTACTCCTCAGAGTTGCTTCATCCCAGGCTGGTCCCGGCTCACGCCTAGAGCATCGGCACAGCAAGGGAAGAGCCTGCAGGGGTTGTCATGGCTGCTCTTCCGTTCTTTACCTCGAGAACGATACGTGTCACTTTTGCCCACATTCTGTTGGCCAGAACTAGTCATGCGGTCCTGCCTAACCTGGGAAATGGGGACAGTGGGGGTGGTACAGGTGGAAGGTCAGATGAGTACCACTGTGCCACAAATAACGCAGAGGACACCTGTTGTGATGACTTCCTTGGGGTCGAGTAAGCTCAGGCATGATAGCGTTGGGCCCATTTACTTGATGAGAAAATGAAGGCCTGGGCTCCTCCGAGTCAGAGGCTGTGTTTCTTTCTCTCTCCTACGAGGCCCTCTTCCTCACACTTTGTCAGCACTCAGCAGATGTGGTGGAGTTGAAAGAATAGGGAATTTAAAATCTGTTTCGATTTTTGGTTTGATTGGCAGTGCTGCTTCTCTTAGAATTGTCTTGCTGGTAGAGTTGTCTGCTTGGACCATGTTCATGCCTCACGGTGGAGGAGGGTCACGAACCACCTATGACACATGGCTGTATTTTGTTAATACGAAAATACCAAAGTCATTGCATTTTGAAGGGATCTTTTTCTTGAAGCCTTCTTATGGGAAAACCATTCTACAGACACAATGGCAACATTTGGTGCCTGTTAGCTAGTAGTGAGGGCACAGGGTTTAGTGAAGAGTTCGACAGCCTGAGCCTCCATCCTGGTTCCTCCACTTGCTCCCTATATGATCTTGAACTAGTAACTTAGTGTTTCTAAGCCTGTGTTTTCGTCTATAAAATGGGGGGGAAAAATACTTAGCTCTCAGGGTAGTTGTAAGGATTTTATTGACAGCTGCATGAATTTCTCAGGGCTGCTGTAACAAAGTACCGCAAACTGGGTGGCTTCAAACAACAGGAATTGGTTCTCTCACAGTTCTGGAGGCTAGAAGTCCAAAATCGACATGTGAGAAGGGCTGTTTCCTTCTGGAGGCTCTGAGGTTGAGTCTGTTTCATGCCTTGCTCCTGGCTTCCGGTGGCTGCTGGCAGTCCTTGGCATTCCTTGGCTTGTAGATGCATCACTGCACGGTTTGCCTCCGTCTTCATCTGGCCTTCTCCCATGCCCGTGTCCAGATTTCTCTCTTATAAGGACACCAGTCAATAGATTGGGGTACATTCTGATCCAGTATGGCCTCTTCTTAACTTGATTACATCTGCAAAGACCCTTTTTTTCCACATAAGGTCACATTCACAGGTAATGGAGGTTAGAACTTGAACAAATCTTTTCAGGGGACACAATTCTATTCACTACAATAGCATAGGTAAAATGCTAAAACTATGCACATGTACTAGACCTTCAGTAAATAATGGTTTTTATTTCTCTTCTGCGTCTTTGGGAGAACCTACACAGAACTTTCTAACTGAATTTTGCTGTATTTTCAGACCTTTGAGGTTATAGTATCAATAAAACCAGAGCATTTTCTGTTGTGTTTTTGGTGACGCACTACTTTTATTTGCAATACGATGCACTTCTCGGGTATGTGTAAGAGCTGCCATGCATCTCAATTACAGCGTACGTTTGGCATTTGGATTTTGAGTGACTTTAACAGTGCTGTCATGGTTTCCTTCGGGCACTTTTTTTTGTCTAGCTTAACGATGCAAAACAGAAAATGTACACAAATGGTTCTCCAAAATGAGGCCTGTCGTTATTGCTTCTCTTACCTCCAGGCTCCAAGCTGCAGAAGCTTATTCACTGCAAGGCACTGAGGGCTCTAAATCTCCCACCTCCATAGATTACATTCCATATTACACTCGAACATGGCGAAATTAATTGTGGCCAAGGCAGGGGAGACAGGAAAAACCTATAATGGTGTATCATATTTTGCAGACTTGGTGAGGGCCATAACTTTACGGCGTATAGGAATTGTATTTATTCCTTAGACTTCACAAATTTGTCACCTTCCCTCTATCTGAGGATGGCAAGTTCTTCAAGACAACAGAGTCTCTGATTTTGCAAGAAAAAGGGGCGGCCATGGAAATGTTCCCAGGGCCCCAGGCCCTAGAGCTGTCCCTTCTCTAGCGTCTTTGGTTACATGGCTGTTCACAGCTGAATTATTAATGCAGCTTTGCTGGTGGAAGGAGCTGCTTCTGCCCATTGTCTCTCCTCTGACATCAGCTCTTTAGCAGGCTCAGTTGTAGGAGTCAGATTTCATATGGAGCAGTTCATAAATTGAATGTGTGTGTGTGTGTGTGTGTGTGTGTGTGTGTGTGTGTGTGTGTGGTGGAAGGAGCTCAGAGTGGCTTCTGAATAGATTTAGTGAGTGTCCTTGTGTGTGGAAACCTTGCACTGCAGGAATTTACCCGTAACTGACTTCTATTGACTGTTCAGCAGCTCCTATCATCATGGAATCCGCCCGCCTCCCCACCCCACCCCGCCCAATTTCTGTTTGGACAGTAACAATGCATATTCCAAGGGTTGAAATTCTCTGAAGTGACAGGTTCTTCAAGATGATAATAAAGCACTCCTGGCCCCAGGTTCCCTGGTGGCGGTGTCAATAGGAATGCGACTTTGATTTGATGACCTTTATTTCCTTTTCCAGAGTGAAAGTCCATGAGTTGATTTAAAAGAAAAAAGAAAATCACAGAATGGCATACTTCCCTTTAGTAATCCTGTGGCCCCTTGGCTTCAGACTTTGTGGACAGTGACCATAGAAACACATTTATATGTCCACACAAACATTTGTACATGAATGGTTCATAGCAGGGTTATTCACAATAGCCTCAAAGTGGAAGCAACCGAGATGTCCATTAGTGGATGAATGGATAAGTAAATGTGTTACACATTGGCGATGGAATATTATTCAGCCATAGAAAGGAATGAAATCCTACATGCTACAACAGGACTGCACCTTGTAAACATTATACTAAGCGAAAGAAGCCAGTCACAAAAGACCACATTGTTGTATGATTCTGTTTATAGGAAATGTCCAGAATAGGTAAATCCATGAAGACAGAAAGTAGATTGGTAATTGCCTAAGGTGGGGGTTGGGGAAGAATAGGGAGTGACTGCTAGTGGGTATGGGGTTTCCTTTTGGGGTGATGAAATGTTCTAAAATTGATTGCGGTGATGGTTATGTAACTCTGAACACAGTAAAAGCTATTGGGTTGTATGCTTTAAATAGATGATTTTCAGGGCATGTGAAGTATATCCCAATAAAGCTGTGCAAAATCAAATTTACATTACAAACTAGAGCATGTATATAAAGTTGAATCAAAACCTACTCTTTCTGGGCTGGCCAAGTGGCACGTTGGTTAAAAGTTGGCTTGGGCACCGGCTCTGAGCAGTAGGGCTCTGGTTCGGATCCCACATTAGGGCCAGTGATGCTGCGCCCTCTACAGCTAAGATGGTAAACAACAGCTCAACCTGGAGCTGGGCTGCCAGTGAGTTGCTGGCGACGATGTAGGCTGCAGTAAAGCTGCAGTGGGCTGCCATAAGCTACCGTGAGTGGCTGGCAGCCAGCGTGAGTTGCCAAGAGCCGCCGTGAGTGGCCGTCCAGAGGCCGGCGACCGATCTGCCTCACCTGGGAAGAGCGCAATGATCACAATACCAACATGGGCCAGTGAAGCGACGTCCTACCCAACTAGACTGAAGAACAAAACAACAGCAACTTGTCTGTTCCCCTTTCCTGATTCCCCAGCGCTGTTCCCCTCTCCTAATTCCCCAATAAAATCTTTAAAAAAAACCAAAAACAAAAAACCCTACTCTTTCCATGTCCATATGTTCTGATTTATTCCAATCTGTTCCATTCCGTCTTTAAGAAGATGCTGGACGTGACCCAGACAATTGATTCCATACCCACTCTTTTAGAGATTCCTTTCCATTTTACAGAGGAAGAACCCCAAGTCCCAGAGCTTAAGAAGTGGGTTCAAAGTTTCACAGTTTATTAGTGACCGAGTTGAGACTACCAACTGGGCAGTCTCAACGTCCATTCCACTGTGCTAGCCAGGCGGTGCTAGCTAAGCGGTTGGGTGTTCTTTTAAAAGATTGAGTGGAATATTGGGGTTAAAAACAAGGTACTGGCACTGAACAGCCTCCCTGTACACACCGTCCCCGAGGGGTCTGGAGTGGTGAGGACAGCTCCGGACACAGAGAAGGGCTGGCTGCCTGGTTTGCATTGATTACAGTATTCAGTGCACGGCACACCGCAAGACCACAGCTTGCACAGGAGGCCCTGTTTGTTTATTTTCAGGCAAAGATGCTATTTTCTGAACATTGCGGAGTGAAAACTAGAAATTCCTAGCTGCCAGGCTTTCAGCCCTTCTATGGAAAGTACAAAATTGAGGTAGGGGATAAATAGAAAATTAGGAATACACAGGAAACGAGGGAGGGAAGAGCCTCCACAGCTCTGGAAGTAGCCGATCGGTACTAATTAATTGTTCCCTGAGTACATAGCGTGGCCCGAGATGCCCGGGAAAGAGAAGTGGCTGGGGTGACGGATGGGAAGTGGAGGAACCCAGACGATCCTGGGTTGGTCTAGATGCAAGGTGTGTTCTCTGCTGGGGTCCTCGCTGAGGCATTAGGAGCGGATTGAGGCCTGGTTCCCCGCCCACGCCCGCGAGAGGCCATTGCACAGCCGGGGCTGCTTATTCACGAAGTTACGCTCAATATTGGACAGAACACTCTACCGCCTTAGTTAATTATTTGCATAAATATTTGCTTCTTCCCAGCAGGACCGTTTCCCATGTTAAAAAGGACTCGTATGTGGATTTCAAGGTTTCCTTTTTCTCCCTCCCATTACAAATTTAGTGCTGGTAAAAGGGGCCCACCTCAGGGACAGAAAACTTCCTGTTTAGTTAGGGGTCTGAGCTGGCGGGGGCTGGAGCAGTGGTGGGAGGAGGGACAGTTTGTCCTTCCACGGGGCCGGCCTGTGTGTCGGGGGGTGGGTCCCTGGGCCCCTTGCGTCCTCAGGAGGGAAATCTGCCATCGCTGTCTTTCCTGACAGTGGTGCGACTCCAGTGTGCGTGGCTTCAGTGCGGGGTGGGGGCCTGTTTCTTGATCAAGGATTGCCGTCTTTCCTGGCCTGACTGAGAGGCCCAGGGGCAAGGAGCACACTGAGGGCCATCGAAGCAAGACATGCAAATACAACTTCGTAATCACCGTCACAGTTAATCATTTTTGGTTTGAATTCTCACTCAAACTCGCCCAACATCTCAGCATCCGGGCGAAGACGCTGCCGAGATGTGGCTGACCTGCCCCAAGACCCACCCTGTAACCCTTGGGAATGTAGTGTCTCCCTTTCTAAGCCTCAGCTTCCTCGTCTATCAAAGAAGCATAGTAACGTCCTCACCTCATGGGGTGACAGCTGAAATAAAGCAATACACGCATAGCACTTAGCATATAGAACTCCCCATTATCTGTGTTCGGAACATGTATAGCTATTTTTATGATGAGGCGGCGCGTTTTCTTAGCCCCATTTGACAGGTCAGGGAGCCGAGGCTCCAGCAGGTTCTGTAACTTGGCTCACAGCGGCCAAGCAGGGGCGCCGGGCCCTGATTCTGGTCTGGCTGACTCTGGACGTTGTGCTTTGACCACTGCGTTCCCTTCGCGCACCATCGGATGAATGGCTGAAGATGTTAAGTTTAGAGAAGGCGCCATGGCAGTGGGCACTGGACCTGTGCTGCCTTTTCAGATTTGCAGATCTTCTCAGAAGAGGGCTGACCCACCCCGGGGCCTCCAGGATGTCCGCCGTAGGAGGGCAGTCACAGCACGGAAGAGTGGACCTGTCTGAGTCTCCCTCCCTCTTCCCAGAGTGACCGAGGCTGAGGAGGTGTTCTCCACTCCCTGTGGAACTGAAGCCCTCCGAGCTGACTTTTACTTGTACCGATTCCTTTGTCATCAAGTTTTAGTAAGTGTGTGCCGTTGGTTCGTTTTGCCTGTGCGAGATTACAGTCTTTGGTGGCAGATAAAGGCCTTTTCCTTCCCTCCCTCTTCTTTGAGGCTTGCAAACGTTCCCAGGGCTAATAGGTATTGGATGCATCCAAGACACAGAATAAACACATTTAACACTAGATTGATTCTCTGACGCCTTCCTGCCAGCCCGCTTCCAGCTGTAGTGTGCTCTTTATCAGGCTTGTGTGCTCAACTATGTGAAATTACTGAGAGTCTGAGGGCTCAAAAACCAAAACCAAAAAACAATCCTAGAAGGAACCTCTGGAGAGGGTTATCCTGGCTACTCTTGGAAAATACCCTCGCCGGTTCCAGGGAGGTCAAAGATGTGAGTCTGGGGCCTGTGGTTTGTAAAGGTGGCAGATCTCTTAATTGGAGCCTTGGTCTGATGGTTCAAGGAATCCTTTGGACTTAGGGTAGTAATAGTAATAGCAATTTAAAGTAGGCTCATTACTGGAGCAGTTATTGCTTTTGTTCAAAATGGCCCATCGAAGTCAGGCCCTATTAAATACAGCAATTTAACTGACGCTTAGAGTCTTTAGGGAGATAAATTATCCTTCGGCCTGGTCACCTCCACTTTGAAATTTGATCAGTGGTATGAGCGCTGGGAGAGTAGTTTAGGCAGATGCGTTTGCTCACGGGAGCCCACGTTTCAGTCATTCGTTCAGCGCACAGGTAATGAGAACCTACTCTGTACCTGACGCTGAAAAGCCCTGGGTATATGATGAACACGGAGGCGACATAGGCCCTGCTTTTAAGGAACTCACAACTTTTATTCAGTCGTGAAACACTGATTGAGCACCTCCTGTGTGCAGCGCCCTTTGCTTGGCATTGCACAGGAGACAGACTAATGGCAGAAGGTGTGTGCCCGTCGGTGGGCCCTTATAAACTTGTGCAGAGAACAGACTTGGAGTCGGGTAAGTGGGTACAGCCTAAGACTGAATGTACTAGAACTACAAGAGAGGTGCAGGGAAATGCCACGAGCATGGGGAAGGAGTGGAGCTTTCCAGCGGTTGGAAAGGGGAAGGCTTTGTGGCAGAGGTGACAGTAGCGGATCCTTGAAGGATGTCCTCTCTGATGAATCAGCCAGATGACCTTTAAAGGACCGTGAAGCAGGGCTCCTCCTCAGGGGCCGGGCTGGAGCCAGGAGCTCCTCCAGAGCTCAGGCCGCCCCTCTCCCACCTCCCTCGACCCTGCGTGGCTTCTCCTAGGTGTCCCTGGCTTCTCTTTACATGTCCACTGTGTCCCCATCCTACCCACCACTTCTTCAAGGCTTCGTGTCCACGCCGTCTCAGTCCCCAGTCGCCCTCAGGCTCAGCTCATATGGCTCCATGGCCAACCTGTACCCTAATTCTGAAGACCCAGAGAGAGGGATGTGGCCCGCTGTTCATCTTTTCTGACCACACCATGCACGTTACCCCATCTTGGGTCGATGCCCTCCGCCCTCTGGTTCAGTCGGCAGTGGTCAAGGTCCAGCACAAGTGACAGTGGTGAGCTGCTTATCAGGGGCCCTGGACACAGAATATCTATCTGGAAAGGGTGAGCCCTGTGTCCCCTGGACCCTGCATTGCCGCTCCAGAGAATGTCTGCATGTGCCCAGGGACGGCTAGGAGGGTGTTCACTGCAGCTGTTTGTGGTAGGGAAATGGTGGAAATGGCCCCATTCCCCATCTAAGGGGACGGTAAATGTCATGAAGTGGATAGCTATGCGTGACTAGACTAGGCCTTCAAACACTGACGTAGCTAATGCTCTCAAGAAATTTAAAGTGGGGAAAAAGATTTATATGGTGTATGTCACTTGAGTTTATTTTAAAACCACACCAAATAGGACTATTTGTATCTATGTATCTAAAGTGTGTATATACATAACCTAATTTGTGTACACACATACAATGTACATACGAGTGTGTGTGTGTGTGTGTGTGTGTGTGTGTGTGTGTATATATATATACTATTATGTACTATTGAATTATACATTCACGTATGTGGTAAAAGTAGAAAACAGAAAGAAGACACACACCAGGACTGCAGTTATCGCTGGGGAAACTGGCAAGAGATTGGGATGCTGATGGGAGGAGGATGCTCTCAACCATCCGTCTCCGTAGTATTTTATTCCTTAAAAATGCTCGTGTGATGAAATGTTAACATCTGTGAATTTGGGAGTCTGGGTACATGAAAGTCTATTATGTTAAAACCTATATGCTTGAAATAGTTTATACTGTTAGAAAGCATATGTTTAGAGATGATGCGGGGTGTTTGGAACTTAGCTCGTCCTGGTTGATGATGAAAGTAGAAAGATACAGGAACCTGGGTCATGCGGGCTGCGGATCTTCCAGCCCTTGGGGTTTGAGATGTAGGCGCTGGGGAGCATGAAGTAGAGACAGTGACACCGTCAGTCCTCAGCATGAAAAGTGACTGAGGGGAAAGAGTTTGGGCGCCCTGAGATTGGGTGGGAGCTGCTGGAATGGTCCAGGCTGAGTGGATGAGGGCTGGAGCTGGGAGGGCAGGGACGTGAACCAGAGCCTGAGATGACGCAGTAGCACCTAGTGAGGACGGGATGTGGACACTCACATTCTAGGGGAGCCCTTACCTGGTGAGTGTTGGCTGTTGAAGTGGTTGAACTGGTCCATCCAGACTTGAGGGCCGTGTGCGCTAGCTGTGCAGTGGTACCTTCTGAATCAGGAAGCTGCCGGGAAAAGCAGATGACAGTTGGAAAGAGAGCTTGCAGAGAAAAATGACTCTGAGGAGAAGGTGGTCCTCTCCCGGTCTGACTGTTCAGATAGAAGTCCATCACAGTCTGTGATTTGAGTGTCAGGTAGACATGTTTGAAATGCAAAGTATCTATTACATTGTCAAGTCACACATTAAGATGTCACTTACTACAGAAAGAGCCTGTGGAGGAATTCTTTAAATAATGAGCTTCGTTGATGCGTTACTATGTAGTTTCTTTATCAAAAAATATCTTTGGGTTATTAGGGAAAACTGTGTCTCCAGAGACTAAGCTCAACCTATTTTGATTGACTCCTTGGCAGTGTGATTAGTTCTGGGATGATCTCCATTTTCATTAAAATTCTGAAAAATGACATTTATTGCTATTTGTATTGTTATTTGTTGTTGAAGACATAGTTAATCAGAAAGCAGAAAACAAAAACAAAATTTAGTCATCCTACCATTCAGAAAAAAATTGGTGTATTATCCTTCCAGACATGATGTTATATGTGTATAAGTTTTAAATTTAACTCTTTTTTTATTTTACACATGCTGAACATTTTTCTATTCATTAAAACATTTTTATCTTAGTTTATCCTCAATATTCTTTACCCCAGCTCTGTTGATCAATATAACTAATTAGCTTTATTTTTCGTAATCTATAGTATAAGAACAACGGGCTTGTATGTTATTTGTCTCCCAATTTAGGATGTCTATTCTAATATTAATTGATTTTTTGAAACCACACAGTGTCCCTCTTGACTGGGCTGCTCTCCCTCTAGGAAGAATGCTCCTTCCGCCCAGTCCCCAGTTCTTCCACACCGGTTTTAATGGCCGTATTGAATTCTGTCCAGTAGTTAACTTTTTTAACCACTCCCTAATTTGGGGCATTTGTGCTGTTTCCCAGTTTTTGTTTATTATAAACATCACCGTGGATAACATGTTCCTAGCTATTACTTGTGCACATCTGTGGTCATTTCTGTAGGTTAGAACACTTCCCAGGAGTTCCACACCCATTCGTGCCCCCCCATGTTGAATGGCCAGGAGCCGAGACACTTACCTGGCACTGACTCCTACGGGGCGGGAGCCCGGTAGCTCACTGCTTTGTGCATGTTGTCACTTCTTCCTTTGTGTCATATTTGTCATTTCATTAACAGCTAGAGTAGCTCGTACTGCATTATTCTGTTACTGCCTTGAGTGGGAAGGAGCACAAGGTCATTCCAAAGGGTCTATTGATACCCTCAGTTAGCGTCATCTGCTCCTGGTGCCTGTTGTTTTGTTGTTGTTGTTGGCTTTTGTGTTTTTTTGTTTTGTTGTGTTTTTTTAATAGCTCTGGCTCTTTGTCTTAGCACCCACTCAGGGTCACATTGGGTTTTCCCAGTCCAGGCATCCGGCCTCTTCCAGACTGGGGAGGGTCCACCACAGTCTCACCTGGCTCCAGGACAATGAGTCTCACCTCACTGTCAGGGTCCCAGGGGGTCAGAAATGTTGCTCCAAGTGAATGGTTTTCAAATGATTTTTACCTTGGCTTGCTGAGGTGGGTCACGGGCCCCAGTGGTACACCTACCCAATTGCTTCTCAGCTTTTCAGTAGAAAAGAATTAGAGAGGGACCACCTAAGTAATGAGGTGGCGTTTATGCAATAGAAGCTTGCAGTCACCCTACAAATTTATTAATGGAAGGACAGCCATTTCCTATACAACTGTGTCAACTTTATTTCGTAGCTTTCTGGTGGAGAGTACCCTTGCATGTGGTATTAGGTTACCATACATATTTTTATTAGGTANCAACTTTATTTCGTAGCTTTCTGGTGGAGAGTACCCTTGCATGTGATATTAGGTTACCATACATATTTTTATTAGGTAAAACCATACACATTTCCAATTAAGACAAAGAATGTGCAATTTCCTGAAGTTGGGATTGAGGTCGTAACCCTGAGTATTCAAGAATTCCAAGTTTAATTAATCTGCCAAATTATTATTACTAAGAGGAAATGCCCTATCAATATTAGATGTGATGAGGCAGCGATCTGGCTGTGACAAGTCACTCTTGTGATGGCCAAGCCTGATCTTAACTTACCTGGCTTGGCTAGGCAGTTACTCCTGTCAGACAACACATCCCCTCTGGAAGGCAGCCACGTTCTCTTCTAATACCCTTGCTCTGTGTACGTGTAGACTACACTCAGTCTTATGGAAGTTGTGTGTTGCTTTTCTTCCATTATTACCTGTGTTTTCCCAGCCTTGCTTTCCTGCTAAAGTGGAAATCCCTTCAGTCAGGAGGCCTGTGACTTTCCAAACTGAGTGGAGTCAGAGATTGGGTCTTAGAGTAAAAAAGTCCTGTCACATCCTGCTTCTTGGAAAGAATGGGATGTTTTCAGTGTCTTGGACCCTCTTCTCAAGAGCCCCACTCCAGCAAGGAGTTCAGCTTCAATCACATGACCTCTGCCTTTGGCTAGAGAGTGTAGGACCCCTGATTATGGTCCTATGATATTGTAACCATTGAGAGAGGTAATTCCAACAAAGCAGGAGAAATGGACGCTGAGTAACTTAAACAAAATACCTACCAGTGTCCGCTACAACTGTGGTTTGAGAACGGGCTGGTCACTCCCCTTCCCACAGGAAGTGTGGGCTCTGGGACCTTGTGGGTAGGTAGCACCATGTGATACTCTCCTCTGTCCCCAGCAGTGTGGTCTTTTTAATGCTTTTTCTCCCTAAATCACATAGGCTGCATAGTTATCAGAGTTAAGGCTAACTCACAGATTAGGATCTTTTTAGAGGGAGAAGCCTTGAATTTAGGAGGTAAATAGATGGGTTAGAACTTTGGCTCTGCTACTTGCTATCTGGACAATCTTGACTTTCCCAGCCTTGGTTTCCTCATGGTGTAATCAGGAGGATGGGGCACCTCCCAGAGTTGTTCCGAGAATTACATGGAAGAGACTTGGTGACAGCACTGAGCTGTGTGCCCAGGACATAGGAGGCTGAATCAGTGTGGGTGCGTTCTCCTTCCCCCGAGCCCCGACGAGCAGCTGGGGCTGGCTGCCCCCCAGCTGCTGCTGCAGCTCCTGGGGGTGAACAGCATGAGTTTGAGAGTCACACATACCTGGTCCCCCTACTGTCTGACTCTGACCTTGGGCAAGGTCTTTAACTATCCAAGCCTCAGTTTCCTCCTCTGTAAAGTTAGCACTGGTTCCGTCCTCCCTCGTGTGGCTGTAGTAAAGGATCACAGAAAGATGCAGGGTTTGGGGTACTTCGCTCGGTGCCCGGCATGTAGACAGGACTCTGTTACCCCGGGGTGAAATCTCCTAATGGGCTTGTGGACCTCACTTGTGGTTGCATCCGACCTGCTGTAGCTGGTGCCCGTTCTCCTTCTCACAGGGGGAGCAACACTTGTAGCTCTGGAGGGAGGACGGTATTGCTGTGACACCCACCTGCTCAGAGTTTGCAGCCCTGCCTGTCCCTATACTCGTGTCTCCATTTGGGTAAGTCCAACCTCAAATGCCATACAGTGGGCCTCAGCGACTCTCTCTCAGTCTGCGGCGAGAAAGATAACAATTCTGAGTCCCAGACCTTTGGAAAAGTTCCACTGCCCCACCAGGCATTATTTATTTATTCTTTAATCTTCGTCGTGACTCTGAGTGGCTCGCAGCTCTCCCGAAAGCCCCGAATAAGTGGAAATAGTGTACATGCTCCTGGAGTAATTAATGCACTTTCTCCGAGCCAGGGAACATGTAAATTTGCAGGAATGTGTGTCAGGACCCACCCTGCTAAATTTATACCCTGTAATTTGCAACGTTTGCTGGCCCTGAATCGGCAGATTGGTGAGTCTAGCCTACCTGCTTTGCAATTATATCTGCTGGCTGGTATTGCAGGATTGAGTAACTGGGAGACAGAGATCTCAATCATTTAAGTAAATTAGAGCTGGCTCCTGGGACCCATCTGAGATCCTGAAGAGGAGGCTGGTTAATGATGTTTCCTTTGTACAAACTTGAGAGGCTCTGATAAGGGCGGGGAAGAGAAGAGGCCAAGACACAAGTCTAGGCTTTTCTGGCTGTGGGTGGACCACAGGCCCGGTGAAGGAAGGCATCCCTGCCGCAGCCTCCCCTCTGACAGGCCTCTGCAAAAGAAAAACACAGAACTAATAGAACAGAAATGGTTTTATGGTCTGTTTTATGAGCTGCATCAGCCCTAATAATCGGCTCTGGGGAGATTCTTGTTCGTTTTTAAAACTGGAAGTTACTTCGCAGCCTCTGCAGACCAGTGATTTTTGTCAAATCCTCATAAATTTTCTGTTGTGGGGAACCTGCAGAAGAACACTGTGGGCTGACACGCAGGCTTCTCGTTCTGTCGGGCAGTGGAGGGAGGGTGGGTGTTCCCATGGTTGTGTTTCTGTGGCCTGATTGAAGAACCCAGCAGCAGATCAAACGAAGTGTCGTAGACCCAGCCCTGGTGCAAATCCCAGATCTTCCATTCCTCCGTGCTACCTTGGGCAGACTGGTGTTTTTTTTTTTTTTTTAATCTCCCTGAGCCGCCTCTCCTCGTTTGTGACATGGAGCTAATGAGTCCTTTGATTAAAGCTGTTATAAATATTAGATGTTTGTAAAGGCATCTGGCACATGGAGAACAATCAATAAATGGTAATTATCATCAGCGCTATTTACATTTGGAGGAGGGCATATTATTTATCAGTTGTAAAGAAGTTTGGCTACACAAACCAGGCAGAGCTGGTAAACAAATTGGGTAGACTCCTCTATCCTTTCAAAACGCCGTTGGTGTGTGTGCTCTGAGGCCTGAACATGCTCACTGATTGGGTGGAATGTAGTTGGTACTGTTGATGGAAGTGGGCTTATAGCTGTAGAAAACACTCACTCATCCCAGCGCCAGGGCTCGTTGAAGCAGGAGGGTTTCTTATTTGGTCTTGGGTCCCCCTCAAGGCTTGAAAAATATAAGGAGGAATTTTTAATCTGGAGGGGGGGGAGGGAGAGAGGGAGAGGGAGAGAGAGGAAATTCTTTCCCCCGGGAGTTGGCTGTGGTCAGGGACCAGAACTTTAAATGCTCCTATTGCAAGATTGGGTTTGTAAATACATGGACGATTTGTGGCTTTCCCAGTTGTGCGAGGTGAGAACAAATGGACATTCTGTATATGTGTATGCGCGTATGTGTGTGCTCGCACACGCACGCATGCGTCTCCTCTGCGTACATTTTTATGGGCTGGTACACTGCAACTGGGAAAGGCTAAATATTAAGAAGCATGCACAGGAGCGTTGAGGCCTTTATTTTGTCTTCATAAGAAATGAGTCCATGCTTATTTGCTGTGTTCCTGCAGGAAGCTGTGCTGTGCGAGTAAGAAGTACTGCTTTGCTTTTCTTGTAGGCTTTCCGGCTTGGACTTCTGTTTCCACGGAGGCCTTATTTTTATAAACATGTTTTTACGGCAGAAGTTCAGCTGTGGAGAGTATAACAATCTCTTTTAACTTTAGTTATGAATATAGTTTATGTACTATTTTTATTTCTTTTAATTGACCATTCTCTCCCCTTCCTTTTTCTCTACGTGGGACTCACTAGGCCAGATATCTTCCTCCACTGCCGTTTTTTCTGCCTTCCCCAACACTTGCGATCAAGGCCCAAGTCCACACCTTCACTTTCGCCCTGCTTCCTGGTATCTAGTGAAATGGATTTGGTACTGTTCTCATGTCCATCCTTTCCCTAACTCCTCTCTGTGGCTCTTCCTACCTTTTCTTCTCAGGATTTCCCTGAAGAGTTCATTTCCTTATCTTGGCATTACTTCCTAGGAAACTCCCTTTTTGGCTCTGAGACTGACCTTTTTGTTTCCTGAAATCAAATGCTTCTCCAACTACAGTTTAGGTCCACGGACTTGGGAGCAGTCATCCTTGGCAAGGCTTTCGATGAATTGCATTTGCAGGATTTGGTTGGCTGTCCTGGTCACCTGGCTGAAACCAAGGCTAAGAAAAAAAGGACGGAAGAATGTCCTGCATTATTTTTCACCTACATACCTAACAAATTAGTTTCCGTTAGAATAGAGATGGATTTCCCCCTGGCCAAAGGTTTTCTGTTAAAAGGCGTAAAGTGGAATTGGGAAGATGAAGTGAAACTCTTGAGGAAAGAATGGATCTCCCACCCCTGTTATAATCCCTCCTGTGCCCCCTCACAAGTGGGTTTGGTGTTGCTGAAATGCATATGCCAGTGCCATTCGCTCTGCTATTGATTTGCTTACAGAAAGTAGCAGACATTTAATCCAAGCAGAAAATGCAATGAGTCACCTCAGCTCCTTGCAAGAGCTTCTTTATTATTATTGCGGAAAGGAGCGCATTGAAAGGCAGGTCTAGAGAAAAAAAAGCACACAGTTTTCAAAAAGGTGGTTTTATTTGCCTTACGGAGGAGTTATTTTCCAGAAATCTGCAACCAGTTATCAGGAATTTTCCACCTCTGAGCCTACATAGCCACTTACTACTTACTATTTGATTCTGTGCCTTGCTTTTTTTTTTTTTTTTGATTCATGTATTTGCATGTAGCTTTAGTTTCGAAGATTGGAAGGAAACTGGCCAGAATTGTTTACGGAGTGCTCAGGTCCCCCACAGTATCACCAGCGTATGACATTGAAGAATGTAATCCACTCTGATGCTTTTGTGTCTGGGATAGCCGAGTGCTCAAATTCGGAGCCCAGGGTAGCTTCCTGGATTGTTACGTTTTGGGATTGCCTGCCCCTTGCTCAAATGGTGCAGGCTGAAAAAATACAAAGTGCAGCATGAGCTGAGCAAAACATATAACTAGGACAATGGGTCTATTGCCAAAAAGACCATCTGCTGTTTTCCAAAGCCCGAGATTGATGGCTTGGATGTCTCCTCCTCCAGCAAATACTCACAAAGAGACTCAATATATTTACTTAAAGTTTGACCAGCCTTTTGTAATATTTCTTGTGAGAAGGGGGGGGGAATATATGTTGGAGGTGGTAAAGTGAGGCCCGACTCCTCAATTCCCAAATAGGTGAATAGGTGCCTAAAGTTTTTCAACAGCTTCCTAATCGCATTCTCTTACTGTTTCCACCCCTCATGGTTTTTCTACATAGGGCTGCCCAGTTAACTCCCTGAAGCATTACTCGCCTCACATCACTCCCCTGCTCAGAACCGATGTTGTTGGTTTTTCACTGTGTACAAAGTAAAGTCCAAACTCCATAGTCTTCTGGCTTTTAAAAGCATTTCTCAGACTATGGTCATTGTTCTTCTTCATGACCCTTTGCTTTCATGTCTCCGCGTAGCTTAACGTTTCCTTTGGAATGCAGGCCTGCGTTTCACGCACCCTGCAAGACCAGCCTGGTGGAAAACCGTTCCACGCTGCTTTCCTGGAGTAACTGTCTCTGTCATCAGTGATTCCTGCATCCCATTTTCTACGCCTTTCTTACGGCCTTTATAACTTCAGCTTTTATTATTATAGCTACTTGGGTGCACATTCCTCTCTCCTGGTCAACTGTAGGCTCTGAATGTGCGCAAACCTTATATTCCCCACAACCTGGCGTATACCAGGTGCTCAGTAAGTTCTTTTTGGGTGGATGAATGAATCAGTGAGTAGAATGAATGCTTCCCACAAGACAGCACACAGTAGGAAATGGGTAGATATTAAATGTCAGTATCATAAGGATCTTGATCCGTGGACCCTTCGCAGTGGCAAAATGTCATTGTCAAGGAGAGCATTGGCTCAAGTGTTTGGGCAGTGAGAATGCAGTGGCTGCCTGTGTGGGCCAGTTTCACATGTGGATGGTCCCCCAACACTTCAGATGTGTTATTAAGTTAGGATTTGTGTATCAGAAGTTCCGCTATTCCATTAGCACTCAAATTATGACTTTGAAAGGATGGAGAAGTTGCCAGATGGGAGGGGGTTTGGGGAGTGGGTGAGAAAGGTGAAGGGATTGAGAAGTACAAATCGGTAGTTACAAAATAGTCACGGGGCTATAAAGTACAGCCTAGGGAGTATAGTCAGTAGGATTATAATAACTGTGTGTGGTGACAGATGGGCCCTGGTTTTATCAGGGTGATCACTTCATAAGTTATATAAATGTCGAATCACTGTGTTTTACACATGAAACGATTAATAATAGGATATTGTATGTCAACTGTAATTGAAAAACTTAAAAAAATGGAAGAAAAAGGGGGTGGAGAAAGAACTATAGTGATTGTAGCTTATGGGTTCTTCATAATAAGGGGCACCATTTGAGCTGTTGGGGGAACACAGTGATTGGAGGAAGAAAGTGCTTTGGGGGGCCAGATAGGCCTTGATTTGCATCCTAGTTCTCATTGACTGCTTTGTCATCCTGACCTCAATTTCTTCATCTGTAAAATGGGGATAAAGCTACTCCGTAGGGATGCAGTGAAATAACCAAGTACCAGGCAGGCCCTCAGGCGTGGTGGGTCCTCCAGGAATGCAGGCATCCCTCCTAAGTTTGAGTGCTGTCCTGGCACTACCATTGCTATGCGTAGTCTGCATAGCTGTCTAAAGTCGCTTTTTTGTTGCTGTTGTCCTGGACGGTGGTTTCTTAGTGGTGATTTTCATTAGTAAATTTAATGATTGTCTTCCCTCTAAAGTCTAAGTTTAGGAACCCTTCCTTCCATATTCACTAGGGGCTAGGAATTCTGAGTACTGTTTGAAGACTAAACCTCTGGGGATTTTGAAATAAGAGAAAACTGTGGATGGAAAAGGTGGAAAGAAAAAACAAAAACCCTGGTGCTTGGGGACAGAAAATGGAAATTCCTACCATGTTTAAATTCTTGTTTCTCCATTATAGTTCTGAAGTCCCTTGTTAATTTTGAAATATAAAAAGATCTGCTTTGTATACGTTGGCTTGCCCATAGATGACTTTATTTGGCGTATTTAGAAATAGAAGTGCTGTTCTTATTTATTTGTATAGACATTCTGAGAAATGTTTTGTTTTCTAAATGTTTCTGAGCTCTCTTCTTTCTTGTTCGTTAAGAAGTACTGAGGAATAGTGCATGATTCATAGGGGAGTTTGGTAAAAATAAACATTTTTCCTGAAATGATGTGCTTGTTAGCAGAGTCTCTTAGCAGCTTGCTTATAAGTAGGGGCTTCGAAGGACTGGCGTCTGTTTCTTTGGACAGTGTTTTTACAAAAATCTATGTTCTCCTCATGAGTTTGTAACCCTCAAGGGAGTATGTTTGAGGCTTTTCCTTCTGTTGAGGAGACAGTGGTTGTTACTTGAACTCCTACTCCTCACTGATCAGTTTTGTTGAGACCTCCCAGTCAGGAGCCATCCATGGCTCCTTTCCCCATGTTTGTGTGTCTGCTAGGACCTGGAAGGCTCTGGAAGAAGAGCTGATGCAAAGGTGGGTTTGCCAGCACGCCATTCTTTCTTCCTTAATAAAGACAGGTTTTTTGGCTTTAAGTCTTCAGTTGTTTTTTACTTTTTCGGGCTTTCCTGGTATGATCTCTGGATCTGTGACTTGCTGCTGAACTGTAGGTCTGTGATTCTTGGGCCTGGTGAGTGTGGCCTGAGGTATTCCTTTCACACCTCACCGCCTCCCTGCTCTTCGGAGTCGGAGCTTTGTGCAGGCCTTTCCATGTTTACACCAAGTTTGGGATTTTTTCTGGGGTGGGGGAGGTGTTGGGAGATTGAGTTGCTTTGGGCTGAAGTTTGAACAGAAGCTGTTTGTTTTGTGGGAACACAAGAAGCTGATCTAGGGGGGAGAGAGAGATTGAGAGAGAGAGAGAGAGAGAGAGAGAGAGAGAGAGAGAGAGAGATGTGTGTGGACGGACAGACAGACAGAGGGGTGCTCAACAGGAATGTAATGCATCTGTGTAGGGAACACAAATGGATGGTGTTACCAACCTGGCCTTAATGAAAATGCTGTAATAGCACCATGTGAAATGATGGTCCCTATTGTGCCAGACAGTCAAAGTTGCTGGAAGGGCGCAATCTACAGAAGTGGGTGGGTACCCTGAGGACAGCAGGAGTGCTCTTAAAATCACACCCACCCCCAACCCCGGCTGGGTGGTTTTCCTCGCCTGCTCCTTGCTCTGCGGAGGTGGCAGCCACCGTGTTGGTGAGCTAAGAGCAAGCTTCCCTTTCCGGAGCTGAGGCCCCATCCCTGAACATCTGGGCAGTGGTGGTGGTGACTTGGCAGTGCCTTTCTGAAAGAGTGATTGTAGCACTGGGGAGCGATTCAGACTTGTCACTTGGCCTCGGACAGAGATCTCTGTCCAGTTGCCTGATTTGTGGGTTCATCAAATGTAAATCATTCTGGATCGCTTTTCTCTCTGTATAATTTTCTATAAACTTTATATTTTTCTTTTTGTCAAAGACAAAAAAGACTAACTCACCTTTTTTTAACAAAAGAAGAGGGGGAACCCCCACGCTAACCACATGGAAAAGTTCATTGAAGACCCCTGATATCCATGGTAACCAAGAATAACCGCGAGGGGTCTGGGGAGTAAGGCGGAAGGGAACAAGAGATGGCATTGACTTCTAGAAGGAGAGCTCCTCCCCTGGTTCAGACCCAGTTTGGAATGAGAGCTGAAGCAGCCATGCAGAATTTTCCAAATGCTTCCCGGAGGCTTGTTCTTAGCTGGGTTCCGTAGATGGGACCACAGAGCCTTGTGCCAGGCCTGAGAAGTTTGCATGCTTGGGGCTTATCGGGGTGTGGCTGATGCCATTTTGGGCACTGGGGAAAAGGGGTGGGACTACTTGGATATTAGGGGAAAATGAGCAAATCCATTAAAAGTAAATGCTGGACATTCCTTTCTCCTCAGACTGCCAGTCCCCCAACTGTCACCAGGTTGTGGCACTGTGGACTGTTAGACTTGGCGTGACTTAGCCCAGTGAATTTGCTGTGGCTCAGGCTGTAGAGGGAAGAAAGGAGAGAGGCCACCTGGAATGGACAGAAAAGTGCCTATGAGCCAGCTACCCATACAAAAGATTTTCTTTAATTATTTGAGTAAACTTTTCATAGGAATTTAACATACACACTGAAAAGTGCGCAGATGTTAAATGGGGAGCTCCATGAATTTTCATGAAGTAAAGACATCTGGGGAGCCAGTGCTCAGATCGAGAAACAGAGCATGGGGGGCGGCCAGTTAGCTCAGTTGGTTAGAGCGCAGCGCTCACAACACCAAGATGGCCAGTTCGATCCCCACATGGGCCACTGAGCTGCGCCTTCCACAACTAGATTGAAACAACTACTCAACTTGAGCTGATGGGTCCTGGAAAAACACACTGTTCCCCAATTAAAAAAAAGAAAGAGAGAGAGAACGAACCAGAGCGTGACCAACGCCCCAGAGTCCTCATTGTCCCCCCACCTGATCTCTCCTACCCCCCATCCTGACTCCCACCATCATAGATGACTTTTGCCTGGTTTGTAACTGGCGAGAATAAGACTGTCCGGCTCCTCTTGCTCAACATTAAAAACATCTAATTTCCACCCCTTTTTCCAGGAGGTGGGTTTGTGGGATGACCCTCCACCCACTTAGGTTGCAAGGACAGCTCCGAAACCTTGGTAACCAGACGCCCCGCCAGCCTTGGGCTCCAGGCTCCAGCACTCGCTCCCGGCGCCCTTGAATGAGCTCTTTTGTCTTCCAGCAGAAAGTGTGGCCTGATGCCACCTGGAGGATTCAGTAGCTTGGAAGCGGGAGTCCAGCAAGCTCTAATTGTGGGCTTACAACGAGCGCAAGCAAGCCTTGGAGAAACAGGCCACATTCCTTGCCGAGGACAAATTAAATTTATATCCCTTAATCAGAGTCAGAGCCCCCAGCACTCCCACACAGGCCACAGGGGTGGGGGCCTCTTGTGGGGCAGGACGGAGGGGACACATATGGTCAGAGAAAGGTGACTCCTAGACTTTTTTTGTAGAATATATTTGTGTTCTAAAGGGGAATAAAAGGGAGTGTAGCCCATAGGCAGCTTCCCAGAATAACTCATCAAGAAGCCACAGGTTTTTGTAAATGATTCATAATTTTTTTCAGAAATTTTTTTTTAAAATTTGTAGGTTGGGCCAACATTTGGGACTGTTAGTTTCATAACTATGTAAAAGTACTCTTACCCAAACTTGTTTCTCTTAAGTTTTAAGGAATGCTTTGTGTTTTTTTTTGTAAATTAGTGACTAGGATGACCTTTCCCTATAGGCTTTTTTTTTTTCTTAAAGGAGTGTGTGTTGTGTGGTGTGTGTGTGTGTGTGTGGTGTGTGTTGTGTGGTGTGTGTGTGTGTGTGTGTGTTGTGTGGTGTGTGTGTGTGTGTGTGTTGATAATGAGCAGTGCTGGGCGGTCCCTCTTCCAGATCGTCTTGGTTACTCTTGCAAGTTCTCCAGGCATATTTACTATGGTGCTATTTTAAGAAATTCACTTTGAAGCAGACACCAACAGAAAATATGGCCATATTTTTAAAGGCCCTCTCAATTCCTTCGCTCAGAGTATATGTTCTAGGACACTGCAGATGTAAACGTCAACACAGGTGCCTATACATTATCACCTACATCTCTAGGGATAAACAGAAATGGATTATGCTATACATATTGTTCTGCAGCCTCCTCTCCGCTCTGAGCCCATTGTAGGCATTCTTCCATGTCAGTACATTCTGACTCCTGGGTTCTTCTTAAACCCTGCAGTGTTGTATTATGGATATGTAAGGTCACATTTACCCATCTCCCCCTTGGTAGATATTTAAGTTCTTTTGAGCTTTTATAAATAATGATGCAAAGGAAGAAAAAAAAAGCCTTCTACATGCTTCTCTATACATTTATATATTCCTAAGGATAGATTCCTAGAAATGGAAGCAGGGAGTCCAAAGGTAAGCTTGTAATAAACAGTGCCGGGTACTGCCAATGGGCCCCAGACAGTGTATTAATTCATACTCTCACCAATAGCAGGAGAGTGCCAGTTTCCTCACATCCGTGCCAGCTCACGATATTATCCATCTTTTTAACTTTTGCTGATCAGATTACTTTTAAAAAATGGCATTTCCACTTACATTTGTTCAACTACCAGTGAGGCTGTGCACCTTTCCATTTGTTTATTAGCCATCTTTATTTTTTGTGACATGCGTGTTTATTTCCTTTATCCATTTTTCTCTTGGTTTGTTTGCAATTTTCTTATGGATTTTTAAGGAGATCTTTGCAGTTAGGGAGACAGAGGATTTTTTTAAAGATACATTTAGAAAAACAAAACAAAACATCATCTTGATTGGCATTCCTGGCTAGAAAGCGCCGTAAAAGATCAAGTGGGTCGTCGTTTTTAATTTATTTATTTTTTTGTTTTTGGCATGGTTCAAGGCTTTGGTTTTCTGTTTTGTTTTTATTTAATTGGGTGGAATTTTCCTCCTGGCTGGAGAGTCCTGGCTGTCTGTAAATGCATCATCATTTGTGCAGCGCTGGGTACGTCGTGATGTGAAGTGGAAAGTGAGCGGTGCCAGGCCGGGGTTGGCTCCTATCGGAGCTGATTATCGCCGATGTTCAATGAGAAGCTGAATCCTTTCTTTTCCTTGTTTCTCTTAGACACCGTGGTCTCTCATGTCTTGAGCATAAAGGCATCTGATCAGCAGAAGAGACAGGGAGAGTCTCTTGAGCCGTGTTGGCAGTTCTGCTTCGTTGTGTTTCTTTATTCTGCTGGCATTTCCTAGGCTGGTATTGCTCCCTAGACTCTGTTGGCAGGCTCACGTGGAGCCAGTGTTCTTCTCTTCACGCCCAAGGCCTCTGGGGGGTTGCCACCTTCCCTGTTGGTAAACAAACCATTCGGGCTGTTGGTTCAGAGGATGCCAGGGCTGCCAGGAATGGGGGTAGCTGGGAGCGGGGTTCCCAATGCTCTCATGGCCATTGGTGACAGAGGCAGACCCTTGACCGAAGCCCGGTCAGGTCCCTTCATTCTGCCAGACCACCCTCACTGTCTCCAGTAGCACAGGGCTGGCTTCTCTGGATGACAGTCCCAGCCCAAAATGCCACTGTCTTTGGTGCAGCTGTCACTTACTCCCTGGATACAGAAAGAAACAAACAAAGGCCAAGCGGAGGGTGCTGATGGTTTGGGATTCACGGCGGGGAGAGACGAAATGAACCTCCCTGTGGATGGAGGCCTGAAGGCTTGACTGGGACTGCCTCCAACCCCAGGCAGGGCAGAAATAGAGGGCTGACTCTTGTGGGTGTTTACAGCGACCAGATGCACCTGGGCCAAACAGGTTCGTCTCCCATATAACTTGTGTCCAGTTTGATTTCTTATTATATGAGCTGGCTCTGAGAAATTGGGTCATCACAGAATGTTGGATTTGTCTCCCAGGCAGCTGTGTCAGATATTGGTGATAGCCTATGTCATACAGAGTCCTCTGCCCAAGAGTTCTAGAGGCAGGCTCTTACCTGCTGAGGTTATGGTCTAAAGCAGGGGTCGGCAAACTGCGGCTCGCGAGCCACATGTGGATCTTTGGGTACGTTCCATCTCAAAAGTTTGCCGACTCCTGAGAGAGCCAATCCTGTCCCTCACAACAACTTAAAAATTATTCGAGAGCCATATTATATTTTTACATAGTCACCACTATGTAAATAATATCCTTTAAAAATTTTATAAATGAAACTATGATAGTTTTATTTTCATTTTCCATTTACTTCAGAGCCACATGTATGTACCCAAAGAGCCACATGTGGCTCGCGAGCCACAGTTTGCCAGCCCCTGGTGGCTCCCCCATCTCAAAAGTTTGCTGGCCCCTGGTCTAAAGCATTGGGCTACATTTGAATTTTTTATTTTGAGCCATGAAGAATTACTGGTTTAAGCTCAAGCTAATCCAGAGGTGAAGGTTCTATCCCGCCATCCCTCCCTCTCTCCCTCCCTCCCTCCCTCCCTCCATCCCTCCATCCACCCCTCCATCCATCCCTCCATGGAGCCGAAGGGGAGAGAGCTGAGTTGGAGGTTGAGCCTAATGGCTTATCCAGGGAAGATGTGTCCATCTGTCAAGCAGACAGGAAGCAGAACTCTGAAGGCTGTGAAGGGGTGGGTGGAGGGAGAGAAGGCTCCAAGGTGACTGAGGAGGAATGGCTGGAAAGCCAGCTGTGTGGGGGAGGCCAAGGGAATGGAGTTTCGGAAGGAGGGGGTGATCCCGTTGGTCCAGAGCAGAAGAATTCTACGTAAGGTAAAGATTGATAAGTAATTGTTGGATTGAGCAATTGGAAGGCTTGAGAAGCCACTGGTCCCTTTAAGAGGATAGATTCAGGAAAGAAAAGGGGGCGGGAGCCAGCTGGAAGTCATTGGATTGAAGATGGCACAGATTGTAGGGTTTGATCCTATTAACATGATTTTCTTTCCAGCGTCTTGGTGCTGAGCTGCCCCTGCTAGCAGAGCACCGTAGTAACCTGAACTGGAGCCACAGTGGGGCAAATTCAATTTATTGAAAAATCGTTTCTTAACGAGCAGTTCCCCTTCTCCTGCACTCTTCTCTCACCTGGTAGCGTTCTATTGTGTCCAGTCGAAGTGGATCCTTTTACACCTGAGATAACCCTTTCTCTAATTATTAATCATGGAAGGATATTATAATGGTATGTCTTATGTAATGACATGATATGTGCCTGCATTACATCTAGTCTTTATATCATAGTAAGCCTTTAATAGTGAATAATAATACCCTTAACAAATGAAATCTGGCTAATCTTATGGCCTCTATTAGGATATATAGATATTTTTCCTTGAAAGGTTTTGGTGGTTTCAGTGATACACCGCGGGAGTTCTAATGTTTTCAGACCTGTGACTGTGCGGCTCCCATACCAAGATGGACAGAACGGCCCTTCTGTTACCCAGCGAGCTTATCCAGGTTGCGTTGGTCCATCTCCATTTTATAGATGAGAAAACTGAGGCACAGAGGAGTTAAGCTGTTCCCTGAGCTTGGAAGGAGTGGAATTCAAATTCAGAGCCTATGGGCCGTGTGGCTGGCCTGAGTGAGACGAACTCTATAATCCCACTTTAATTTTTAATTTGCTTTGTGTTCTGCACTGCCAGAAGCTGCCTCCGCAATCAGGGAAACCAGAACAGGTACGTCTACACAGTTCCAGCCCTTTGATTTACCAAACCCGACAAGTCTCTCGCAGATGTAAATTGCTCCCTCCAAAAGCTGTGCTCATTCAGAGATGCACACTGAAGCGGGGACTCCGGCAGTAAATGCTCCTCGACGCTGGCACTTGCTAGATGTACAAATGCCATTTGCTCAAGAAGTCAGCTAATTTCTCATGATGGAGGGCCTGTCGTCGGGCTCAGCATAAAGGGAGGGTGTTTGCGTGAGCAGACTGTAGATGCAGGATGGACCAGTTTAATGGATTAAAGCCACTTAAGGAAATTTGAAAAGACGCACCAGTTAATATGTATTCCCCCCTCGCTTAGCAGTACCAGGCGGGCATTTTTGATTTCCTTGGCAGTTCCTCTCCTAATCGGAAGTGATAAGCCAAACAGCCGTTCATCTGCCGAGACATGATGGAAGGTTGTGGATAATGGGCGTGAACTTGAATCCGTAGGGCATGGGAAGCAGGCCAGATTTCCGGCCCTTTGGAGGTGGTTTTCTCCTGTGGCAGGACAGTGTGGGGCCAGCCGTCTCCCAGTGGACAGCAGGGGAAACAGAGTTCTGAAGTGCAGAGGCCAGAGCTGAGTGTCATCCAGGGCTGGAAACCTTCTCCCCTGGCCAGCTCCAGGCCTGCCGTTTGCTAGGCTGGTTCATCTCTGGGTCTTAGTCTCTCTGTATTTCTAAAGGAGGCGCTACCTTTAGTCCCTGCCTTGCAGGGATATTTTGGTTCTTTCGAGGAGGAGCTAACTCTGGGTAACTCCAAGGTATTACACTTAAATGCTGAAGAATGTATGGAGGAAGGGCAGATGGTAAGTATTTGCCTGCCACGAGGACTGGTTATGTGTCCACACAAACAAGGCTAGCGAGTTGAGCATGAAAAGGAACTTGGATGTCATCTAGCACTGTCTCATTTTACACATGGGGAAACTGAGGCCCAGGGAGGTGGAGCAACTCCCCTAGATCCTGTGGTGCATTCCATGTGCCTCCTTCTTTTGACCTGCTTCATAACCACCTTGTTTGGAAGGGCGGGTTTGTGTTTATAGTTCAGCGGCTGTTGAAGAGCCTTAGGAGTGATCCAAGGAGGCTAATTACTCCTTGGGAATAACCAAACTCAGACTATCATGTGTTAGAAGACACGCAGCCAGGGTCACACTCTGAGCTCCTTAACTGTGTTCTTAAAACCCGGTATCTATCCCCAAAGTATGCTTTCTTGGACTTAAGTGACCATGGGTCTCAGCAGCTAGCTCCAATTCCACCTGCCCAGGCTGCACCCTTTCTGGGGAGGCAGGGGATGAAAAGGGACCCAGTCTTGTCTGAGTACTCCTGACAGTAGCAGCTTTATGAAGAAAGTCAGGGAGAATGTGTGGAGGGAAGGAAGGAGTAACAGATACTAGTATGAATACTATTTATCAAACCTCAAGTGTATGCCGCCTACTCTGTTTACTCTAGATAGATACATACATACATACATACATACATTATATTCCTCTATACCTCAGCAATGCTGCCTAAGAGATGGGGTGGGTTACCCCAGTTGTACAGATGGAGAATTTTAGCTCAGAGAGGGTAACTCACTTGTCTGAAGTCACACAGCAAGCTATAGTGATAAGAGAATGGGCATTTTGCAGTTGTGACTGGGCGTGCCAAGTCACGGTGTTGGCTGCCTCAGCTCAGACGATGTTTGCGCAGCCCCATGCTGAGGGGCGAAGAGACAGATGGTTGTGGACTATTCTGAGAAAGACAGCTTCACTGTGATTCTTCCCACCCTGATGTCTCAGGAAATTACTATTTAAAATATACCTGACCTTCTGGCTAGGCCTGGCTATTTTTATTTTTTTTGGAATGTCACGGCTTAATAAGTTGGGTGGGTAAATCTGTCTTGTGAGATGTGTTTATTCTTTTTTTGCTCCACAAGCTGTGGCTACCCTGCAACTGTTGCTGCATTTCAGAAAATGAAGAGTTCAGAATGGACCGAATCTCTCAGATGGATGTCCTTGTCTTTGCTCTTTTTCTCCCCAGTGTGAACACTTGTCCCCTTTTTATCTCTCACTCCTTTATAGTTGATGGGGTTTTTGAAGCTAGAATATTAGTCGCAAATGGTTCCATATGTCTTTCATAGGTTTTTCTCAAATATTAGCATATTTTTTTGTTTTTTATGTTACATTTTATTAATGAAATATTTTTTTAAAGGATGGGGAAGAGTACCAAGCACAAAGGACGCCTGCATGCCTTCCACCCAGCTCTATTGAATTCTGGATATTTTGTCTTGCTTGCTTCAGATTGTTTAAAAGAAAGAAGTCTTCTAATTGAAGTTCATTCTGTATCCTGGGACCCCATTCGCCAGAGGGTAACCATGCTCCAGAATTTGACATTTTTCTTTCCTGTACATTTTCAAAACTAGGTTTACATCTGTATGTACCCATGAAAGTGGTAATTTTTCAAGCTTGTTTTAACTGATACTCTGCAACTTGTTTTTTTTCCACTAAGCATTAGGTGTCTGAGATTTTTCCTTGAATCATGCCACCCCACTTCAGTAAATCGAAACTCTGAGTGCTATTCCATTGTGTGCACATACCCCGATTTTTCATCCATTCTCATTCTGATGAACATTTAGTGTGTCTCGCAGTTTTGTATTAGTAGCAATGCTGCCTCGAAGGTTCTCAGGCTCCCACCTTGCGCACATTTCCTCCAGGCCTAGACCAGGTACCAGGAGAGGATCAGAGGGAGAGGCGTCTTCAGCTTCACTAGGAATCGCCAAATTGCTCCTTGAGTTATTCCACCACAGGCAGCCTGTGGATTCCTGTAACTCCACATCATCTGCCACTTGAGGTTGTCACACTTCAGAATTTTGCAAGTCTGATGGGTGTGAAAGAGAATTTCCTTGTTTCGTTAATCGTTCTTTGATTACAAGAGAGCTTGAGCATATATTAAGTGGCTATTGGAGTTGACGCATTAGGGAAAGTATCTGTTCATGTGCTGTGTCCAGTTTTCCACTGGGTTGTCTGATTTTTCTTAATATTGTTTTGTAAGACAATCCTAGATAAAGATCTTTGTGGGTTATTATATATGGCTCATGCCGTCTTCTAGTTAGTGGCTTATCAATTTTTTTTTTTTTTTTTTCTGAGCCACCCTGCCAGTGGCTTATCTTTTTGAACTTTGTTTGTAGTGTCTTCTGATGACTAGAAGTTTTACATGTTAATGTGGTTGTATTTATCAGTTTTTATGGCCTGTGCTTTTTTGAGTCATATTTCAGAAATTCTTCCTTACCCCAAGCACATGAAGATATGCTTTGAGGCCCGAATGAAGCTCATTTAGCTTTTGTGCCCATGTTCCTCGACTTGCGTTGGTATTTTCCTTATTTGCCTCATCAGGGTGTCTCTGTGTGGAGCAGAGTAAGGGCTGCAGAAAGGTTCACAGTGACTGTAGAAATGGTTGCAGCCGTCCCTGGGCAGATGGGGCAGGGCTGAACTTCGGGTCAGAGCAAAATCCTTCTTGACCCCAGTGGCCGTTTCTGAGAGGTGCTGAAGTGCACGGTTGATTGGCCCTCTCTTAAGCCTGGCTTATCTGCAAGCCTGATAAAATTGGTCATCAAGTTGTCCTCTTCAGTTTAGCTTCACCGCCTGATTTGCACTTCCTGCTGCTGCTGATTGAAGCTGAAAAAACAGAACAGATGGGGGGACAGCTTCTCACCCAGGCACATGGCTGTGTGTGAGAAGAGCGCTCCTAAAAGTTCATCCAGAAGTTCTTCTCTTCTGTTCCTTTCCTCCCAAGAGCTAAGTGAGGTTCTACAGACCCAGCCTCACTTGTCCATTGTATTCTGCATGAGAGTGTAAATGGATTCAAGTAAAATTTAGATAAACTCTAAGAACTTGAGACCATCAGAACCGGATGGGTCCTGAGGAGTCATCAGGTTCTGTTCCCCAACTCATTCAGTCAACAAGCATCTACTAAGCATTTGCTGGGTGCCTGGCACTTGCTCGTTGGTGAGGACATGGAGGGTTACAGGACAGCCAAGGTCCCAGTCCTCCTGGCAGGGGGAACAGCCACTAAACCACCGGGATCATTTCAGAGTGTGGTGGGTGTAATGGGACAGAGAGGAAATGCCTTTGGAGCTGCGCCTTTGTCATTTTCTTATTTTAGGGAGACCTACCACCTATCTAGCTCAGGAGTCGGGAAACCGTAGCCCACGTCTCTATGCTAAGAATGGTGTTAACGTTTTTAAATGGTTGAAAACAAAATGATACATTTGCAAAGCATTTTGTTGATAGGTAACACTTAATCAAGTGAAATGTTACCTGCCATCCCAACCCCGACTCCGCACCACCACCACCAAAGGATTTCATTCTTCTCATTAGTAGGCCTGTAATACAGGAAATTGTTCTCAGTTGTTATGATAATATTTTGAATTTCATCAATAAAAAATTGGTGGAATATTGTTTTCTTTCTTCTTGTATAAGCACCTATATAATATCTCTAATTTGGCCACCTGATTTGCAGAGCCTAAGCTATTTACTATCCCGCCTTTTATTGAATGGGTATAGACTCCCGCTCTAGCTATGCAACCCTGGGCAAGCTACTTCTTCAGTCCTTGTTTCCTCATCTGCAAAATGGGCACGGTGCCTGTTTTCATAGGGCTGTCTTAGAGAATAAAAAGAGAAGTGATGTTAAACTCCTGCCACGTGTGAAGAGCTTCAGTAGACGTCAGAGCTTTCCTGTGATAAGTCAGTAATAATTGGTTTCTTGAAGGCTGTTGATGGGAGCAGAAGGGGAAATGGGGACCAGGGCAGGGCCGGGCTGAGTGCTCACCTTTGAGGCTCAGCATCAGGAGGAACAAAATCCTCCGGTGTCCAGTGTCCTATCCGGCCCGTGAGCTGTGGACGTTGGACTTCGCACCAGCTACCTCCTGACGGCTGTGCAAACCCCCACGACATTAATGTCGCTCCGGCATAATTTTCCTCATGAAGCTCAATGAAGCCTAACTAAAAAACGTAAGTAGGTAACAGCTTTGGGCCCTTAATGAGGCTATAAATAGAGTACAAAACTAATTTATTAAGCTGTTTCCTAGTAAAAAAAACAACGAAAAAACCTGTCCTTTGTTTAGACCTTTTCACTTTCTTTTTGCTTTTCTCATTAACACTAGCCATTGGCTTTCTTCGCTAACTCATTTTAAGAAGGAAACAAGGCATTTATCATTTTGTAACGGCTGGTGCTCCGTCTTCATGGGAGAAGCAAACAAGAAAGCTGCGTGAAGGGCCGACGCTGGGCAGACAGCTAGGCTCACTCCCTGTCCAGGTGACTTGCTCCATCCGTAAATGGTGCCTGCAGTAAAATTACACAGGATTTTCAATCATGGTCAGTGTGAATAGGATATATTGTATGTGTAAATAGGAAATCTGCAAATTTCATGGGTCAGCAGTCCTGGGTTTTCATTTTATTACGCTTTCTCACCTCGAATTTCTTCCTCGAATGAGGAAATGGAGGCTGGGGCTACTGGAATGGGCTCCCAGGGCAGGGCGGTGTGCCGTCTAGACAGAGCTGGAGACCTGGCTGTGCTCAGGTGCTCGGAGCCAGAAGCGCATCTTCACTTGAGGCTCAGACATCCACATATGACTGCTCCCTCCTTAGTGACAGCCAGAGTGCTCCCTATAGCAAGACTCCAGCAGGAAGCACTTTGTTTGATGAGAACCAAATGGCTCTGGAAAGTGCTGGGGACAGATGTCTCCTGTTCCATCCGACACTGATGCCACCGTGCGGAGCAGTCTGGAGTCGAAGGGACCTTCGGGGATTTTCCAGGGATGTTTACAAACAAAGCGTTGCAGACCAGCTCCCTTGGCACTTTACGTGTGCCCGTGCATGGAATGCGTGTGTGTGTTTGAAGAAGTGAGTCCAAGGGAAAACAGATGGTTGTTTTCAGTGGCCTAATAACATTATGTTTGTTGGCACCAGGCAGTGGGGAAGAGGTGTGTTAATTCTCCAGGGAGGTTTTAGGGAAGATCTATTTGAGATCTGCAGAATGGAACGCTAAGCCGTATGTGTGTCTGCGCATATGTTTGTGTGTCTTGCCTCGTTCCTGGAGCCTGCAGACCGGATTGTCAAGAAGCAAAGGATAAAAACAAGGCGATTGGGCAGAAATCTGAAATCAGCAGGGCCTGTCGATAGTTTGCAGATGTTGGTTTTTTGTTGCATCCTGACAAGGGATGTCCCCGAGAGGCAGAAGATCAGCCGAAGGAGAGAAGAAAATGTGGAAGACCAGCTGCTAGAGTGGAATCCCCATTTCTCAGCTGGGAAAGCCAGTAGCACTAGCTGTGTGTTCCAGGAGAGTTTGGGTAGAACGCGGCAGCCGTCTGAGCTTTTGCAGTTGCCCCAGGGTTGGCCTCCTCATCGACCATAAATTTGTGGGTACCAGAAATTTGGGGAGAAGCTGCTGCAGCTGGCAGTTTGCCTCTTTGCCCAACGAGGACCTGGCACTTTTTTCTTTTTCATTCTTGGTGCAGATGGTGTAGTTATTTTAAGTAAGTGGTGTGCTGCAGTGAACATGGGCAACTCTTTTTCATTTTTCGGCTTAATGAAAAAAATAAAAGGGAGGAGACGAAACCCCAGCTAGCCAACTTTGTGCTAATGCTTGTCCTTTTGGATTCTAAATGTGTCCCCCAGACACTGAGATGGGAAAAATATTTCAGCCACTAGAAAGTCCTGTTGTCGGGCTGAAAAGATTTCTCACCTCTTTTAAAGTAGACAGGGTAGTAATTTACTTGCACAAACCCAGACACTCCCAGGTGCCTTCTTCTGAACAGTGTATGTACAGATCCTACTCCCCTTTGAGGGGGATGAGGCAAGGAGTCAAGAGAAGTGTCTGAGGAACAGTTCTGGGGATGGGGATGCGGGTAAGTCTGTAGCTGCACACTGGACTTTCTTCTTGGAGCGGCCACAGATCCTTGCCTGGGACCTGCTGAGCACCAGGTGGGGTGGATGCAGAACTGAACACAGCAGTGCCCTTCTGCCTGCCGGGGGCGTGCAGCCTAGTGGGGAGATAGTACAGACACATCAGGCAGCACAAGTAGGGAGACCAGAAAACGGGGTACTACCAGAGTGAAAAATAAGGGGGATCAGCTTTAGATCGGGTGTCAACACGGGGGTCTCAGAGTAAGTGATACAAAGCTGTGGCCTGAAGGACAAGTGAGAGGAGCCAGATGGGTTAGTTTGCTGGGGCTGCCATCACGATGCACGAGGGTTTGGATGGTTTAAACAATAGGAATTTATTTTCTCACAGTTCTGGAGGCGAGAAATCTGAGATGGAAGTGTAGGCAGGGTTGGTTTCTGTGGCGGCCTGTCTCCTTAGCTTGCAGATGGCCATCTTCAACCCGCCTCTTTACCAAGTCTTCCGTCTGTGCGGGTTTGTGTCCTGATCTCCTCTTAGTATAAGGACACCAGTCCTATTGGATGAGGGCCCAGCCTCACGGCCTCATTTTAACTCAGCCCCCTCGTTAATGGCCCTGTCTCTCAGTTCAGTCACATGCTGAGGTATGGAGGGTCAGGCCTTCAGCGTATGAATTTTGGGAGGATACAGTTCAGCCCATGTGAAAGGCGGGCGGAGGAATCAGGGTCAGCGACCAGCATGTGCAGAGGCCCCCCTGCTGGAAGGACTTTTGTGTTTGAGGAAATGCTTAGAAATGAGGTTGCAGAGATAGGCTGGGGCCCGAGCATGCTAGGCCTTGTCAACCGTGGCAGGAGTTTTAGATTTATTATAAAGGCACTGAGAAGCCATCAGTTGCATTTTAAAATCTCCCTCTGCTACGAGGAGAAGGAACTGGGGGCGGTGAGAAATGAAAGCTGGAGGGTCAGTTTGAAGCACAGTTTCTCAACCTTGGCCGCTTGACACTTCGGGCTGGATGAGTCTTCGTTGTGAGGGGCTGCCCTGTGCACTGCAGATGTACCTCAGCATTCCTGGCCTCTAGTCCCTGGAGGCCTCAACCAGAAATGCCTCCAGATCCTGCCACATGTCCCCTGGGGGGGCAAGATTGCTCTGTTTTGAGAATCGCTGGTTTAAAGCGGGCAAGAGATGATGGCGGCCTGGACTGGCTGGTACCAGTTGACCGAGGTGCACTGGATGGGTGTGAGGAAGACTTTTGAGGACGGAATCAATGAGATTTACCTCTCTTTTACCTTGTTCCCTCCTCATGCTTTTGAGTTGGATGATATTGTCACTTCCTTGACGCACAGGGCTCTGTGCTCCGTGCATGCATAATGGACTTGCTCAGAAGGGCACAAAGCACGGTCCTCTGTGATCGCTCACCAGGCCCTGGGGACCTGGTCCTGCCCGTGAAGCTGTGAGCCCTGTGGCTGGCAGGACCACCTGCGTGTAACAGATGTGGTGTTTAGTCTCCGCATCACACCCTTTCATTTGTCAAGTCCATGTGCCGCCAGCCTTCTGACTCTCAGTGCAAGCACTTTGGAATCTAATCTGGCCAATTTTCTGCCTCCGGAAATCTGTTTATCAGAACATGGTTTCACAGTGGCAGTGACTTTGCAGGGGGCTTGGCTTTGCGAAGCCAGCTTTATAAAAGCAAGTGTAGATGATTTCCAAACAAAACAGAATGACATTTACGTTCTGAAGCCCTGAAGAGTTCCTGGCTTGCTGGTGGAGCCCAAAGCAGTTGTTTGGAAACAGCTGGAAAGTGTGGGATTTTCTGAGTTGTACATTCTGTGTCTGGACAGGATCCAGCACCTGGCTGTCCTTGTAGGCCTCTCTCCTATGATTCCCCTCCGCCATCTTGAGCCTCTCCCGGAGATGGTGCATTGGCCTCATGTTCTTCTCAGGGCAGGGGGGCGGCTTTCAGAGAGTCTAGTCTTAAGAGGGATTCTGACATTGAGCGTGGACTCAATGGATAGAGTGCCGTGATTAGTGATGTCTGACTTGGTGATAGAACAGGGGACATAATGGCACAATATGGTTGTAATTCTAATAATCACAGCTGCATGTTTTTTGTTCCATACCCTTCAGCACTGTGGGTTGAGCCTTCTTGCACTGTCTTTGCTGCCTTTCTCTAGGCTTGAAAGGGCCCTTACGTTCCAGCTCTGTATTTATCAGCGTCCACTGCAAGTGCCGCCTCTTTCTTGGAACCTTTCTTTAATGCCTTGAATTTTGACTTTATCTTAAGAACAGTGGAGAGCCATTCAATGGCTTTTTAAAGTATGGTTTTTTAAAAGTAAGGTCATGATGGATTTGCTCTTTAGAAAAGTCCCTCTGGCCACAGAGAAGGCCATGAGGGGTGGCCGAGAAGCCAAGTTGGGAGATTGTGACAGTAGCCCTAGAAAGAGATGGTGGTGACCTGGGCTGGAGTCATGGCTGAGGCAGTGGAGACTAGCGTGCAGGACTTGGTACTGTGACGGACTGAGGAGGAGACAAGGGAGGGCTTTAGGGTTCTGGTGCAGGTAGTCGGGGCAGGGTGAGGTCCCTCTCCCTAGCTGCTCTTCTAGAATTCTTCCGTGAACTATGAAAGCCCATTTTCAGTAGGACATTCAGACATGCATGTCCATTATTAACTCAGCACGGCGGGGCAGCTGGTCTACAGTAATACCCATGGCACCCGGGCTGATGTGGTCCTGCTGCTCTGTGGCTGTGTCCATTCCAATTGGTTGTTGGCCACTTGTTCCAGTTGTCACATATGTTTAGCGTCACCCCAGTAATGCCATGGCCTCACAACAGAGTAAGTGCTCAGTTCTGCTCGGAGAAGTTAGGGAACGCTTCAGGGGAGAGCATCATAGAAGTTGTACGCTAACAGGTGTATAGGGATGTCCTAGGAAACCCCACGGGCCAAAGGGCATGCCAGGTAAAAAGAATAGCACATGTAAAGCATAGCGGCATGACGGGTGGGCAAATGTCATGTCAGGGACCTGGAATGAGATGCTTCTCTTTGGCAAAGCTTGTGAAAGAGGATAATGGACCCTTCTCTGCGCCTGCTACCCCAGGCAGGTCCGGACACCCCTCTTAGCCCATGGCAATAAGGTCGTTAGTATCCTGTGTGCCTTTCCAGCCCTACGTTTCATTTCCGCATCTTTAGGAGCCAGCCCAAGTGTCTGGTCATAAATGTTCAATAAATGCTCATTGATGACTCAGGAGGGAGCCCTGGAGAGACTGGTGTTATTTATTTATTTTTTTCTTTTTCCCTAAGACCATTTTACTTCCAGATGGCTCCTCATCTCCCGGTTATTGATCACACTGGCCCAGACCAATCAGATTGATCCCATTCTGGCTCCCTTGAAAATCTGTCCCCAGGGTACATAGATGGATGCCTTCTGCACCCCCACCCCCGTGCTCCTGGCCTGCCCTGTTTACTTTCCAGACTAAGAGTTAGCACTTTGTGGGGAGGGCCCTGGCATTTTGTGACTGTTCACTGGAGTTTCATCTAATCCTTGGGGCTAGCGCTACACCTCCAGGAACTCTTGGCAAGCAAGCCAGTGACCTTGCTGCTCCCTTGGGGGTTAGAGGCCTGAGTGTAAGTCTCAGCTTGGCCTTTCCTCCCGCGTGACCTTAGGCTGATTTTGTGGGCTGGGCCTCCCGTTTCCTGAAGCAAAATGATCTGTCAGTGTCCCTGTGGACTCGGCCCAAGCTCAGGGATTCTGTGATTGTGGGGCCACAGAGCCAGAGACCTCACAGGAGCCAGCAGTTCGTACTGTTGGAGGCATTGCGAGTCCATTTCTCACTCCTGTCTGGGAACCTTCAGTTTTAGTCACTGCTGATGGTCAGGGGGAAAAAGTGTGATTTCACAGCCAATCTTTTTGAAGGAGAAACAAGAAAAGCCAACAAGCACCTAATGTGTGCCAGGCACCTACTAAGGGCTTTCCCCATATTTCTCCATTTAGTCCTCTCAGAATCCCTGAGAAGGGCAGGGATGATTATCAGTCCATTTCACAGAGGAGGAAACTGAGGCCCAGAGAGGTCAAGTCGCCTACTGGAAGCCTCACCTGTACAACTCATGCCAAATAAGAGCCCTTTCAGTTGGGGGCCGGGGTCCTTGCTGCTTTTGCCATGCTTTCTGATCTCCCTGTCCCTTCTCTCTGACAGAGAGCCAGCTGCTCCCAGGAAACAACTTCACCAACGAGTGCAACATTCCGGGGAATTTCATGTGCAGCAACGGGCGGTGCATCCCGGGCGCCTGGCAGTGTGACGGGCTGCCCGACTGCTTCGACAAGAGTGACGAGAAGGAGTGCCGTGAGTGCCTGGCCCCTGCTGGGGTGGGGGTGGGGGACCTGGGCAGAAGGAGCAGGCCCCAATCTGGTTAGACCCTGCATGCCCTGCCTGCTGCCCGCGGTGGGGGCCTCTGGCCAGCAGTCCTGCCCTCCACACTGTAGCTCTGTCTCAGAGCAGCATGGTCTGTGACTTGGTGGGGATGGAGCCACAGCTCTGGGGGAGCAGAGGACCCTCCCCCCAGGCCCTCCTAACTCCCACGCTGGGGGACTTTTCATTGCCTTCACCTGATGCACGGGGAGCCTGAGACCCAGAGGTCACGTAGCTTCAGGATATACCAACCAGCAAGCAGCAGGCCTGGACTTGAATCCAGGGCTGCCTGACCCCAAGGCCGGGGCCGGTCCCATCTTGCACGTCACGCACATCATGCAGCAGTCTTGACGGTTAGAGCAGGCGTGGCCTTGTGCCACGCGCCCAGCACGGGGCTGGTACTGACTAGATAGTGATTTGCTTCCGCACTCCCTTTCCTCTGCCAAAATGGCGTGGGCATCATCTTCAAATGGGCACCACTGGGGCCTCGGGGGGTGTTTCTGATCCTCACCACCCCACCTCTTCCTTCAGCCTCTTACCCATTTTGTGCCCCCGAAATATGCATAAGATTGGGGGGGGGGTAACCTGTGAGAAAGGAGCACCTGGGAGGGAGTGGAGGGGCTTCCAGGGTGTCTAGTGGCCATGCAGGCTCCCTGCCCTGTACCGCCATAGTCCTCTCTCTCACCGGAGTTTGATGCCGCCGGGTAAGCTTGGCCGTGGCACCCTGGCAGGTGGGAAGCACCCCGAGGAGTGCTGGGCCCTGAGCTTGTCTAGTGGGTGGCTGCCTGCGGACCACAGAGCTGGACAGCAGCCCTTGTCTCTTTCCTGGGCTTCGGGCAGCAGACCACGGGCCTGACTGACAGGAGAACTGTGTGTTCGGGTTCTCTAGCTACTGTCTCTCTGGAAGCCAACTGAGGAAGTGGCTGAGGAGAGGCCGATCCTGTGAGCTTTTAACACAACTGGTACCGGGATTTGAGGCCCAGTCTGTTGACCCATGGGAAGGAGCATGGGGCTTGGAGTCTGCCTCTGGAACCAGCCACCTCCCCCACATCCCCACCCTGTGATGTGCTCCCTCGGGCGAGCTGCCCGCTCTGAGACTGAGGGACCTAATATTCCCGCTGCCTGCCCCTGCTCTTCAGAGAGTTTCTGGGGCTGTGGACTGGGAGTATGTTTTTTTGTAGGGACTATTTCATTTTGTTGGTTGCATATGATTTTTTTCCTGAATAGACCACTTATACATAAGGCGATTTCTTTTTGTGGAGCTTTTAAAACACTGTTTGTTTGTTTCAGCCTTCTCTGTTTCTGGCGTGGCTTCAGAATTGCTAGAAATTTAACATTTGGCATTTGAGTTTCAAATGAGATAGCATGTGTAAACTCTATAATCTGTCCAGTTTTGAGCATCATTAACGCTACACAAATATGCGGGATGACCATTTTTAGGATGTGGTGTGTATTTGAACTCCAGAAAATGCAAATTGCACTTAGCTGAGGGGGAAGTGTTCAGCACAGGATAATATCGTTGGTGGGAGAATTCAGGACGGGGAGGTGAGACCTCAGTTTTATTTCCGGCTTTGCCAGTAGCAGCTGTGCGATATTAGCATCCTCTGTGACATTCTGTGTCCTCTGACAATCCAGCGCCATGACTTCAAAATTCCTGTGCAAACTGGAAGAGATGGTGGAAAGAGAACATAGAAGAAAAAAAAAAAGACGGTGCATGTAGCTGCCCGGCGCTGTTTGGTTGGGTTTGGAAAAGGCTCGTCTTGGCTGTTCTCCGTCATTTTTTTCCTCCTCATTTCCTACCCTTAACCCCCAAATGCAGTGGAGACTAATTGACATTTGTTTCGTCTTTTGATCAAAACATAATTTAAGAAAACCATACACACATGCATTTAAAAAAAAAATCCTCTCCTCTGTTGCCCCGGCTCCCCCTTTTTTTGTCATTAAATTATAAAAACAGAAGAACACTACAATGTTTAGACACTGGAGGGAAGGAAAAGAAGTCTTTTTCTAAAACAAATTCTACTTACATTCTCAATTTCTTACGTTGTGCTTTCCACTCCAAGAGCCGAGGGTGTGAGCACGGGAGAAAGATGGTCCAAATCCCAGCGCCCCCCCCCCCCCCGGATGTGGTCGCAGGACAAGTTACCAGCATGTTCTAAGCCTTAACCACTGGGAGGCTTAAATGAGAAGTCCTTAACCTCTCCAAAACGAGAATAAGAGGGCTTCTCGTGAGCACTGTTGTGAAGTTTGAGTGCATGTGAAGCATACAGCACAGTGCCTGGGTATAGTGACTTGTAAATGCGAACTGTTACTTGTCTGCACCAACTCTTCTATCTGGTCGTTGTCAGGGGACGTGTGATTGAGTAACCTGCATTTTTTTCTACTTCACATTAGAGGTCCTCTACCACATTATCGTATTTAGCATTCATAATTGTTTTGTGAGGTCGCCTACTGTTCCATTAGGTAGATACACTGTAACCTAACCATTCTCCTATTGTTGTGTGTTTAAGTCTCTTTTGTTTTTTACTTCTGCCAATCGAAATGTTTAGAGTCAATTAAGGAAGTGACCCACAGCGGCAGTTTCAGCCAGAGCCAGGATGGGCCAAGCTGAGGTACCAAGTGGACCATCTTTTCAAGGGCATCCCTAGAATGGCTGATTTAGAATTCGTGCCACCTCCTTCCGTGTCTAGCTTAGAAGTTACAAAGCCCTTTCTCTGATTCTTTGGAACAAGTTGATACTTACTGGAAGGAGAGTGAAGGCGGCTGATAGTCTCATCACAGAGAGGTGATTGCCTCAAGTGCCCTAGGAAGCAGGTTTGGCTTTTAGAAGATAACATACATAAGCAAGGAGAATTCTTATCCTTTACAAAGGGTGAAGAAGGGCCTGGAGAGCAGTTTCGTGATAGGATATGAGGCAGTATGCAGCTATGCTGTGTCTACAGCAGAGGAAAGATTTTCATAAGACAGGGAGAAACTTTTTTTTATCATAAAGGTAATAAAACATATTGTAAAAGTTGGGGGGAACAGATAGGATAAAAATAACATAATCACACAGGTCTGTACCCCAGCAGAACTATTAGCATTTTAGAAGTTTTCATTCAGGCTTTTCCCAGTAGTAATCACCATGGGTATACATTTTTTATATTTTGATTTTTTTTTCCAGGTAGCATTTCAACATTGTAACACTTTTCTATGTTTTTTTTAAGAAATATTTCTCTTCATTATTTTTAACGCTTAGGTAAATAGTCCATTCACTTGGTATAATATAGTTTACTTATTCCTTATTTGGCATTCATGTTGTTTCCAGTTTTTCACTAGTTGAAATGGTGTTCACTGTTGTGACCATGAGGGTGGACATGACTGTCCCCCTGTTTTGAGAAATTTTCTTAATTTAGATTCTCAGAAATGAAACTACTGGGCCGAAGGACAGAGGCCTTTTCTGGCTCTTGATACAGGCTGCCCGCTTGTTCTGCTAAAGGTTGGCACGAACTTGCTCTCTCCCTGGCGTCATGCGAGAATTCTGGCTTCATTTTAGTCTTGGCAACATTGGGTAGTATCTCAAATATTTTTTTCTGATTCGCTTAATCATTGAAAACCGTTATACATTTTAATATTTTTTATTATCTAAAGAGGCTTAATGTTTTCCCAGACCCCTATTTACTAGCTGTGCTGCTGACTTTGTGAAACATCTATCAATGAACTCGGATAAATTTTCATCTGGATTGAATCATTACAGTTTCCACCTCGTGAATCTGGAAAACCTCCTTCTTAGAGTTTTGAGAGAAGAGGCTCATTTTGGGATAGTTTGAGAGTGTTTCTGTTCTTGGCTAGTGGAATGCCCTAAAGGATCGTTTTATCTGAATAACTTTTTTTGAGGGGTAATAAAAGGAATGGAGATAGGTTTTAGAAAAACGTGGGAGCTTCCGGAAAACACTAATTGTGACGTGGCCCTGCTGGAGCTCCCTCTGGGCTGCACTGTCGCAGGCCCGTTCCATTCCATTAACTCATTTGATTGTCGCAGGCCTTATGAGGAGGGGGACTGTTGTTAGCTCCAGACGACGAAAACGAGCCACAGAAAGATTCCGCAGAGTTTGCCCTGTTGCCTCAGAGAATAAGTCCCCGTAACCTTCCTCCACCAGAGACCACCGGTGGGGTCATTGTCCTTCTCTACATGGATCTGTGTTTTGCTACTGAATGCGATTCTACTTGACGTTATCACGACTAAATCTGCCTTGTTAAAAAATGAAGACATGTTGATAATGTTTTGGTTTTTTTTCTGTGTAAGTGATTTCTAAAATGGCTATTAATCCTGTGAGTCTCTGAAAGAAGAAACTGTACTTTCATTACTGCCACGTGGTGTAATAATAAAGCGGCAATCCAAGTTTCCAGAACCCACAAGTGACCTGGAACCAAGAGCCTTAAAGCCTCCTTCCAGCTTTGTGTCAGATTGTAGCTGTCATCTCTCTGTGTCCTAACCAAATGGGGGAGAGACAGTGGAGGTTTGAGATCCCTGTCACAGGGGATTCATTATCGTCTTGGGAGAATTATATTGATTAATGTCTTTGACCAGGCATGTATAGACTTTTAAGGTCTCAGGCCCTTTCTGTGTGTTTTGGGGGGAGGGGGGAGGAGATGGGGATAAATTCAAGGATCATGTCAAATGATAGTTTTAATGAATCTCCCAAGTCCAGAGACAAATAGGTGCAAAATGGAATTAAAATTGTATTTGCTTTTACTGTTCCCAGCCATTTCTTGAGCACGACTTTTCAGTGCTCTGGTGTGATGGCAGAAATCTGTGAGCTAGGGTTGAGAGGGCAAGTGTGAAATAGCGATCACCAAGGAATACGAAAGGGGAGGAAAGTGGGGGCAGAAATGCTTCCTTTCCTTTTCATCATCTTTCTCACCTTCTGCCTATAGGTGGCGCCACATATAATGTTTTCTTTTAAACCTGGTGCCACAAGGCAAGCAGAGATGGGGGTATGGGGGGGGGCAGGCGGGGGGACAGACAGATTCTGAGGTATTATCTTTACCAAACTTTAGCAGTAATTCAGCTATTTCACCAAGCCACGTAATGCTTGACTCACATGCAGAATGCCCCAGGAGATCATGAAGTCTCTACCGGATGGATATGGCTTGCTGCTGCTTCTCGTAGGCTCTTCTGCCTTTTCTCAGAGAAGGGGATGGCGACAAATGACATGCTGTGGCCTAGGAAGGCAGCCTGTCAGTATATGTTAGATGCAGCCACAGTGGGGTTTAGTTCTCCCCTTCAGCTGTGTATAAAGCAACACCATTGTTAGGGGTTGAATTGTTTTTTCCCCCTGCCCTCTCTCCACACACGTCCCCCTACCCCCGCCCCCCATACATTTATGTGTGGAAGTCCTAACCCCCAGCAGCTTGGAACGTGGCCTTATTTGGCGATTGGATCTTTACAGAGGTAATCAATGTAAAATGAAGTCATCGGGATGGGCCCCGCTTCATATGACAACGTCCTTAAAAAAACGGGACATTTAGATGCAGAGATATGTACAGAGGGACGACAGTGTGAGGGGACACAGAGAGAAGGTGGCCATCTGCAAGCCAAGGAGGGAGGCCCAGAGCGGATCCTTCCTCACAGTCCTCAGAAGGAACCAGCCCTGCTCACACCTTGACTTCGTACTTCTGGCCTCCAGAGCTGTGAGACAATAACTTTCTGTTGTCGGAGTCGCCCAGTTGTGGTACTTTGTCATGACAGCCCTCACAAACTAATCCAGCCATCTACCCTTCATCTTGCTTGCTTTTTAAAAATGATTACGTAGCGAGTGACAGCTGTCCCGCAGCTGTGTAACAGGATGACATTCACAGACATCCCACCGCCATTTTTTTCTTTAACGACTTGAAAGTAAGACTCTTATTGTTATGGGTTGAATTGTGTCTCCCCAAAAGATATGTCAAAATCCCAACCCCCAGTACTTCAGGATGTGACCTTATTTGGAAAAGGGGTCATTGTGAATGTAATTAGTTAAGCTGAGGTCATACTGAAGGGGAGTGGGCCTTTAATCTGATAAGACTGCTGTCCTTGTAAGAAGACAGTGTGAAGATCTGAGGGGAGCCGGCCCTGTGACAGCAGGGGCAGAGATTAAAGTGATGCAGCTGCACGCCGAGTGACGGCTGCCACCGGAAGCTACAGAGAAGCAGGGAAAGACTCGGCCCAGAGTCTCAGAGGGAGCGTGGTCCTGCTGAGCCCTGGATTGCAGACTTCGGACCTCCAGAAATGAGAGCGGATACACTTCTGTTACTGAAAGCCACACATTTTATGGCACTTTGTTTTGGCAGCCCTTGGTAACGAATCTACTTCCGAGGGACGCTGAAAGCCACTGGGGTTTCGGTGGGCCCGCTCAGCCCAGTGGATGTGGGCCTTCTGTTAACCTCCCGTTCCCCTGCCATGTCGCCTCACCACTCTGCAAGAGCCATGCCCTCCGTTTCTGCTCAGTCACACTGCCTTCTCCTGTGATTGAGTGTCCCTGTTTTTCCAAGTCTTGTTTCTGACAAGCCATTGTTAAGTGCCGGATTTCAAAAGCCTTCTGAAGAAGCTGAGCTGCAGAAAACAAAACTGGCCCTTCAGAGAGTCTCGAGAATGTCACTGAGGTTTAATGCTGTGTTCCTTCAACGCCTCAGAATGAAAACGCACCTTCCTTCACAGTGCTCACTGTACAGAAGAAATCCGAGACCTGTGGGTGTTAATGTTGCCTGTTTTCTAACTTAGTCATTTTCTTTGTGTATTTCTTTTTAAATGTTTCCGGTAATACTGGGCATGCCTCCCGCTTCACTTAATTTCTTCTGTCTCGAATGAGAGACCAGAAATCACATGGTGAAAAATTGGGGTTTGGGGGCCAGGCAGTGCTGGGTTCTACCCCCAGCCTCTATGTATGACCTCTGGGGCCCTGGTCAGCATTTTCCCTTACTCTGCCCCCATTTCCTCCTCTGCAAGATGGGGTCATTGCAGTAGCTACTCCAGAGGCGATATCTAAAACATTAACTTGGTGGTCTGTCCAGGCCGTAAGCCAGTTAGAAATGAGCTGATCTTAAACAGTAGGAACCGTTTCCTGGTGCAGACAGGGTACAGATCAGCTCTGCTGACCAGAGAGCATTGTGGTAAATCCTAAATGAGCCAGTGTGCATGAGGCTCGGAGCTGGGTGCATGGGTTAAGCATTAGGTAAGTGCTAACTGACATTATTCCCTCAGTAAATGCTAATGATGTTACCAGCAAACCCAAGTCTCTCTGACATGCCAGCGCAGTGCTAGATGGTTACTGTTCCAGCCCACCCCTTGCCCACCTCCCCAGAATCACACTTTTCCCTTGTCCTCCATCCCCCCTCTTCCTACTCTTGCCCTGAGACCCTAAGCCATAGAAACACCTTCGTTTGCTGGGTCAATATCGACTTTTCACTTGAGAGTCTTGAACACACAGTCATGAGCTGTTACGAAATTCTCTTTAGCTTAGAGCTCCGGGGAGCCAGCCAGACACCGAAGCTGGTGCAGAAGAGAAGGAAACAAATATTTGAGGGCCTGAGATGAGCCAGGCAGGCTCTTCGGGCCCCGGGGCGGGGGTAGTTTGGAAGCAGCTCTCCTGCATGCAGTCAGGGACCTCTGCCTTAATGGACCTGCAGTTGTCCCCCAGCTGCCAGACTGGCCGCCGCTGGCTCGTTCGCCGCTCTGCTGGAGCCCCACACAATGAAGTACCTAAGTGGATTTTGATGATGGTATTTTGCTTCATGGCTTGACCGGCCTTCAGCCTCCACTTTCACTATGCTGGCCTGAAACCAGACCCACTCCCTGTGGCCTCTGAGGTTTTAGGACTAGAACTTGTAGAAGTCACAGCCTTCCAGAACTGCCCCCCACTCCCACCCCCACCCCCACCCCTTGGATGTGCTCTCTGTGCCCTGCGCCGATGGGGAGGAAAGACTCACAGTCCAGATGTTGGAATCAGCATCAATGCCCAGGTTGTCCCCTGACAGCTTCATAGGAACATTTCCGGTTTATCAGGCTGCGCTTGACCTAACACAGATTTGACCTTATGCAAACTTTTCTTTAAAAAAAAAAATAGCTGTTTGAAGATGCCAGGAATTTTACAACTAGGCAGAGAAATAACAAAGTGCTCTGAAACTCTCTGGGTGTATTAGTTCCCTGGGGCTGCTATGACAAAATGCCACAAACAGATGGCTTAAAATAATAGACATTTATACCAGAAGTCTGAAATCAAGGTGTCGACAGGACCGTGCTTACCCCACAGGCTCAAGGGGAGGGTCTTTCCTGGCTTCCTTGCTGGCCTTCCTTGGCTTCTGCTAGTAGAGGCTCCACTCCAACCTCTGCCTCCATCATCACGTAGCCTTCTCCCTGTGCGTCTGTCTCTACGTCCAAACTTCCCTCTTCTGAAAAGGATACCCATCATTGGATTAGGGTCCACTTTACTCCAGTATGACCTCATCTTAACTGGATTATATATGCAAAGATGCTCTTTCCAAATAAGGTTGCATTCACAGGTCCAGGACACTGCCAGCCAACCATACCCGGTACCTGTTGAGAAGACAGAGTGCCAGTGACCAGCGGCTTCTACAGGGCAGGCCTTTACACTCAGCTCCATGCTGGGTGGGTTCTCCCTGCATTCACTCGCGGGTATTTCATTGTTATTGATTTTACCCTCCTTTTTGTAGCAGGGTGGTCGTGGAACAGGACTAGGTGTGCCAGTAGAACAAGAGTGGTTTCAAAGCCTGGGAAGGGTGCTTTATATGAGAAAATAAATAAATAAATAAATA